>NC_087067.1:3295071-3720484 GCF_963678635.1 Symsagittifera roscoffensis
TTTCTTTTCAATCAAATCCTTACTAATAAATTATATGTGGCGTAACAATGGCTGAATGGCTAAATGATTTGCTGGATGGATTGGCGAGTGGAATTTTAAGTGTCTGAATGGATAGATAGCTTGGTGGACGTTGACGAGAAAGTGACTGATGGCTGGACGACGTCTGGTTGGATAGCTAGACCGATCAATTTTTGGTGAACGGATATCAGGGAAAAACAGGTTAGATGAATGGATGGCTGATTGCATATGGATGGATGGATGATTAGACGAAAACTTTTTAGTTGAATGAATAGATGGGTGGCTGACTGGTTATTCAGATGGATGGAAAGATTATTTCCACTATGATGAATGACTGATTGGATAGATAGCTTTGTGGATGAATGGATGATAATATGTTCGGGTGGATAAAAGGATGGACGATGAGTTTATTTTGCTGCTGTGTGGTTGCTTGGATGGATCAGTGGATGAATAAGGTCTCATTGGATGCATCTTGGACGGATGACTGATTGGATGGATATCTTTGTGGATGAATGGATGCGAAGATGTTTGGATGGCTGAAATGATGAACGATGAGTACATTGATTGCTGATGTATGAAAGGTTGGATGGATCAATGGATTAAAAAAAATTCGCCGGATGACTCGATGGTTAGTTGACTGGCTGCATAGTTTCTGGATGGATAGATGACTGGTTGAACGGTTGCTTCAAAGGTCAAAGAGATCGACGTTTTTACTAATGGCGAATGGCTTGATAGACTTAATGATAGGTGGCCAGATATCTGGATCTAGGACTGGACGTATAACCTTTGTACTACACTGCTCTATGCTGCCCTGTTCTCTTGAGTGATCACTGTATACGATATAGCTTAACATGCAAACATATCCTGAGGTTATTTTTACTTTAAAAAGGATAACAAATATAAGTCACAGGCGTTTAAATGAAGCAACAAAAACACTCGTTATCTAACAAGCAAAAAACTATTAGCCCATAAGATTTCCAAACACTTGTCATAGATTAGGTGATGATTATAAAAAAAACTGACGGAACTTTGTTTGAAATTAGTTGTTCAGCTTTTTGTCAATAGATACTTGGTAGCATGTGTTGTTGTAGTCTCAAAATTCAATCTCAAAATTTGGAAAATTTGGAAAGTGATTTTAGTTTAAGAATCAAACTTTTATTTCAAAGTTAAATTATATAGTTCACCATTATTATATCAAATGGGTCTTCGAAGTCTGAAAATTTAATGATTGGGCTTTAAATATTTATTGGTTTCAACTAAAACTCAATAGTTTGACATTGGAGAGGCAATGAAGAGCAATAACAAGGTTATTAGGGGTAAAAGTATTGATAATTTGTTTCGTAAAAGTTGAGCCTTGTTATCTTATGCAATTAGGACGCTCATGAGTTTTTAGATATAGGACAAAAAATTGCATCAAAATCTTGGATATTTTTTGTTTTATCAATTTTGTTTTTGCTGAAAACAAAGAAAACTTACTCGTTTTAGTGTCAATTGAACAATTTAAAACAAGCATAATCAATTCCTAACTTCAACAACGTACGAACTGGTTGATTTCTGTTTGAAGCAAGATCAACTATTTCATAATAGCGTTTTTAGTTCAAGTATTTCGCAATTCTTGTTGTATTAGTTTCGAACGAACTTAAAAATTACGTGAATCAAGGCAAGATTTCGAATCTTTTTGTGATCAAGCAATAAGGATTGATTAAAATTGTTTCCAAAGTGAAATGAATCTAGAACCTTAAGACGTCTTTGTTTTGGGCAAAAAATTTGAATGAAGAATGAAATTGCTGAAAATTATCTGAAGCAACTGTTGTAATTATGCTTTGCTTTGTTTTTTGTGTTATCTGGCGTTAAGCTACTGGTAGGTTGCTCTAAGATATATGAGTGAACAAACTCAATTTTTACCTAAAAATAACTGAATTTTTTTTTCGGCTAATGTGTGTATCTTGGCCATAGTAGAAAGATTTGAGTGTTTTGGTGAGCAGACTTCTAAAAAATTGGACTTCAGTAAATGTCAAGTTTCGTAATGAAAATACCTTTATAGCTACGCTCCTCGAGAACTCCTCCCGGTAGTGAAGTCGGTTTGGCTCAACTTTCACTTCCGGAAGCGTGATAATTATCAAATGTGTAGTCCTAGAACTGCTATTGTGTGTTAATGCGCTATCCTTTTTTGCCGAAGAATTTCATATAAAGTCTCCCGAAACACAGAGGCATGGTTGTTTGCTTTAGCGTGCAATAGCTATTCCGGCGTTGCTCGTCGCTAAGCTCATCGGTAAGCCTCCCACTTCTATAGTAAGTTTACTTCTGCTTACACCTCAACCAAGCCTGATTCCTGTTCAGGTAGGGTAATACCGAAGCAGAGAAACAAAAACCCAAGCAATGGTTTTTTATTTTGATGGTTAATTTTAATTAGTGATAACATGCCTTCCATGAAACCAAACGAATCCTCCTTTTCTTATCTTCAAGCGTTTTTGCGCATTTGTTCACTCATTTATCTTAGAGCAAGCTACCAAAAGTTTGACGCCAGATAACACAATAAACAAAGCAAAGCATAACTACACCAATTGTTTCAGAAATTTTGCTGCAATTTCTTTCTTCAGTCAAGGTTGTTGCCCAAAACAAAGACGTCTTAAGGTTTTCGATCCATTTTACAATTTGAAAAAGTTTTCATCAATCCTCTTGCTCGATTACAAAAAGATTAGAAATGGTGCCTTGAGTCACGTAATTTTTAAGTTCGTTCGAAACTAATACACCTAGAATTTCAAAACACTTGATCTAAAAACGCTATTATCAAACGGTTGACCTTGCTTCAAACAGAAATCAATCAGTTCATAATAGTACGTTGTTGAAGTTACGAATTGATTATGCTTGTTTTAAATTGTTCAATTGACACTAAAACGAGTAAGTTTTCTTTGTTTTCAGCAAAAAAATGGATAAAACAAAAAATATCCAAGATTTTGATGCAATTTTTGGTCCTATATCTAAAAACTCATGAGCGTCCTAATTGCATAAGATAACAAGGCTCAACTTTTACGAAACAAATTATCAATACTTTTACCCCTAATAACCTTGTTATTGCTCTTCATTGCCTCTCCAATGTCAAATTATTGAGTTTGAGTTGCAACCAATAATTATTTAAAGCCCAATCATTAAATTTTCAGACTTCGAAGACCCATCTGATATAACAATGGTAAACTATATAGTTTATCTTTAAAATAAAAGGTTGATTCTTAAAAATAAACTCACAGACTTTTTTTTCCAAATTTTGAGTTTGAAGTTTATAAATTTTGTCTGATTATTTAACTTAATGCATATGATAATGTTACCATTACTACAACACATGCTACCAAGTACACATGCTACCAAGTATCTTTTGACAAAAAGCTGAAAAACTAACTTCAATCAGAATTTCGTCAGTTTTTGAAAACTTTTAAAAGTTTTTTTTATAATCGTCATCTAATGTATGACAAGTGTTTGAAGTCTCATGGGCTAATTGTTTTTTTGCTTGCTAGATAACGGGTGTTTTTGTTGCTTCTTTTATTTGCCTGTGTCTTTTATGCCGAAGAATTTCATATAAAGTCTCCCGAAACACAGAGGCATGGTTGTTTGCTTTAGCGTGCAATAGCTATTCCGGCGTTGCTCGTCGCTACGCTCATCGGTAAGCCTCCCACTTCTATAGTAAGTTTACTTCTGCTTACACCTCAACCAAGCCTGATTCCTGTTCAGGTAGGGTAATACCGAAGCAGAGAAACAAAAACCCAAGCAATGGTTTTTTATTTTGATGGTTAATTTTAATTAGTGATAACATGCCTTCCATGAAACCAAACGAATCCTCCTTTTCTTATCTTCAAGCGTTTTTGCGCATTTGTTCACTCATTTATCTTAGAGCAAGCTACCAAAAGGTTGACGCCAGATAACACAATAAACAAAGCAAAGCATAACTACACCAATTGTTTCAGAAATTTTGCTGCAATTTCTTTCTTCAGTCAAGGTTGTTGCCCAAAACAAAGACGTCTTAAGGTTCTCGATCCATTTTACAATTTGAAAAAGTTTTCATCAATCCTCTTGCTCGATTACAAAAAGATTAGAAATGGTGCCTTGAGTCACGTAATTTTTAAGTTCGTTCGAAACTAATACACCTAGAATTTCAAAACACTTGATCTAAAAACGCTATTATCAAACGGTTGACCTTGCTTCAAACAGAAATCAATCAGTTCATAATAGTACGTTGTTGAAGTTACGAATTGATTATGCTTGTTTTAAATTGTTCAATTGACACTAAAACGAGTAAGTTTTCTTTGTTTTCAGCAAAAAAAATGGATAAAACAAAAAATATCCAAGATTTTGATGCAATTTTTGGTCCTATATCTAAAAACTCATGAGCGTCCTAATTGCATAAGATAACAAGGCTCAACTTTTACGAAACAAATTATCAATACTTTTACCCCTAATAACCTTGTTATTGCTCTTCATTGCCTCTCCAATGTCAAATTATTGAGTTTGAGTTGCAACCAATAATTATTTAAAGCCCAATCATTAAATTTTCAGACTTCGAAGACCCATCTGATATAACAATGGTAAACTATATAGTTTATCTTTAAAATAAAAGGTTGATTCTTAAAAATAAACTCACAGACTTTTTTTTCCAAATTTTGAGTTTGAAGTTTATAAATTTTGTCTGATTATTTAACTTAATGCATATGATAATGTTACCATTACTACAACACATGCTACCAAGTACACATGCTACCAAGTATCTTTTGACAAAAAGCTGAAAAACTAACTTCAATCAGAATTTCGTCAGTTTTTGAAAACTTTTAAAAGTTTTTTTTATAATCGTCATCTAATGTATGACAAGTGTTTGGAAGTCTCATGGGCTAATTGTTTTTTTGCTTGCTAGATAACGGGTGTTTTTGTTGCTTCTTTTATTTGCCTGTGTCTTTTATTTGTCATCTTTTTAAAGTAAAATTGTCCTCAGGATATGTGTGCGTGTTAAGCTATATCGTATACAGTGATCACTATAGAGAACAGGACAGCATAGAATAGTGTAGTTTATAGGTTATACGTCCAGCCCTAGATCCAGATATCTGGCCACCTATCATTAAGTCTATCAAGCCATTCGCCATTAGTAAAAACGTCCATCTCTTTGATCTTTCAAGCAACCATTCAACCAGTCATCTATCCATCCAGCAACTATGCAGCCAGTCAACCAACCATCGAATCATCCGGCGAGTCACTTTTTTATCCATTGATCCGTCCAACCATTTACTCATCAGCAATCTATTTACTCATCGTTCATCCTTTCAGCCATCCAAACATCTTCGCATCCTTTCATCCACAAAGATATCCATCCAATCAGTCATCCGTCCAAGCTGCATCCAATGAGACCTTATTCATCCACTGATCCATCCAAGCAACCACACAGCAGCAATCTATAAACTCATCGTCCATCCTTTTATCCATCCGAACATATTATCATCCATTCATCCACAAAGCTATCTATCTAATCAGTCATTTATCCTAGTGGAATTAATCTTTCCACCCATCTGAACAACCAGCCAGCCACCCATCTATTCATTCAACTAAAACGTTTTCGTCTAATCATCCATCCATCCATGCAATCAGCCATCCATTCATCTAACCTGTTACTCCCGGATATCCGTTCACCAAAAATTGATCGGTCTAGCTATCCAACCAGACGTCTCCCAGCCATCAGTAACTTTCTCGTCAACGTCCACTACGCTATCCATCCATTCAGACACTTAAAATTCCACTCGCCAATCCATCCAGCTAACTATTTAGCCATTCAGCCACGCATGGTTCAACCCTGCCAACCATCTATCCTACAAGCCAATTATCCATTCAATCATTTATCAAGCTGATGAACCAAGCATTAATCCATCCTGCAATCCATCCATCTAGCTGTGCATCATCTAGACGACCACTGTCTATCCAGCAAGTTATCAGTCCAAACATACTTTCAATCATTTTTCTATCAGTCTTCAATCAACCCAGAAATTCAGCCATCCATTCAAGCATCTTCTCATTCATTGATTTAGCCAACCCTTCCTGCATCAAACAATCCATGCATCAAGCCATCCATTCATTAAGCCATACATCCATCCATCATAAGACCATCCATCCATCATAAAACAATACATCCATCAAGTCATATTTCAATCATCAGTTTTCCATGCGTATTTGAAGCCATTATCCGTCTAACCAACCAGTTATCCATCAATCTGATCGACCCTGCCATCCGGCTATCTAGCCATCTATTCGTCTAACAGTCTATTCAAGTTTAACCTTTTCAGCCATCCATTCACCCGATCAGGTTTTGTTCCAACCAGCCAATCATCAAACCGTCCTTTCATACAGGCTTCTATCCTTTGGTAGATCTAGCTATCCCTCTGTACATCTTTCCAACCAACCCGCCATTCAAAATTACAATTTTTATTCATGATAAATAAAGGGTCACTACACATAGATATGGCTTTTTATAAACAAAATCGGCTTAATCTCTGAGTTTTCAAAGTACCTGTCCTTACTACCGTACTTCAGATTCAGGTAATTTACAGGAATTGAATTATCTTTTTGTTATAATGAACGATAAAATTTTCACCAGCTAATCGATCAATGGGATCGTGTATTTAGAAATTTGGAAAAATATGTGTGTAGATTTTTATATAGGTATGTCAGAAAGTATTTAAGAAAGTATCTATATGATTATCTAGGTAAGGCAATAAATGACTTAGCAGTTAACTAAGTAGGTATAGATATATAGAATTTAAAGAAGTTAAGTTAAATTAGGTAGAAAAAAGAAACAGAAGTAGTTTAAAGTAAAATTAGGTAGAAAAATAGGAGCATGTAAATGTGAAAAGGTAAAGAAACAAAACCTAAATACATCCAGTCTAGTACAGACGTTAAGAAACAAAAAATAACTAAGAATTAACTGAAAAGAAATTAAAGAAGTGTGTAAGGTTAAATCAGTTAGGCAAACTAAAGTAAAACAAATTAAAACAATGTGAAGCAAGGTAAAGTGAAGATAAAGTAAAAAAAAAGTAAGGTAAAGTGAAGTGAGTAAGTTTATTGTGAGTTTAGCTGAATACAGTGAATTACAATTAGTCAAACTAAGCAAAGACTACGTAAAGTAAAGCAAGGCAAAGTAACGTAAAGAAAGAAATAAAAGTACAGTGAAGTAAGTATAAAACTAACACTAAAGTAGAGGAAGTAAGCTGAAGTGAAGTAAAGTAAAGAATCTCAGTAAACTAGCCATAATTTAATTCTGTTTACGTAGAGTGAAGTAAAACTGAAAAAAAGTAAGTAGCTAGGCAGAAAGTAAATGAATAGGTAAGTTTGTAAAAAGAAAGTAGGTAATTAAGTAAGAAAGTAAGTAAATAAGTAAGCAAGCAAGTAAGTAAATGAATAAGTAAAAAAGTAATAATCAAGTAAGTCAGTAGTATGTAAATATAGTATGTAAGTAAAATTTAAGAAAATAAGTAAGTACGAAAAAAAGTAAGTTAGTAGGTAAATAAGTAAAAAAGTAAGAAAGTGACTAAACGAAAATAAAGGAAAGTAAGGTAAATTTAAGTAAAATGAGATTAAGTGTTGATAAAATAAAGAAAAGAAAAAGTAAGATGAAATGAAATAAAGAAAAATAAATTAAAAAAGAAGTTAACTAACATGAAGCAATAAAATGGACATAATTGTATGATTGTATGTAAGAAAAGGGTGAGTAACTATGGGAGTAAGTGAGAAAGTCATTAAACAAGCAAGTGAGTAAGTCAGTAAAAAGTAAGATGGCTAGCACAAAGTAATTAGGTAAATAAAAAGAAGGTGGGTAAGTAGATTTGTAAGTAAGTAGGCTAGTAAAACTTAAGTTAGGAAGCAAGTAAAAAAGTAAGATAGTGATAAGGTAAGTAAAAAATAATTCAGTAAGTAAGTATTTTAGTAAGTGAAAATGAGGTAAA
Source organism: Symsagittifera roscoffensis (assembly GCF_963678635.1). Taxonomy (NCBI): domain Eukaryota; kingdom Metazoa; phylum Xenacoelomorpha; order Acoela; family Convolutidae; genus Symsagittifera; species Symsagittifera roscoffensis. Next base: position 3,303,060 of record NC_087067.1, read on the forward strand.
TAAGTAAGTAAGTAAAAAAGTGAGGGAGTAAATCAGTAAGTAAGTAAATGAGTAAGTGAAAAAGAGGTAAGTAATTAAGTAAGTAAGTAAGTAAGTAAGTAAGTAAGTAAGTAAGTAAGTAAGTAAGTAAGTAAGTAAGTAAGTAAGTAAGTAAGTAAGTAAGTAAGTAAGTAGATAAGTAAGAAAGTAAGCGAGTAAGTGAGTTGGTAAATTAAAAGAAAGTAAGATGAAGTAACGCAAAGTAAAGTAAAGTAAAGTAAAGTAAAGAGAGAACGCAAAATGCAGTGAAAACATCGAAGTAAAGTTAATTAGGTGTTATTGAGTACAGTTGAATCATGTAAAAAGAAACAAGTGAATTAAGTATAAGAAGTAAAGTTAGGCACAAGAAAATGATGTATGCTTGTTGTTTTGTCTGTTCGTGTTTATCCAAGTATGTGGTTATAATTGTATGCAATTTATCAAAATGTGTGTATGTTAGTAGGAAGGTAAAAAGTGTGTTGGTATTTAGTTTTTAAGTTTTAAGTAAGTATGAAATTAGGTATATTTAAGTTAAGTAATTTAAGGTAAAGGATAAGTAAGCCAGAAAAGAAGTAAGTAATTAAATCATTTGTTAAAACGATAAATAGGCAAACCAGAAAGTCAGCAAATTTTACTCGAATTACTGAACGGCTCAATTGAACGCTATCCAAATCGTGAAACCGTTCTCAAGACTATTAACTTAAAAGAGACTGCTGAAAATGTTTCAAAATTCCAGTTATTTAGGTCTCAAAATTCAAATAATTATCATCTGGCAGAAGAAAAAAACAAGTTTATTCGAGATCGATGGTTTGTAGACATACGGTGGTGTGCACATGACATAGCTAAAGACTTCCAGTGCTCAAAAGTTTTCTGCATAACATTGTTCAGATGAAATAATCAACGATAGACTTTTGGTTTTTCAAGTTATTGAAAAGTCAAAAAACTATTCCCTTCGAATGGCCTATAAAACTGTGGTTATAATTGCCGGGCAACATATAACAGTACTTTGATTATCCTGATAAGTTCATGTTTAAATGCGGCTGCATCCTGCAAAAAAGCGTGCAAGCATAAAAACTTGTAGTCGTTCAAGTACTTTTCCCAGGAACATTTTTTCATACCAATTAAGCCGCCATAAGGTCTCAACTTAAATAAAACTTCGCAAATAAGGTTTTTAGAACCAACAAAGAATGAAAAAAAGCTAGTAAAAGTTTCTTTGGTTAGCACAGTCATCGTAAGTTTGTTATAAGAGCGTATACACTTCTTGAATTATTTCTAAATCAATTGGAGTAACTCGGTTTTTCCCAAATTCAAGGTTTTTTTTCCCCAACGCCTCTCCAAGCTGCTAAACGTCAGCCAGTGGAGATAAAAGATACCTAGCAGATATTTTCTGACTTGTCTAGTTTTTGGCGGTAAATAACCAAATGAAATACTGGAATCACTTTTGTTTTGTAGAAAAGCATCAAGTTTTTTGCAAAAAGCTCGGTGCATTTTTTCATATTCAGTTAAGCTACGCTGCCAAAGTCGCCGGCGAGTTTTTACTATATACCGTAAAAGTCATTTCCACATTCAATAACTATTTTCAACAAGGTCGAAAATTCATTTGGCCGAAACAAATATTACAATTAAAACGATTCATATAGTTAAACAGGACCAATAATTGGGACTCCAAAGTTTGGAATTAGAAAGAAATTTCTATCGTGTCCCTTGTTGTTAAGCTAAACTTGGCAAGATCCTAAGTAGGTGGTCTTCTGCTTTTTGGGTGGAAAATCTCTTTCGTTCACAAAATCCTAGGATGAGGGTCCTCCAAAAACTTAAGGACCCCTTTCCTAGGATTTTGTTTTACGTGACGACCCCCTTAGGAAGGTTCCCCTCATGGGATCCCGGAAACGATACAAAACTACTGTCTGGTGATGAAAAAAACTATGTTCATTTTTGGAAAAAAAGCTTTTGATACAAAATCCATATAAGAAAATTGTAAGATAAACACTTTTTTTGATAAATTCAGCAATAAATTCAGAAACCTGTAAAAACTTGTTCATAATCAATTTTTAATTAAGAGCTTTTTTGCTGAATTTAGAGCACCTTGCCCATCAAAAACAAGATTTTTTTTTGAAGCTTAAAAAAATTTTATCATACAATTTTCATATATGAAGATTGTATGATAAACAATTATTTAGCTTCAAAGTAAATTTTGGTTTTTGATGAGCAAGGTGCTTCAGACGAGCAAAAATGCTCTGAATTAATTTAAGCTTGATTATAAACAAGTTTTTACAGGTGTCTGAAAATTTTGCTTTTTATGAAAAATTGCTTATCATACACTTTTCATAAGAGAAAATTGTATGATAAGCATTTTTTTAGCCACAAAAAATTTTAGTTTTTGATGGGCAAGGTGCTCTAAATTGAGCAAACGCGCTCTGAATTATTTTAAGTTTGATTAGAAACAGATTTTTACAGGCTTCTGAAAATTTAGCCTTTTATGAAAAAATGTTTATCCTACAATTTTCTCTTATAATTCTCTCATAAAAAGCAAAATTTTCAGACACCTGTAAAAACCGGTTCATAATCAAACTTAAATTAATTCAGAGCAATTTTGCTCAACTTAGAGCACCTTGCCATCAAAAACCCAAATTTAGTTTGAAGCACAAAATATGAAAATTGTATATAAGCATTTTTTCTTAAAAGGCAAAATTTTCAGAAACATGTAAAAACATGTTTATACACCATTTTAATTTAGTTACGAGCATTACTCAATGACCGTGGATGTAGAATTAGAAAAATTTCATCTGGTTATGACAATTCGAAGGATGAAAAAGGAAAAAAAAATTAACATTGATTAGAGGAAGCACTCGTGTATTTTAAGTGAGCCATAAACAGTTGAGTGCGTTTGTTGATTGCAGCGTGAAAAACTGTACGAGCGAGACAAGTAAGTCGGAGGACCTGTGGAGCTTAATGTTTCTGGACGATGTGTTTCTGGAGCCTGTTAATAAAGATGTTTCTGTTGTGCTGTGTAAAGAAACCTCTTACACAGCACAACAAATTTCAAGAAGAAAATCCCCAAAAAATTTGAATGGGTGAAAAAAGTTTTGCTTGATAGCCAAAAAATGTAATTGTTATCAATAAACCCAAAATTTTTCGCTTAAAAACTAAAATTTGAAATTTCTGCGCAAATTTTTGAAAATTTTCAATTTTTCTAGAACGGTGTTGGGCTGTGTAGGAGGCATCTTTTCATTTCAAGTTTTGATCTGTTAAGTTGGTAATTTCTGAATTATTCTTGATTAACCTAGAAAAAGCAAAATGACCCATTATCAGGGCAATTTCTTTTCTGTTCTTTTATGGCTAATATTAACTTTTTTGTTTAGATCTGCAAGATACCTGGCTTAGGACTGAAAGGACTTGCTATATCGCAATTGATCAGGGGTTGATAAGTTAAAACCAGTCGTATATTTTTGTGGACACCACTCTGCGGCTTAGAAATTTTGGTGAATTGTTAGAAGGATCAAGTTTTTTTCGAGTTCTGGCATTGCTTTATATTGGACATAGATTTTTTTTTGATCATACTAGATTGCTTATCATACACTTTTTCAATTTCGGAGTAGTTTTTCAAATTTTTTGTATTGTTTGTTGTCATAAATTTATAATTTAGATATGTTAGGTTTGTTGTTTGCGCCTGTGTGTCGGGCGCTCTTTCAGAGAATTTAGAGACAATTCAGTCAAGTGGCTTTTTGAGGTGAAGGAGGGAAACTGGAATTGACTCAAGGATCCTGGTGTTGCGTCGCTTAACCTGCTGAGGTCGGGGTGATTGTTTTGATTTTTCTATTTCGGTTTTACAAGTTTATTTTAGTTCAAGGGTCTTTGTTGATTCATAAATTTCCCACTAACTGCTTTTCATGGGTTTTTGCAAAACACCAATTGCTTCAGTGTCCTTTATGCGTTGACGTGAAATTTGTTAATAGAGCAACAATGGGTTATGATTTAGTGCTCGACAATTTTATAATTACTGTCATATCAAGTGCCTCAGTACTCAAGAGAGTACCAAAAGATTCGCGAACTATCATGGCCAAAAATCTATTGCACCATACTGCTCTCGAGTGAGTATTATTTATATCTAAGTAAAACTTAACCTTACCTAGATTGGGTTTGATTTGAGAACAAGGGTTGGAGAATTGATAAAATGTAGCTGGAAAAAGTTATCGATCTATAGAAGGATTCGGGTTTAAGTTCAAATGAGATCTGTTTTTCTGATTTAGCTTGTGTGTTTTAGGCAATGAAGAACAGAAAAATTCTTCAAAGAGCAATGAATTTGTTTATTTATTTATAAAACTAATCATGAATGTTTAGCTAACTATTTTTTTTATGTATTCAATAAATATGAAAATTCTTAAGTTTTTTCAAAAATTATTACAGATTTTTTAAAATTTTGATGTAGATGGTAGGTTTGTAGTCGATTGGTTAATTATATGTTTACCAATTATACGTGGAAATAAGCTAATATTTTTGTTGATTTGGTTTATCATTTTGTTGAGTGTTTTTGATCTCATTTGTCTATTCTATTTTTGTTTGCTAATTCTAGATTAGTACAGATCTGTACCAAGTGAGTTTAAGTCCGGAGTAGCTTTCTACTTGAGTAATTCAGGATAAGGTACAATGTCTGTTCGTCACGCAATCATATTTTCGGCCGGGTAGATTCGTAAAACTTATCTCTAATAGATTCGTAAAACTAAGTCTAATATCAATACTTATTTTACTTACATCTCTTAGTCATAATATATCTAGTGTGTACCGGTATTTGCGATGTTGGGAATCAAAAACATTCTCAGTAAGAGCATTTGCTGGCTAAATTAAACTAATTCTTCTCTGGCTGAAACTGCTGAAACTATTAATAGTTTCAGCCTTACTTTATTCTTAGTTTTAGCTATGGATCATGATTGCTTAATTCTAAGTACTTTACAGAGCTGATCATCAAGAAAAAGTAGTAAGCATATAGTGCATAAATATCGGGGGTGTTTTCATACATGGATGACCATTAGGTATAGATCATAAGAGAAATAAGAGAAAATTGTATGATAAGCATTTTTTTAGCCACAAAAAATTTTAGTTTTTGATGGGCAAGGTGCTCTAAATTGAGCAAACGCGCTCTGAATTATTTTAAGTTTGATTAGAAACAGATTTTTACAGGCTTCTGAAAATTTAGCCTTTTATGAAAAAATGTTTATCCTACAATTTTCTCTTATAATTCTCTCATAAAAAGCAAAATTTTCAGACACCTGTAAAAACCGGTTCATAATCAAACTTAAATTAATTCAGAGCAATTTTGCTCAACTTAGAGCACCTTGCCATCAAAAACCCAAATTTAGTTTGAAGCACAAAATATGAAAATTGTATATAAGCATTTTTTCTTAAAAGGCAAAATTTTCAGAAACATGTAAAAACATGTTTATACACCATTTTAATTTAGTTACGAGCATTACTCAATGACCGTGGATGTAGAATTAGAAAAATTTCATCTGGTTATGACAATTCGAAGGATGAAAAAGGAAAAAAAAATTAACATTGATTAGAGGAAGCACTCGTGTATTTTAAGTGAGCCATAAACAGTTGAGTGCGTTTGTTGATTGCAGCGTGAAAAACTGTACGAGCGAGACAAGTAAGTCGGAGGACCTGTGGAGCTTAATGTTTCTGGACGATGTGTTTCTGGAGCCTGTTAATAAAGATGTTTCTGTTGTGCTGTGTAAAGAAACCTCTTACACAGCACAACAAATTTCAAGAAGAAAATCCCCAAAAAATTTGAATGGGTGAAAAAAGTTTTGCTTGATAGCCAAAAAATGTAATTGTTATCAATAAACCCAAAATTTTTCGCTTAAAAACTAAAATTTGAAATTTCTGCGCAAATTTTTGAAAATTTTCAATTTTTCTAGAACGGTGTTGGGCTGTGTAGGAGGCATCTTTTCATTTCAAGTTTTGATCTGTTAAGTTGGTAATTTCTGAATTATTCTTGATTAACCTAGAAAAAGCAAAATGACCCATTATCAGGGCAATTTCTTTTCTGTTCTTTTATGGCTAATATTAACTTTTTTGTTTAGATCTGCAAGATACCTGGCTTAGGACTGAAAGGACTTGCTATATCGCAATTGATCAGGGGTTGATAAGTTAAAACCAGTCGTATATTTTTGTGGACACCACTCTGCGGCTTAGAAATTTTGGTGAATTGTTAGAAGGATCAAGTTTTTTTCGAGTTCTGGCATTGCTTTATATTGGACATAGATTTTTTTTTGATCATACTAGATTGCTTATCATACACTTTTTCAATTTCGGAGTAGTTTTTCAAATTTTTTGTATTGTTTGTTGTCATAAATTTATAATTTAGATATGTTAGGTTTGTTGTTTGCGCCTGTGTGTCGGGCGCTCTTTCAGAGAATTTAGAGACAGTTCAGTCAAGTGGCTTTTTGAGGTGAAGGAGGGAAACTGGAATTGACTCAAGGATCCTGGTGTTGCGTCGCTTAACCTGCTGAGGTCGGGGTGATTGTTTTGATTTTTCTATTTCGGTTTTACAAGTTTATTTTAATTCAAGGGTCTTTGTTGATTCATAAATTTCCCACTAACTGCTTTTCATGGGTTTTTGCAAAACACCAATTGCTTCAGTGTCCTTTATGCGTTGACGTGAAATTTGTTAATAGAGCAACAATGGGTTATGATTTAGTGCTCGACAATTTTATAATTACTGTCATATCAAGTGCCTCAGTACTCAAGAGAGTACCAAAAGATTCGCGAACTATCATGGCCAAAAATCTATTGCACCATACTGCTCTCGAGTGAGTATTATTTATATCTAAGTAAAACTTAACCTTACCTAGATTGGGTTTGATTTGAGAACAAGGGTTGGAGAATTGATAAAATGTAGCTGGAAAAAGTTATCGATCTATAGAAGGATTCGGGTTTAAGTTCAAATGAGATCTGTTTTTCTGATTTAGCTTGTGTGTTTTAGGCAATGAAGAACAGAAAAATTCTTCAAAGAGCAATGAATTTGTTTATTTATTTATAAAACTAATCATGAATGTTTAGCTAACTATTTTTTTTATGTATTCAATAAATATGAAAATTCTTAAGTTTTTTCAAAAATTATTACAGATTTTTTAAAATTTTGATGTAGATGGTAGGTTTGTAGTCGATTGGTTAATTATATGTTTACCAATTATACGTGGAAATAAGCTAATATTTTTGTTGATTTGGTTTATCATTTTGTTGAGTGTTTTTGATCTCATTTGTCTATTCTATTTTTGTTTGCTAATTCTAGATTAGTACAGATCTGTACCAAGTGAGTTTAAGTCCGGAGTAGCTTTCTACTTGAGTAATTCAGGATAAGGTACAATGTCTGTTCGTCACGCAATCATATTTTCGGCCGGGTAGATTCGTAAAACTTATCTCTAATAGATTCGTAAAACTAAGTCTAATATCAATACTTATTTTACTTACATCTCTTAGTCATAATATATCTAGTGTGTACCGGTATTTGCGATGTTGGGAATCAAAAACATTCTCAGTAAGAGCATTTGCTGGCTAAATTAAACTAATTCTTCTCTGGCTGAAACTGCTGAAACTATTAATAATTTCAGCCTTACTTTATTCTTAGTTTTAGCTATGGATCATGATTGCTTAATTCTAAGTACTTTACAGAGCTGATCATCAAGAAAAAGTAGTAAGCATATAGTGCATAAGGATCGGGGGTGTTTTCATACATGGATGACCATTAGGTATAGATCATTGTGGTCACTATGTATTACCTGACAACTAAAGGTCACCAAGTAAAAATCCTAATTGTCACCATTTTATAACTAATAAACCTCGAATAATAGTACTAATTGTCACCATGTATTATGTTTCAACTTATAGTCCCCATGTAAACTGCAATGCTTTCTGTTTGCAATTCTCGCCAAGTAAACTATCATTCTAACTAAAAAATCATAGTGTAAGAAATTCACAGTTATCACTGCAGTTTGGCTTGAAATGAGTTGCGCTATCTGCACTCTTTTAGGTTTTTCTTCCTTGCTGACAGACATTTTGGACAAAAAAAATAATTAGTACGCAATAATCTATAAATTGAAATGCATATGAAATTAAACCATGTCAAGAAAAAATTAAAGAATGAGAACATCAAGATTAAGGTATACAAAATCCGAGTATACGTATCAGAGTTTTGTGTATGTTCGAGTATTGTGTATGTTCGATCTGTTTTTGTGAAAAAATATTATCATCTTGTACTTAACCTGTTGTAAAACTTGTACTTAACCTGTTACTTTAAAAATGAAGACAGATTAAATTTTCTTGGGTTCGAGTAGAGGAAAACGCACGGCGCTCGGCTCTCGGCCGAAAGGCGGCGTTTCGAAGCCCGTGTGGAATTTGTACTGAAAGGAGGACACAGTTGCTGGTATGGTGATATTCCCTCATATATCGGTTTTGTATTTTTTTTTTACTTTGATAGTAGCCTAACTTCTCGGATTATTGCTAATTAGTTAACAATTGAGTACAAATGTCAATTACTAAAAGAAAGTAATGTTCAAAAATAAATAGAAAAGTGTACAAAAAAACCACAATAATTAGTTATTTAATGGGAAAGCATGTGAGTTAGAAAACGTTTTAAAACAAAGTCTTCTATCTAAGCAAAATCAGAAGCATTATCAGTTAAAATTTTTTTATCATAAAACAATATAAAAACAAAAAAAACACACATGGTAGAATTTGAGTCTTGCATGGGAAAATTTGTCATCATTTCAGTGACCTGATGAAAATTCTCGTTCGATCGTTTATATAGCTTGGTGTACTGCCAAAGAAGAAGAACGAGAGGATGAGCAAAGTATAAAACAATTCTTAGCTTGCATATCACAATCCAATGTGTTACCAGAGAATCTGTCCAATCAGTTCAAACATACTTTCAATCATTCTTCTATCAGTCTTCAATCAACCCAGAAATTCAGCCATCCATTCAAACATCTTCTCATTCATTGATTTAGCCAACCCTTCCTGCATCAAACAATCCATGCATCAAGCCATCCATTCATTAAGCCATCCATCCACCCATCATAAGACCATCCATCCATCATAAAACAATACATCCATCAAGTCATATTTCAATCATCAGTTTTCCATGCGTATTTGAAGCCATTATCCGTCTAACCAACCAGTTATCCATCAATCTGATCGACCCTGCCATCCGGCTATCTAGCCATCTATTCGTCTAACAGTCTATTCAAGTTAAACATTTTCAGCCATCCATTCACCCAATCAGGTTTTGTTCCAACCAGCCAATCATCAAACCGTCCTTTCATACAGGCTTCTATCCTTTGGTAGATCTAGCTATCCCTCTGTACATCTTTCCAACCAACCCGCCATTCAAAATTACAATTTTTATTCATGATAAATAAAGGGTCACTACACATAGATATGGCTTTTTATAAACAAAATCGGCTTAATCTCTGAGTTTTCAAAGTACCTGTCCTTACTACCGTACTTCAGATTCAGGTAATTTACAGGAATTGAATTATCTTTTTGTTATAATGAACGATAAAATTTTCACCAGCTAATCGATCAATGGGATCGTGTATTTAGAAATTTGGAAAAATATGTGTGTAGATTTTTATATAGGTATGCCAGAAAGTATTTAAGAAAGTATCTATATGATTATCTAGGTAAGGCAATAAATGACTTAGCAGTTAACTAAGTAGGTATAGATATATAGAATTTAAAGAAGTTAAGTTAAATTAGGTAGAAAAAAGAAACAGAAGTAGTTTAAAGTAAAATTAGGTAGAAAAATAGGAGCATGTAAATGTGAAAAGGTAAAGAAACAAAACCTAAATACATCCAGTCTAGTACAGACAAAAGTTAAATTAGGTAGAAAAAAGAAACAGAAGTAGTTTAAAGTAAAATTAGGTAGAAAAATAGGAGCATGTAAATGTGAAAAGGTAAAGAAACAAAACCTAAATACATCCAGTCTAGTACAGACGTTAAGAAACAAAAAATAACTAAGAATTAACTGAAAAGAAATTAAAGAAGTGTGTAAGGTTAAATCAGTTAGGCAAACTAAAGTAAAACAAATTAAAACAATGTGAAGCAAGGTAAAGTGAAGATAAAGTAAAAAAAAGTAAGGTAAAGTGAAGTGAGTAAGTTTATTGTGAGTTTAGCTGAATACAGTGAATTACAATTAGTCAAACTAAGCAAAGACTACGTAAAGTAAAGCAAGGCAAAGTAACGTAAAGAAAGAAATAAAAGTACAGTGAAGTAAGTATAAAACTAACACTAAAGTAGAGGAAGTAAGCTGAAGTGAAGTAAAGTAAAGAATCTCAGTAAACTAGCCATAATTTAATTCTGTTTACGTAGAGTGAAGTAAAACTGAAAAAAAGTAAGTAGCTAGGCAGAAAGTAAATGAATAGGTAAGTTTGTAAAAAGAAAGTAGGTAATTAAGTAAGAAAGTAAGTAAATAAGTAAGCAAGCAAGTAAGTAAGTGAATAAGTAAAAAACTAATAATCAAGTAAGTCAGTAGTATGTAAATGTAGTATGTAAGAAAAATTTAAGACAAAAAGTAAGTACGAAAAAAAGTAAGTTAGTAGGTAAATAAGTAAGAAAGTAAGAAAGTGACTAAACGAAAATAAAGGAAAGTAAGGTAAATTTAAGTAAAATGAGATGAAGTGTTGATAAAATATAAAAAAGTAAAGTAAGATGAAATGAAATAAAGAAAGGTAAATTAAAAATGAAATTAACTAATATGAAGCAATAAAAGGGACATAATTGTATGATGCTATGTAAGAAAAGGGTGAGTAACTATAGGAGTAAGTGAGAAAGTCATTAAGCAAGCAAGTGAGTCAGTCAGTAAAAAGTAAGATGGCTAGCGCAAAGTAATTAGGTAAATAAAAAGAAGGTGGGTAAGTAGATTTGTAAGAAAGTAGGCTAGTAAAACTTAAGTTAGGAAGCAAGTAAAAAAGTAAGATAGTGATAAGGTAAGTAAAAAATAATTCAGTAAGTAAGTATTTTAGTAAGTGAAAATGAGGTAAATAAGTAAGTAAGTAAAAAAGTGAGGGAGTAAATCAGTAAGTAAGTAAATGAGTAAGTGAAAAAGAGGTAAGTAATTAAGTAAATAAGTAAGTCAGTAAGTAAGTAAGTAAGTAAGTAAGTAGATAAGTCAGAAAGTAAGTGAGTAAGTGAGTTGGTAAGTTAAAAGAAAGTAAGATGAAGTAACGCAAAGTAAAGTAAAGTAAAGAGAGAACGCAAAATGCAGTGAAAACATCGAAGTAAAGTTAATTAGGTGGTGTTGAGTACAGTTGAATCATGTAAAAAGAAACAAGTGAATTAAGTAAAAGAAGTAAAGTTAGCCACAATAAAACGATATATGCTTGTTGTTTTGTCTGTCTGTATTTATCCAAGTATGTGGTTAGAATTGTATGCAATTTAGCAAAATGTGTGTATGTTAGTAGGTACGGAAAAAGTGTGTTGGTATTTAGTTTTTAAGTTTTAAGTAAGTATGAAATTAGGTATATTTAAGTTAAGTAATTTAAAGTAAAGGATAAGTAAGCCAGAAAAGAAGTAAGTAATTAAATCATTTGATAAAACGATAAATAGGCAAACCAGAAAGTCAGCAAATTTCACTCGAATTACTGAACGGCTCAATTGAACGCTATCCAAATCGTGAAACCGTTCTCAAGACTATTAACTTAAAAGAGACTGCTGAAAGTGTTTCAAAATTCCAGTTATTTAGGTCTCAAAATTCAAATAATTATCATCTGGCAGAAGAAAAAAACAAGTTTATTCGAGATCGATTGTTTGTAGACATACGGTGGTGTGCACATGACATAGCTAAAGACTGCCAGTGCTCAAAAGTTTTCTGCATAACATTGTTCAGATGAAATAATCAACGATAGACTTTTGGTTTTTCAAGTTATTAAAAAGACAAAAAACTATTCCCTTCGAATGGCCCATAAAACTGTGGTTATAATTCCCGGGCAACATATAACATAACTTTGATTATCCTGATAAGTTCATGTTTAAATGCGGCTGCATCCTGCAAAAAAGCGTGCAAGCATAAAAACTTGTTGTCGTTCAAGTACTTTTCCAAGGAACATTTTTTCATACCAATTAAGCCGCCATAAGGTCTCAACTTAAATAAAACTTCGCAAGTAAGGTTTTTAGAACCAACAAAGAATGAAAAAAAGCTAGTAAAAGTTTCTTTGGTTAGCACAGTCATCGTAAGTTTGTTATAAGAGCGTATACACTTCTTGAATTATTTCTAAATCAATTGGAGTAACTCGGTTTTTCCCAAATTCAAGGTTTTTTTCCCAACGCCTCTCCAAGCTGCTAAAGGTCAGCCAGTGGAGATAAAAGATACCTAGCAGATATTTTCTGACTTGTCTAGTTTTTGGCGGTAAATAACCAAATGAAATACTGGAATCACTTTTGTTTTGTAGAAAAGCACCAAGTTTTTTGCAAAAAGCTCGGTGCATTTTTTCATATTCCTTTCCCTTTTTCCTTTTTCTAAACGTCCTTTTACCATTGAAACTTCCATTATCCTCTGGAGAAACACATCAAACTATTCTTCAAAGTTGAAAACCATTTAAATTGTATAAGTTAATTATCAATATCTTAAAACAACCTTAATCCCTCTAAATTCATTTTTCTAATTTGAAACTTTGGCAAATTTATCATTTGCTATAACTTGCCCAGAAACGGCCGCCGCCTTTGGAGAGTTATTCAAATTAGTGCCTTTTCATCATAAAACGTAGGTCAAGTTAAGGATTTAGTTTACTGCTGCCAATAGTTAAGCTATGCTGCAAGAATCGCCGACGAAATTTTATTATATAGCTTAACATTCAACTCCACTTTCACTAACCAATTTCAACTGGGTCGAAAATTCATTAGCCCGAAACAAATATAACAATTAAAATGATTCATATAGTTAAACAGTGTGCCATTCTGCCAGATGGCACAGCGTAACCTTTCGACGAAGCACGAATCAGAGAGAAAAGGCCTTAACAGCAAAAAAGTGCTTGAAAGGAGGGTCGAAGTATTCTGAAATTTTCTATTTTTTAAAATTTCGATTTTCAAGTTGATATTTCTCAGAAATACGAAAAACGGCCATTTTGACCAAAAAAGCTGAGAAAATCAGAACAACGACAAATATTGTGAAAAACGGAAAATACGAAGCCTCTTATCGTGGCAACAACGCACGACAAGACCCTTATCAGCGGATATTAGTGGAGAAGGAAGCTTCAGTGGGGAAGGAATATACCACGGAACCCTCCCGGTACACAAATTGGAAGAGATAAGAGCGTTATCGCAGGAATATTACGGGAGCGGAGGCTTGGTCCCCCAGAGACTGTTTTATGTAAAGGGACTATATAAAACTAACTTTGTAGCTACTTGGATGTCGTGAAACTTTAAATTAACACAGGTATAGTTTGATATTTTGGAATATGAGTAGCTAGAAAGAGGAAAAGGTCAATCCATCTCCAATGGATTTAATATAGAACTGTCACACAAAAACATATTAAAATAGGTTGTTCGAGCTGTGTTTTTAATGACAATCACGTAGTCTGAGGATCCGAGACTCAGCTATGTGGTTGTTTTCGCATGTAAACGAAAGCTGATCAAAAGTCGTTTGACTGATGGCCTAAAAATAGTAACTTTTTACTTAGCCCTAAACAGACCAGAAAATCAACTGGCAAGGTCGAGACGGTGAAAAACGAGTAGGATTAAGGTAACTGACGCCTGCCAGTCGTTAATAGGTACTTTTTCTACGCTCCGTCGCTGTGTAGTATTTGGGCGAATGTTACATAGACGTTTTTATGGCGCTCCTGGGTGGGCCTGTCAAAGGCATAAGACCATAATGATCAGCAAGCGTTTCAGCGACGAACCCACCGCTCCGGGCGTAAGCCCGAGGTAGAGGCCTTAATGACCGTTATTGTACTGGGGGGGAAGGTGCGTACCCTCCGTCCAGTACTATTTAGCTTTTTAACTTAGTTAACACCGAAAATTCCGGGGGCCGGAGGGTTAGGTGGGAAATCTAGAGCCCGCTTGTCCTGAGGTCCCAGGACCAAAAACAATTAAAGAGAAAGTGTAAAACCAAATAAAAATAGTGTATAACCAACAAAAAGCCAAAAACAAATTTATTTGAAAACAAAAAAGTACAAAAAACAGTAAAAAACCCAAAAAAGACCAAAAACAGTAAAAAATGTAAAGTGACAGTTTATATATTATTTCCGGACGAGATGTGATCTGACCTTCTTATTTGTTGTTGTTTCAGATTGATTTATATCGTTTCTGATAGAAAGCTTGTGTGTTTTGGAGAAGGGTTGGGTACCCTCCCTCGAGTGTAATTTGAGTGTTTAAGCACGTTAATGGTGATTTTGCCAGTGACCGGAGGGTAGAGTGGCAAGCCAATCAACGTATTCCACAATCAACAGGGACATAGGGACAACATCCACAACGACTGTTGGGTATCGTTGAAACAATTTTAGTATCGTTTGGGTACTATTTCATTAAAACTTAAGTGGTGGGGGGCACGATTGGCACGGTCCGATTGTACCCTCCATCGATTACAAATTTCCGAGTTAAGGGTCTTAATTCGGGTATTTTGGTGTAAAGGAGGGTATAGTACTATTTATTAACAACTACTAATAGGTTATTATCCTTATTACATATTACTTATCTCCTAATTAGACCCACGAAACACCCAATTTTGTCGAAAATTATCGATTTTCGATCAAACTGTAGACCCCCAAATTTTTGGATATCCGAGCTTTTCCGAACAGCAAAGAGGTTTTATATGGGGAGTAGCTACGTAGTTTGATCCCCCAAACTAAAGAAACCGCGTGAGAAAAGACTCAGTTAAAGTTGGATAAAACGAAAAATTTTCGGTCAAAATTTCGATAATTTTCTGAATTTTGTCAATCTGTTTTGGGGATCGAATTTTTGAGTTTTTAGAGTTAGAGCAAAAAAATTCTTTGTGTAAGGAGCGTGCTAGCATAACGTGCTCGGCCGCCAGAAAAATTCTTGAGTAACCCTCCGATTAGCTCCGTAGATAGAGCTAACGACTTAAGGATTGGAAAAGGAAGGAATCGGAGGGTCCAAATTTGATAGTTATTGGCCAAATTTTTGTCTCCAAACCAATTTTGATCCGCTTTTTTGCACTATATTCAGTGCCGTACAGGGCTACTACGCTCGTTTCAATTATTTTTAGGCAATTTCGATAGAAATTGCGGAAAAAGTTTCTCAGAACCTATATAGGTGGTGAAAAAGGGCCATTTGGACAAACACGTTTTTGGCAATTTCTCAAAGACTAGCCAACCGATCGGGATAATTTTGGCACCATAAGTCGACGTTTTGGACCACTTTTTCGGACCGCAACCGCTTTTGGGTTGATAATCTCGGAAAAGAAAATTTTTTTAGAATTTGTTGGTTCGGAGGGTCCAAATTACAGGTAACCCTCCGAGCGGCAGAAAATTTTATCAAAACACCTTTTTATCCAACTGGGAAGGTTGACCGTGTCAGCCAACCTAGTTTTAAGTCAGGTAGACCGCTTTTAAAGACTTTATCGCGGTAAAATAACCTTTTTTCTTAATTTTTGGGGAACCCTCCGAGGTAACCCTCTGGAGTCAGCTAAGGCCCTTAGCAACCCTCCTTAGTGGAAAGGTTCCACGAGATTATCCAAAGAAGTTAAGACAGCCCCCCCCCATAGAAAATTTAGCTTGTTTTGACGCTTCCTGAAGTTAATTGAAGGTCCTTCTAAGTGAGGCTCAGAAATTTGAAAATTTTGGGGGTACCCTCCGAAGCAACCCTCCGGAGCATATTAAGCATCTTATTGACCCTCCTTAGTAAATTTAAGGGGACCCTCCGAAGTGACTTGAGTGATTAAGGTACCCTCCGAAGTAGGCTGAGTGTCTTAACAACCCTCCGAAGTAACCCTCCGGAGTGTCTTAAACCTTCTAAACAACCTCACTTGTTAGAAACTTGAGGAAACCTTCTGTGGCAATTTGGGAAAAGGAAAATATCCATTTAATTAAAATCATATTAGGATATTAGGCGTGCTTATTAGGATCATAAGAGCCCATTTTGACCCGGAAATTCGTGATCAACTTTGGATTCTAGATCGGGTGTATCAGAAATACCCTAACAAAAAAATTTTTTTATTGTGATTTTGGTTGTGTGGTTGCCTTGAGCTACTTAATAGGAAAATTCGGGCAATACGGGAACAAATAAAGGAATACTTCGGTGAGTGTATTAGGCAAATACACAGTCACTTGAGAAGAAAAGTTGTTCCCTACTCTCGTGCACTTGGAGCAGTCCGGTTGTATGAGAGCTTTTTCATAGACTTTAGAAATTTTCGATCAGAGGTTGCCTTGAGCCACTTGATAGGACAGCTCGGGCAATCGCAGGGCACCTAAAAGAAGACCTCGGTGGGTGTATTAGGCAAATACACACCCACTTGGGAAGACTGTGTCCTGGGCTTTGTTCTTTCGGATCGTTCCGATTGGGGGAAGTCTTTTTCTTTAAGACTAAGTTTTATTGATCTGTTTCTGAGTCATCACTGTTTTTTATCAACGATTGTTTAATTTTAACCAAGCAGTGACTTGATAAATTGTGTGGCGATAAATTGATACAGACAAAAGGTCGCTGTCACCTGTAGGATATTCTTAGCTGATTATCTATTGTGTTTTGTGTGTTGATTATATCTTGTGAAAACTTTGTGATACTGTTATACTATACGACAGGGTTGAGTTAGCATTATATCAATACTGAGCAGGCCCTGTGTGTGTGTAACTCTAACTGAGTCACTAAGATTGTCATTGAGAAACCTAAAAGACACTCTTGATACTTACGAGATCAAGGAGGCAGCGTTAAGTAATTTAACTTGAACTTGTTTGCGGTACGTGTGCGTCGCCATTAAATCATACGAATATTGTTTTTGTCACAAAGCATGCAGCGCAGGGACTCGTTAGGATTGACTACTAAGATTACCAGGCTGAGCAAGGGCAGCACGCGAAAATTTAAAACTAGGCGTAGCCAGTCCTCGTTTAGCAGCGCCTCCGACGTGTTTGCCGAAACCGAGTCGACTAAAGGTCAACCTGATCTTTCAGTGAGCGAAATGAGATTAAGGAGCGAGAAAAACCTCGATGGCGATCAAAGGCGGAGCGCCGAAGCCGGAACCGCGAGCGAAACGCTTGTGGACCCCTTTGACGAGGGAGAACAGACGCTCATTCGACCCGACTTTGAGCCGAGCGAGGACCTCGAGCGGGAGGAAGTCGAGAGGACGGAGGAGACCTCGGAGCGTTCCGAGGTCGAGCCGCGAGAGGAGGTGTTATTCAAGGGAATGTCCAAGTCGGAGACCAAGAGTCATAGGTGGAGGGGAGAATACTCACATTCGGCTAGTACCCACTCATCTCTGGCCAAGCAGAGCAACAATGCGATGATGTCAAGTATAAGCCCGAGTGAAGAACAACCGGGTTCGAAGGCCAAGAAGAGTTGGAAGTCTTTGTACGACGAGCGCATGGCGTCACTACCAACTGTAGGTTTAACTTCCAGTTATGACTACCCGGAGATAGCCCATCCGGATGTGAACTTCACACCGTGCCCAAGGAACGATATGAGCAGGAAGGCGTCGTCAGCCTCGGCGACCAGGCCCATGTCAGATGGGATAACGATGGGAGCGTTATCAACCTTCGACAGATTAATGACGTCGATGAGCAAGCAAAAAGGCGGTGCGTCATCAAGCACCAGGCTGCAGCCGCAGTTGACCTCATATTCTCTGGGACTAACCCCGTCATTTGGGGCCACTGGCGACATAAGTGACATGTTCGCTGGCGTAATGAATGGTCTGGATGACATGAGACGGGACGTGACTAAAAGAATCGATCAGGTTGATGAGAGAGCTCACAAAGGTCAAGAGAATCTGAGAGATGAACTAACGCACGTGAAGTCGCAGGCGAGGGTTGATCAAGCTCAGTTGATTCGCAACACCGATCAATGCCTGGCGGAGAGCCTGGCACAGGCAAACAAGGAGTCATACGAAAGAGAGGCTAGGATGACCAGGGAGATCGAACGATTGTTGAACGATCATGATAGTACCTACGCCCACACGATGGCTAGCCTGGAGAAGAGGTTAGATGCAAAGTCTGACTTAATGATGCGGAAGCTTGACGCGATCCTGAACGGGAGCAATTGGCAGGAGCGTTCCAACCCAACGGAGCGCTCACGCCATGCGAATGATGGAGATGGTACGGGCAGCAATGCCAGGGCCCAGCAAGGCTCGAAAACGAACTACGAACCTAGAAACAAGGAGCGGCCAAGGGCAGCCCCGTCGAGGCCTGGCTGGACGAAACCAGTCCCGCCGGAGGCAGATGCTATCCCGGAGACAAGGCTGCCAACTGTGCCACAAGTCAGTTCAGTACCAGATCTGACTACAGTCTCAAAGGACACAACGATGTATGCCTCGATGTTTGAGCCTCTGAACAGATCTCTCGAAACATTCATCACCAAGCTCTCGAAGTCAACCGAGAGAGGAGAGAGGTCAAGAAGGACACTGAAAAAGCCGAAGTCATATAAAGACGAGTCAGACGGCTGCATTGATACTTGGATAGAGGTGATGAAGTTACACTTTGAGGAAGAGAATCTCTCCAAGAAACAAGAGTGCAGCGCGCTGACGAGCAACCTGGAGGGTACTGCATTAAGTTGTGTAATGGCGAAAAGAGCCAATGAGAGAGACAGCGCTCGCAAGATATTCGACATCCTGCTGAATCGTTACGGCTCTGGAGTACAAGGGCACCAGCCCATGGTGAACTTCGAAAAGAGGCGTCAAAGAGATGACGAATCCATAGATAAATTCTTGGACGACCTTGAATTGCTTAGGAGGAGAAGCAACCCAGATGAGAGAATATCCGAGCGAAACTTGGCGATTGCTTCGAAGTTCATGGACGGAGAAAGGAGTGAGGAGTTGAAGACGATGTTGGCCACACACTTCACCCTGTCGCTTGACCAGGTACCCACGCCCGACGATTTGCGTATGAAGTCACGCGAGTATTTACTCATAAAACCGAGGGCGCAAAACCGTTACAGCAATTATGGCAACTATAGCGGGACAAACACTGGTGCGAATTCCAGTTGGTACAAACCTCGCGATGACATGGATAAAAGGAGGTCGTGTGCGAATTGTGGTTCGATGGACCATCACGTTTCCGCGTGTTCTGCATACAAACAGAACATGAAGGCGATAGGCTACTTTCTCGAGGACGCCGACGCGACCGACGAGGATCATGAAGAGTACGTCAGAGGGCTCATCATGAAATATGGTCCGAGGTGTTTCTTCTGTAATTTGGAGGGTCACTTCAAGTCGGATTGTACTCAATTTTGGGATGCAGTAGCGGACGCGAAACATCCCCGCCACGAAGAGGCGCTTTCGGGTGTCAAGGCCAGTCGAGCACGTCTGATGAACGAGGCTGAATCTCGGAGGAAGGAGACGACACCGAGCACCTTCACGACCAAAAAGGTAAAGACACTGCCTGACGAGGTGGTAGCCTCGAACCTCGAGGCAGAGTCGTCTAGCCCACTCAAGGTGGATTACGGTCTGGCGGCAAGGACAGCGCTGCAGAATGTCAAACAGGACCTAGCCACGAAAGAAGTGGAGCAATGGGTAAGGTCGGAGCTGGAGAGCACAGATCTTCGGGAAAGTTTTAATGTTCTGGGTAAAACGACGAAAGTAGAAGACAAAGAGGAACCCAGGAAACAGGGACTGAAATTGAACGTTATATCTGGTAAGACTTTCGGCATGACGAAGGAGGGGACCAAAATAATGTCCATCATCTCAGTCGCAGGGCACCAGGTGGTCAAGAACTTGAGTGAACCATCCGAGATTACACTAGTCCACCTGGACATCTATGCCGACTACCTGAAGGAGAAAGATCCCAAACTGGACTCCAGGGCAGTGCGAGCGCTGCTCACAACGGGAGGTCCGAGGCTGATGAAAGTGGACGGACATTATATCGATGTCCATGGCCCTTACCCGATCCTAATGAATGTGGATGGCATCAATATCTACACGAAAGCTCACGTAACTGATGCGAACGATCAGATTGGCCGGATATACATTGGTCAAGAGGAGCTGAAGGTTAGACGAATCGGACACAACGCGATGCTCGAACAAGATGCGGTGCATATAGGTTGCGAGGCCGATCTGGCCGCACACGTTCTGGACGTGCAAGGCAGACAACTTTCAGTAAAGGGACTGCTAGACACGGGAGCAGTGGTTAGTGTCATGCCAGTCAAAACTTGGACCGACATGGGTTTCGAAAGGTCGGATCTCATACCGACAAACATCAGGTTGGCAGCTGCCAATCAGGGAGCGATCTATGTGACTGGACGAACCCCGATCATTTCACTGCAGCTCGGAGGAAGACATCTTTGGATGAGCTTCCTAGTAGTGGAGAATTTGGACGAATCCGATCAGTTCATCTTAGGAAGGGATTTCGTGCGCAACTTTGACGTCACGATTGATCTCAATGACGGGTTGATTAGGATCAAGGATCCTGAGAGAAAGTATGAAAAGAGACCCCTTAATAAGATCTTAATTAACCAGGCCATGGTGCCGATTTTTCTGGATCGAAAAGTTAGATTAAAACCAAACCAAGCCGTAGTAGCGACGTTTAGGATGAGAAACTTGAATGAACTCAGCAATGACAGACAGGTGTGTCTGGTACCAAATCCAAACAGTAAAAGCTCGGCTATTTTAGGAAGAAGCTTCTCACTCACTCAGAGCGGACTGTGTGTGAGTGTGTTATTGAACACAGAAGCAACAACAGTGACAATACAGAGGGGAAAGAAACTTGGCTACGCTTTGCACCTGAACACAGACTTTCAGAGTGTGGAGAACTTGAAAAAGTTTGATGTAACTAAATGTCCATTGCATGCAAACCAAGAATGTATAATGAGGAGAGTGAATGAATTGAAATCTTCTAGGAAATTGTTTTCAATGAAATCGGAAACAGATGATGGGATGTCTAGTTGCTCCAATTTTCCTGAGAGGCCAACAGAAGCAGAGTTAGCAGCGAATAAACCAGTCCTACCTGAGATAGAACATTTGAAGGGTAAAATAACAGACAAGGAACTAGATTCGCTCAGAGCGGTGCTAAATCGGAACGCAGACGTTTTTTCGAAACATAAGGCCGACATAGGTTGTTGTAATTTTGTAGAACACGAGATTGAGATAGAAGAGGGCTCGGTACCTCATAGGGAAGGGGCGAGAAGAATGACCCCAAACAAGTCAGAAGCGTGTAGGAAGGAAATCGAGATGTTAATGGAGTACGACATGATCGAGCCGTCGAAGTCCCCATGGGCTTGTGGCGTGGTCATGGCGAAAAAGAAAGGGGGACAACTCAGATTTTGTTGTGATTTCCGTTATCTGAACGCAGTGACTATAAAGGACGCATACCCGATTCCCCGCATCGATAAGAGCCTATCCAAGCTGGGAGACGCGAAGTTCTTCACGACGTTGGATTTGAGCTCTGCGTTCTGGCAAGTGCCACTCAGAAAGCAAGATCAAGAGAAAACAGGCTTCGCGTGTGAGCCGGGATTGTTCCAGTGGAAGAGGATGCCATTCAGATTGTGCAACGCGACGGCCACATTCCAGCGACTGATGGCCCAGGCACTCACGAGCGTCACTAAGAAATACGGGAACCTCATCATGTGTTATGTCGATGATGTCGTGATTGCAACACCAACCTTAGAAGACCACATAGAGAGGTTGGAGGAGGTGTTTTCTTGCATGAAGCAGGCGGGTCTGAAATGTAAACCCTCTAAGTGTGAAATCCTCAGGGATTCCATAAAGTATCTGGGCCGCCTGGTTGACAAACATGGAGTGAGACCAGATCCCGAAGCGGTTGAAGCGGTGCTGACCTGGAAGGCACCTAAGACAGATACACAGCTGATGAGTTTTTTGGGATCCGCTAATTATTATTGAGAGTTCATCAAGGGTTATGCTGACAAAAAATACCCCATGCAGAGGTTGATGAGAAACAAGGGCAAAAAGTTCACCTGGACTGATGAGGCACAGGTTTCATTTGAAAACAACAAACGTGAACTTTGCGAGGCACCGGTCCTCGGCATGCCAACAGAGAAGGGGATGTTTGTGCTGGATACGGATGCATCAGTGGTTGCGATATCGGGCATACTTCACCAGGAGCAGGAGTGGAACGGGAGAACGGTTCTTCGTCCGATAGCCTACGGGCGTAAAGTCCTGAGTGATACTGAAATGAAGTACGGCGCACCAAAAGCGGTGATGTTTGCGGTGATCACTTTCGTGGAAAAATATAGGGCTTACTTGGGGAGTGCTCCCTTCAAGTTACGTGTGGATAATCGTGCCCTTGCCTGGCTGAAAACCTATTCGATGGACCAAAGTTATATTGGTCGTTGGATCGTGCGCCTGGATGGATTCCACATGATCATAGAGCACCGTACCCGTGACAAGCAGCAGAACGCAGATAGCCTCAGTAAAAAGACAGAATTTTATGAGCGCCTCGAGGAGAAACAGGCTAACCAATCAGAAATAAAGGACGGGTTTTCCTTTCTGGACAAAGAAACCTACGACAAACTGCCACTTACTAGGTGGTTAGACAAGTCAGGGCATCCTATACCCGGACACCCGGACCTTCCAGTGGAGACGGGCGCGGAGATAAAGCTTTTAGCCAGAGGCGAGCCCGTTCCGTTGGATCTGCTAGTCCGATCCAACTTGGCACAGCAAGAACTTACCAGACTAGGTATAAACAGCATGGTTCTATTGAACAGGACGGTGAACGTGGCGCCGGACGTCATGGGAAAGCTCCGTGACTTGTTGGACAGGGAAGTGGATAGGCATGATCGTGAGTGGATGGAGACCATGCAGCGGTTGGCTGTCACCGAGAGAACAGAGAAGAGGCCAGTGACCATTCGCAGCCGAGGCGTTGAACGGGATTGCAGGTCGATAGTCAACCAACTGGTGAGCTCGATGCCGAAGGAGGTCTTATTGAGAACTTCATTCACTGAATATGGAACACTGAATCAGAACCAAACCACTGAGGAAGTCAGGATCAGGTCGAAATCTAGCTCCACGAGGAGAGTGCATTTCACGGATGCAAAAGAAGAATATGAGCCGAGCCCAGATTATTCGTCCGTGGACGAGACAATGTCCGGGGAGTCTGATACCTTCGAGCCAGTCAAGGACGACTCGTCTGAGGAGTCAGACACCTTTCAGCCCGTGCAGGACGACTTGTCCGGGGAGAGGTTGACGAGACCACCTAGGGGTAAAATTTTGTCCGGAGAGTCGGGTTTGAAGCGACCGATGGACAGAGTTTTGTCCGGGGAGTCGAGAAGCATCTCAGACAACTTGGAATATGATGTTGGGAAATCAGTCGACTCAAGTGTTGACTCGAGGCCCCAGTCCTGGGACAACACATCTGAAACAACTTCCAATTCCGATATGTCAGAGATCGCAATCCACTCCTTATTGGTAGACTGGAAGCAGCGTGGGCTGGACCGAGAAACGCATCAGGATCCAGACAGGGACAGATACACCTCAGATGAAGAGGGCACTGTGGTAGATAATGCCGCAGACGAGCTCGAGCTGATAGCAGTTTCGAAACGCCCAACCAGATTGCTGCCACATGGTACGGTCGTCCGTACCAATCTGGAACCATCTGTACAGGAAGCGACGCCTTTGAAAAAGATATAGTGTGTCAAGTTGATGGACGATGCTCATGCTCCGGAGATAATGAGTGGGCAAATGAACGTGGTAAAGACGTATTTGAAAGCCAGGTACAGGCTTTCGGATCTCCTAAGGGCTCAACGAAATGATAGAATGACGAGCAGTCTGAAGAGATGGATCGAGAATGGAGCACCTGACAAAGGAGACTTGGCAGAAGACAGCTACAAGATCTTGAAGCAATTCTACCTGAAGCGAAACGACTTGTTGTACCTGAACAAGGACGGAATCGTAGCCTGCAAACGAAAAGAGGAGGACAAGGTCCTCTATAAATACAATTCAATAGTGTTACCACAGTTGTACCAGACCGAATTGCTCTTTTGCTCACATGATCAGATGGGCCATCAAGGCGTGGACAAAGTGTATAACAGGATACAGAAACGATTCGAATGGCCGGGATTGAAGAAGGCTTGTGAGAAGTGGATCGCCGCATGCCTGTTATGTCAGCAGGCGAAGGATCCCAGGAAACTAAGGTTCCCCCTACAGTCAACAGAGTCGTCAGGTTTCAACGAAGTGGTGCAAATTGATCATCAGAAAATCTGCATGACAGCAACGGGCTATAATCAGGTGCTGGTAATGATCGACCATTTTACGAAGTATGCGGAGGCAGCACCCTGCATGACAGCATCGGCGGAAGAAACATGCGATCATTTGATAAATGTGTGGATAGCGAGGCATGGCTGCCCCATCACGTTCCAATCGGACAATGGCAAAGCATTCGTGGGTGATCTCACGAAGGAGTTAATGAAAAGGTCGCAGGTAGCGCAGGCCCACTCGACCACTTATCACCCGCAAACGAATGGCCTAGTCGAGAGGCAAAATCGCACACTGGTATCCATGCTGAGAGTCTATTGCTCGCGTTACATGGATGACTGGGACAAGCACTTGCCGCAAGTGATGGGTGCTTACAACAGCACGGAGCATTCCACCACGGGAATAAGTCCGCACATGATGTTAACGGGTCATGAAAAAGCGCTACCGTTGACGTTTTTCTACCCTGAATATGAGGGGAAAAGGACAGCACCGCAAACGTACGTGCGGGATGTTATTAGAAGACAACAGGACCTCAATGACTTATGCAGGAGGAACACGCAACAGGCGCAAATTAGACAAAAAAGGAGGTTTGATAAAAGGACAGCCGATGCGAAAGCCTACTCAGTTGGCGACTACGTCTGGGTGTTCCAGGAAGTGGTTCCACCAAAAGGAACCAAGAAATTATTAAAGAAATGGCGTGGTCCATTTCAGATAACAGAGGTGCACCAAGGGGGTCAATTTTATCGATTGAGCACTGGAAGAGCAGCTCATTACGAAAATATCAAACCACACAATGCCTCGTCAGAGGACTGGTGCATCCCAGCGGACATGCAAGAAGGAGACTATTTGATAGTGGATCCTGCTTGTGAAGTGAATGAAAGGGGTACTCGCGACAAAAATGACGGGAAGGAGGTGGTGGACGACTGCGACCTACCACTGGATGTCGAGTTGACCGAGCGAGTAGAGGTGGACGATGAAACTCTACCCTATGCCGAGGAAGACTGGGACTGCCCGGAACAAATCGAAATTGACAAAGAAATACAGCCTGACTTTCCTCTCACTATGGAAACACGCCAGAGCA
The DNA here is from genome assembly GCF_963678635.1 of Symsagittifera roscoffensis. NCBI lineage: Eukaryota > Metazoa > Xenacoelomorpha > Acoela > Convolutidae > Symsagittifera > Symsagittifera roscoffensis. Next base: position 3,328,454 of record NC_087067.1, read on the forward strand.
AGAGAGGAAAAAACGAGAAGAAATACAATCCGTACGGCGAGGATTTCGTCGTAGACAGGATAGTTGTAAGTGATGTCATGGACTCGCTAGTGGGACTGGACGAAGTGGCGATGCTAGAAGAAATCGACTTGGTGAATGATATGGATCAAGATTGGATCGACGATCGATCAGAACCGGAAGTGGAGTTCGAACCAGAAGCGGAACAGACTCATGAGCAGGAACTAACGAACTTGCGCGTACTCGAATGGCTCCATGATCTGCCGACAGATCCAAAAGAGACGATTCAGGACGTCGATAAAGACGGCATCAAACACATCAGTCATGACAATACCGAATCCAACTGGGTCGCCCCAGATGGTCCTCTACGTGTTCCACAATCCAACCTCGATCTCCTAGACTTTGGGCGATCGACGGGGACGTCGATGGATATTTTTGTCCGGGGAGTGGGGGTAGGACTCACCCACACTGAAAATCTGATAATAAAAAAATTGAAATCGGCAAGAGAAACCGGAGAACTAGAGACAGAGGGCGAAAATGCTAAAAAAAAAACCACCTTTTGGACGAATTTTTGAATCGTATTTTGATCTACCGAACCATTATTCAAATAATATCGTCATAACGGACAGCGATTTCATACTCACGGAACGCACATGCGCTATAGCGATAACCGCGGACGTTAGCTTCAAAACAGCACTAGCGGCTGATTTCAAAAGAGAGTATAAGAACATCAAGTTTTTATGGAAACAGAGGCCTGGTGTGGGAGGGATGATAGCGCTGCCCCCTGTTGCATCACAGATACCAGGGAAATATTTGTGTTTCCTGGTTACCAAGGCCACTGATAGACAACACGTAGATCCAAAGAGCTTGGTATTGGCCTTGACTCGGGATTTTTTGGTTGAGAGAGGAGTGACCTCTCTCTCGTTACCAGTATATGATCCTAATAGGGGAAAGCTACATCCGAGAGAGTTGTACGCACTTGTACATGTGATATTTTCAGAGACTGACATAGAGGTTTACTTACATAAAAAATACTATCTGAGCATATGCTAGGAATTGCGTTTGGCGATAAGTGATTTTTATTAAGTTACTCGATAAGAATGAGTGTCAGGTTTTAGATTAAGTTAGGTTTTAGGTACAATATTAGGGATTATGTTTTTATGTGTTATGTTATTGTTATGATATGTTTTATGTTTTGTGTCATAAAAGACCTGGAGTACTCCAGGTCATCAAGGTGACAGCGTTCATTCGTGCTACCCTGACAGAGATAAAGGTGGACGATCCACCTTGGTGCTAAATTTTTAAATCAGAATTGAGACGAGAATTTCAATGGAGAGTTTTAAAGAATTGAATGATGTCGTACCCAAAAATGATGGTTTTAAGTCGCGACTTCTTTTTTAGATCTTGATTGATCAGAAATTGTTTATTGAATCCATTGAATCAAAACGAGACAGGAAGACATTACACGACAGCAAGAATCAACACGATAAGAAATGGTTGACACGAACGAACTCATGGAATTCCTCTCAGCGAGTCTAGGAACGACTCTAGACGAGATCTATCAGCGGCTGATTGATTGTGATTTCACACGAGAAGACCCGGGGCTGGCGATGTTTGTGGTCGCGCTCCGCAAGTCGTGTTGATGTTGGCCTTCGGTGAGTCCGGGACCGCCGAGAGAGGTCGAAATCGACTGATGAGATGGCGGCGTGGAGAAATGTCTGGCCACGACCTGGCTCGTGAGCCAGGACTAGGTGAACAGAGGGACCACCGGCTAGGTGAGATGCCCTTACCAGTCCAACCGGCGCAGCCACTAATCGGAGCGAAGAGACAACGTGATGGGCCAGGCCCGTCACATTCGGTCGACTCTCCAACAGCTGCTCCTCCTTCGAAGAGAGTGAGGGTGAGTGAAATAGAGATCCAGACGTCGGAGACGATCGAGACGCTGGAGAAGAAGGAGAGAGATCAGAGCGAGCTGTGTGCCAAACTCCAGGAGTATAGGGCAATAGCTCGAGAAAGAGACGAATGGAAGAAGAAATGAAAAAGATCTGCAGGTGGCTTATAAGGAGGATGAAATAAAGCACCTGAAGGAGCTGTATATGGCGAAGGTGAGCCAAGTGTCACCGGAAGTTCTGGCGAGCATGAAATCCTCGCAGGGATCCAACGACACACGCCCCGGGACAACAGCCCAGGAGCTGTGTGTATCGAGAGGGCCCGAGGTTCTGGATTTACGTGCATCGAGAGAGCCCGAGGCTCCTCAGCAGACACGACCGTCTGCTTCTAGTCAAAGGTTCACGATACCAGACCCTTCTGACACTTACCTCGCTCCTCAGTTCCAAGAATCGTTCAACCAAGTGGCCAGAGCAACAATGGATGAGATCAACCGAACCACTGGACGGACATTGGGTAGGATCGTTCCTTCCCAACGTCGTGATCAGTCATCTAATAGCTCGGAGCGAGCACCCTACACGATAGTGCCCTCGGGGACTGCGCATGGCAGAACCTATCAAAAGTCCCGCGTGGTAGATATTAGGAAGAATCTGATGACACGTCACCAGTTCACGCAAGTAGCTGCGGAGCATCCTCGAGCCTGCCTGAATGACATGAGCTGGAACCCCGCTACGAGCGACCAGGTAATTCCCCCAGGGAGTCGCCACTTGATCATAGGAGACAGTTTGGTGAGGGATCTGAATGAGATCTTCGTCTATGGCAGACAACCACTCTGTCTTTTGGAGGAGCTTCAGTGGCTCAGGTCATCAAGATGATGGAATTCCAAAGCGAGGATCACCTGGATACGCTGGTGATAATGCTAGGAACTAACGACGTCTCGAGAGACCCAGTGACTCCCGAGTGCAAGTGGGAGCCTCTGCTGGTATGCCTCCTGAATGAACTGAAAGAGAAGTATAGGCCCGGGTTTGTGGTGCTGTGCACAATACCACAAAACCCGCTGGTGGGCACCACAGTGGCAGATTTCATGAATGGCAACGTGACACGGTGGAACGAAATGATCCGTAATCTGGTAAGAAACAACCCTGGCGAGTTGCGACTTCTGGATCTCGAAAACACGCTGCGCATGATTGATCACATTGCGCTTACCAGAGATGGAATACATTTCAACACCCAACGGGGGAGACACTGGATGAATGATGTATTTCAGACGCAGTTGAGGGAAGTGGATCAGGAGTCGAGGGCGACCAGTTCTCTGGCTCGGACCAGCTCGACGACCGGAGGAAGTAGAATAAGGGCAAGCGTGCCCGAATCCCTCGTCAACCGCCTAGGGCCCTTAGCAATGGAGACGGCCGTAGCCGCGCCCACCGCTCCGAGCTCAAACGTGAGAGAGAGGCTAGGGACTGCTGCTCCTCCCAGAATACAACCGCTTGAAAGCCGACTCGGCAGATTAGCGGTTCAAAACAGAAATAACTCCCAGACCGTGTCTAGGAGGAACAATCCGCCCGCCACGGCAAACCCTGCTTCAGCAGCAGGACCGTCTACGAGCGCCGTGCCTGCGGAGGGAGTTGAACCAGGCAGCCTGCTGCTTTGGAACCGATCACACCCTAGTCATTGGGGACAGTATAAGACGGACATGTCCAAGAAGTTGAACATGAATACCCTGACGTGTCGGGAGGACGCGATGAGAATGATTGGCGGAGAAAGTCCCACAGTGTCGCGATTATATCGGATACCAGGCGTGGATTGGCTGCTAGCAGAGCAGGAGCAGTTCAGCTCCGACATGCAGACTTGAATGGGTTGCCTCAGGACAATACTTTTGGACCCTTGAACACGCGATCCCTTACGGACGTCCGACAGAGAGCCCGGGAATTGACGCCACCTGCTCGGAAGGGCAAGTTTCAGGCAGAGAACAAGCCCAATAACAAGCATCACAAGATGTACAGGCAGTTTGCTAAACCACCCGGTCAGACGCCTGGCGAGTATTCAAGGGACTACCCCCGAACGACCATTGTGATGGAGATGACAAGAGATATGGGAAACTGAAGGCCCCAACAGGCGACGGCCTATTCGCAGCTTACGATCCCTTAGAGATGAAAGCTGCAAAGTATCTGATCGTGGCCAGTTCCGATTATCTTCATACGCCCCGTTCTCTCTTTTGGCCCGACGTGATTTTCTTGACGGCGCCTAAATTGGACTGGGGACAGGCAATAGGCATGATGATAAGTGTACGAAGGGTGGTCAGCATGGAGCCGCAGGTGATAGTGGTTGCAGGCTCAAATGATCATCTGCAAAGCAGGGGCTTGTTGTCACGTCTGACGGATGGGTCGATCCCGAGCAACGAGGTCATAGGGGAGGCGATAATGACATTGCTCTCGGCGATGGCTGAGGTAGAAGCAGCAGCAAGACAACGTTTCACCCAAAATTTGGTGAAGGTGATCTTTGTGTTGTCACCAGGGTACGCTGCATTGCCAGAACCCCTTCAGTTTGTGTACACAATGGTCACAACGATAGCAGAGGGAAGGTTCAACGTAATAATTCCTGCCCCGAACAGAGTAGTAGACCCAGACAATTACTACCCGTCCCGATCTGAGCTTCCCGCCGTTTGGGCTGACATTTCCAATGCCATACAGGGGCTCAAAGATTGTAGCACAACTCGGTTGGTGCTAGATGAGGTTCTGGGATTGGAGCTGTCCAACTTTGCCAGATTGCTGAAGCTAAGACCAGGGGTGGATGACGATCATCTGTTAGTACGACAGGTGACTGATGATCTCTGGTTCAGACAGATGGATCATGCCGAGAATGAGCAGGGCAGGATAGTCAGGAAGAACATGACTTCAGCGGAAGAAGATCTCATGGCAATGGCTTTGCGCACGAAGCCGCACAATAACGTATGGTTGTACTTGTCACCAAGGCTGTGCACCTTTGGTGAGGACGCGCTCGAGCATGCGCCGGCAGTGATAAAAGAGATACACGTGTATCTGAAAAACTTGTTTGATGCCCGGGAGTTAGCTGGGGGCATGATGTTGAAATTGATGCAGGACGTAAACACGATATCGCTGGACAAGTTCCAAGCTGACGTGCTAGCCACGAGGGCACATTACGAACGATCGGATGCTATCTTGGGTGGAATGGGAGTGTGATGGACGCCATCCTTCCTGTCGACGTGCTATCCTAGTGCATGCCGGAATTTGATCGCGAGTTTTGTCAGGGACATCAGGAAGTTGTCGATTGGCCTGGTATTAGCCTTATACGTGACATTTGGTCACGAAAATTTTGTGAAGGGGCCGGCGAATCTCTTCACCCAAGCGTTGGCAGATTTGAGATTGGATGGACTCCTGACTCTGATTGCCATGACCTACGGTCGATTGGGTGATTTGCTTGTGCTGTTGCGTTACCCTGAACAACTACAGGGTCCGAGTCCTGAGTTCAATGCACAGTTGGAAACCGCCTCGCTCAAGAAGATGAAAGACTGGAGGACTCTCCTGCTCCAATATCTCTTACAACAAAACAGAAGCGTCACGGGAGAAGATAAGATGGCGACGGATGCGAGTGAGTGCAAGCAATATTGTGGCATGCCCTTGCTGACAGATTTGGCAGTCATGATGCGGATCGATCCGTTGGCTCTGATTCACGGACTGCGGGAATTCGTCACGGTGGTGTATGGACCGGTGATGTCTTTCGCGTTCCCGGACGTGCAAGTCAAGGCATACAGGAATTCGGTGTTGTATGTCAACCTGGTCTCAGTCGTGGATTGTTCCGTGCTGAACTGGGTAGAGCAGAGGGAGTTGAGAGGGCTGGCCAGTGACGATAGACTGTTCGGAAGAATAGCGGAGCCAGGTTGGGTGTTGATGGATTTCAACAACCACTTCAAGTGCCGAATGGGCCGTGAGGAACTTTCGCACATCCAGTTTAACCCGAAGCTTTGGAACTTAAGACCAGTAGTGAAGGATACAGGAGCGGCTATGGGAGTGCCACTCTTACCAGAGGCCTATGCACACGCTAAAGAGAACCAGCAAGCGTGGCTTTCCGGGTCCAGGCCGCTGCCGGACCAATGCCCTCGATATCCACCGTTAAGGAGGATGTTGTTGGGAGTCACATCTCCCATCATTGCCCCTCGCATCGGAGCAGCTCGCGACGCAGAGAAGAGAATGTTGAAGTGGAGTGAAGGGATGGAGCCGCGCTTCATCGGCTCGAATGTTGCAGCCGCGCACACGTTTGACTTCTCATTTCCTGATGCTTGGAGTAGGAAAAAGATCAAAGCGCTACCCTCTAGGAGACCAGAGGTCTCGGCCGAAATGTGGAACGATGTGTATTCTCCCACAGATGATTTGTCAAGACTGAAGTGGTCGGGAGAAGTAAAAGTAGTGATGCTGGAAGTGGCAAAGGAGAGCAGAGGAGGCTCATACATAACGATAGAGGATCTGGCACCACATGGCGAGGAGTTCGTAGAATTCCTGGTGAACGATGAATTGTTTTATCACGCAGGAGACATGACCGTACCGGCTCGGCCGGACTCGGGCATAGACTCACGACAAGGACCTTCAGGACCCAGGCCGAAACCTGATGCAGGTGATGATGAATTGATGGATCAGGACGATGATGACGACGACATCGAGGGAAAGACGGGAAAACCGGGTGAGACAGATCTGGGAGCGTTGGAGAGAGACTTGTTAGAATACCGATTTAGTGAAGACGACGATGGGGAAGTCGATGGGAGTCTGTTGCTAATGACGCCATCGTCTTTCATGTCCCCTACAAAGGAGGCGTCGGCCGACTTATCCCCGATAGACCCAATAAGCCAGGCGAGAGAATGCCGAAGCAGGGATCCGCAGAGATTGCTCCATGAGTCACCGAGGAGGAGAAAAATCGAAGAATCAATGAGGGTATCCTTCCTGAGTACGCTGCCGGAAGAGGAATGGGAGAGATATCAAAGTGAGTTAGAAGGCAAGACAGGGGCAACCTGGAGCCGAGTGAATTTCATGGAAAGATCATGGGACGTGATACGACGATATGGGACGCAGTCCATAATGAAGGTGGGATTGAACCAACCCATCATGCGTGAGGTCCTGGAGAAAATAGTGAACTCCATGGAGTCGGATGTTCTGACCGAGTCAGTTACAGAAGACAGTGCCGATGATCAGCAGGTCGCAAAGAAATTACCTATCAGACGAGCCAGGAAGGGGCTGAAGCGACTAAAAGGGAAAACAGGAAGTCGAGCCATGAACCCGAGAGTGGTGAAGTCGAGAGCCAGCGCAGTGGTGACCTCTTTAACGAGCGTAGGTCGTTCAGGCGAGAGCGGGCAAGGAGATAGTGCAACGCTGACAGGGGGAGAAAAAGATAATCTGATACCCCCTATGCTCTTGGCAGGTCTGACCACGACTGCCGTAAGATCAAAGAAAACAGCACGAACCCTGGCAGACACTAAATTAGAGATGGAGATCATCAGTCAATGTGGATCTGGAGGACTTGAAGATTACAGGCCCTCGCGGACCAACATGGCCAAGTTGAAACTGGCAGGACAACTCGACGTGGTCGAGTACAGTCGAGTCACTGTGCCGGAATCGGTCCACATGGGAGATCCAGCAGGGGATTATGTGGAGATGTTGAAAGCGAGAAACTCAGCGAGAGGGCACCTGATGGCTTGGAGCGAGAAGCGAGCCATGCAGGAATATCTGAAAGAGCTCACGGAGAATTCAAACTTAAATCGAAAAGAATACGGCACGGTAATGTCCTCTGAAGCGAACGAAATTGGATTGGAAAAACTACTAGAAATTTCGTGGAGGGCGGCCCTCCAGAGATACTTCGACGAGTCGATGCATGCACCTGCTACGGTGGCAGCATACCTGGCTCATCCTTGCATGAGAACCGATCTGCAAGTACGGTTGGCTTGGTGCTTGATGGGCATCAAAAAGGCGGAATATGAAGCCAGTAATGATTCGAAATCACGGGAACAGGAGCTGGAGTTGATGGAAGCTCTGCGAGCGTTGATTTCAAAAGACGATTCTGCGATAGCATGGGCTAAGCGTAAGGATGCCTTTTGCTTTGTCAGGTTCGTGGTGGATCGTATCCCCACTCCGGTTTTGGGAGAATGTATAAAGATCATTCGGCAAAAGGGAGTTGATTGCGAAAGGAACTTCCTTAGGGCACTCCTGGAACTATACAGGACATGCCGTTGACTGTATCAAATAAGGAGTCGAATGACATGGCGAGCTATTGTAAGTTGGAAGAGGTGAGAAGATATTCCAACAAAGAATTGAAAGTGAGCCGGGAGTTGATTGAAGCAGTCAAAGGACAAAAAGAGTTTGCAACACTAGGGAAACTGAAGTCGTTCCAATATGTGTCTGGCATACCGGGGATGGCGTACAATCCCTTCGTGAATGAAGAAGCCAGGGAAGCGTACTTCGACTATGAGCAAGTCATAGTACTCAATTTCTGGGTTGAACGTATTAAAGAAACTGGAATGCTGATGGTGGAACAACCCAAGCTGGGAATTATCTTGGAAGAACGAGTGGTCGAACCCTCGGTTCCCGAGCTAAAGGGGCAAGTGAGTTTTGATTGTGGTTCTTGGGACGGTCCCTTGGAAACCAGTCTAGTGACGATGTGGGAACTCATGAAGCCTTCTTGGTGTACTCATCCTAACGCCGGTTTAATCTGGGACATGACGGCGGACATCACGTTAGACCTGGATGATGACGCGAGTTTGCATGATCTGGCCATGATACATCATCTGCTGGCCATGAGGTTGACGAAGCGGAAGAGCAACCCATCCACGGAGCTGTCCGAGGAAGGTCCATCGAGCAATTGGTTGAAGCAAGGCACATGCTTGGCTCAGCATAGTGGGATGGAGGGACATGTTTGTAACCTGGGACACTGCCTGGTTACGCTGAGCGAGCAGCATCGGCAACTGGCACGATTGTACGGAAGATTGAGCATGTCGGATAAGAGTGGCATGGAGTTGGTCGCGGACTGTCATGGGGTGACGGATGTAAACTTGATCACAGCCTTGGGATTTTGTAGCATGACGAATTCGATTGAATCGCTTGAGCGCCTGGAGCGTGCCCATGAGCTAGTGACGTCCCTCAGCGTGGAAGTATTCCCTGGAGCATTGCAAACGGAGCAGAAGATCGGAGGCTGGAGAGAAGCTCTGGAGAACGAGATGAATCTGAAAGATAGTGAGGCCTATCATAAACCGACTGGTTCAAAATATCTGGTGGGTTCAAGCTCCGCACCATATTGCAGTAGTAGATATCCCACACACATGGTGGTGATGGATGCGAGGACACAGCAGGTGTTTATTGACCAACTTTTCTCTGTGCCAAAGTGCGTGAGGTTGGCCAGAATGTCGGAGAGGTCATATGATTTGTTGGCAAAGATCTTTCGGGCAGTCCCGAAGAGATCTGAAGGCGAGTTGCAAGACGTAGTGGGTGAAGAGTTTCTGAGATTAAACGAAGGCAATGTGAGTGAATTCCAGAAACAGAAAGCGAGTGGAGCGTTACCCACTGAATTCCCCACCATAGAAGAGAAAGACGACTTACACAGAATTCTGATGGAGGTGGAACCGTTGCTGGGAGCCTCAGGGTATCGGACCCGAAGGAACATAGTGAGAACCCATGGGGAGTATTCTTGCCATTGCCTGGCGCAGACGTTGTGGTACCCCAAACGCGGGAATCTGTTGCTAGTATGGGACGTGGAGGAGTTATACTCTACGGGGTTGCCCGATCAGAATCAACAGGTGTCAATCGTGGTGGTTAGTGCCATGCTGGCAGTGAGATGGCTGGAGGCTAACGCGGACACAAGTGAACAGGAGAAGGCCGTGCCGACTCCTGAGCAGCTGAGCAACGTGAAGATGAGTCGTGAATTGGATCTTTTCAGAACCACCTGCAAGGTTCTGAGAATACCTAAAGCCATTAAAAGAATATGGTCAAGGCAAAGATTGATGCCTTGGTTCCGTGCAGTGATGACATCATGGATGTATGAACGCGCGAAGCGTCACATGTCGAGGAACACGGAAGCCCATCAATCTTTCCAGCTAGATATAGGACCGGGAGCCTATAAGAGAGCATTCCTGACGCACAGAAACGCGGTCACCACGGCGGTGAAGCGGGTAGCTGGAGCGCCTTGTGTAACTGAAGATGAGAAGAAAGAGGTCTTAAGAGCTGACCTAGAACGAAATGTGAGCCTATGTCTTCACAACAGCTTTTGCAGGAACCGGGAGCAAAAGGTTAATGTTGACTTGCTACCTTGTTGCAAACCGAGGCTGTTGGAACAGGAGAGTTGGGGCACGGCCCCCAACTCCATGGACATGCTGGAGAAAGTGTTAGAAGATAGCGAAGCTGAAGATCAGGATGGAGAAGCGATGGAGTGAAGACGAACAAAGAAGAGAAGAGAAGGAGAAAAGAAAAAACTTGATTGTCTTTGTGTGTTAAAACTTGAACCAATCAACCAAGTTTGGATTATTGAACTTGTTAAACTTTTTGTTTTGATCTAGTTTGGTCAAACCAAACTTTGAAAATTGTTACAATTGTTAAATTGTTGAAAAAGAAATTTTAGTTATGACTATTTATGTATGTATATATAGAACATAGGTGAGTATATTTACATATTTAAACACGATTGAAGTTTTTAACCTGTGTAAGGCACAATTTCACTGTGTGGAGACATGGTAAGTTTGAGTAAACTCGCTCGAGAAGGGTGAGTAACTCAATAACTTTCCTAGCCACAGAGTTTCTTAGTTTTAATATTGAAAGGACTGCATAAATAACTGATTATACTTGGTGAGTGACGTTAAGTTAATTTTAACGGGTGCGTGGCCGTGCCACGTCCCACTTTTTAATCACAAAGAGCGAAAAGAGGTTTTATGGCAAGACGACGTAAGTAGTCGGAAAAGAAATTTTATCTAGGACACTCCTCATGGTGCAAATTTTGTGAAAATGTTGAAAGGCAGTGAAATGTAGTACGATGCCATTTGTGAACACGTAGTGAGTTAGGGTGGAGTAGATAAATTTCATTTTCTTATGCGATTTGTAAGATTGATTACAGAAAACTGGAACACTACTTGACGATAACCTGGTGTTATGCGATCAATAGGGACATTGATGGGTACTTGTCCGGGGAGTATGTGCCATTCTGCCAGATGGCCCAGCGTAACCTTCCGACGAAGCACGAATCAGAGAGAAAAGGCCTTAACAGCAAAAAAGTGCTTGAAAGGAGGGTCGAAGTATTCTGAAATTTTTTATTTTTTAAAATTTCGATTTTCAAGTTGATATTTCTCAGAAATACGAAAAACGGCCATTTTGACCAAAAAAGCTGAGAAAACCAGAACAACGACAAATATTGTGAAAAACGGTCGCACAAGAGACGGAAAATACGAAGCCTCTTATCGTGGCAACAACGCACGATAAGACCCTTATCAGCGGATATTAGTGGAGAAGGAAGCTTCAGTGGGGAAGGAATATACCACGGAACCCTCGCGGGACACAAATTGGAAGAGATAAGAGCGTTATCGCAGGAATATTACGGGAGCGGAGGCTTGGTCCCCCAGAGACTGTTTTATGTGAAGGGACTATATAAAACTAACTTTGTAGCTACTTGGATGTCGTGAAAATTTAAATTAACACCGTTATAGTTTGATATTTTGGAATATGAGTAGCTAGAAAGAGGAAAGGGTCAATTCATCTCCAATGGATTTAATATAGAACTGTCACACAAAACACACCATTTTAAATTAGTTACGAGCATTACTCAATGACCGTGGATGTAGAATTAGAAAAATTTCATCTGGTTATGACAATTCGAAGGATGAAAAAGGAAAAAAAAATTAACATTGATTAGAGGAAGCACTCGTGTATTTTAAGTGAGCCATAAACAGTTGAGTGCGTTTGTTGATTGCAGCGTGAAAAACTGTACGAGCGAGACAAGTAAGTCGGAGGACCTGTGGAGCTTAATGTTTCTGGACGATGTGTTTCTGGAGCCTGTTAATAAAGATGTTTCTGTTGTGCTGTGTAAAGAAACCTCTTACACAGCACAACAAATTTCAAGAAGAAAATCCCCAAAAAACTTGAATGGGTGAAAAAAGTTTTGCTTGATAGCCAAAAATTGTAATTGTTATCAATAAACCCAAAATTTTTTGCTTAAAAACTAAAATTTGAAATTTCTGCGCAAATTTTTGAAAATTTTCAATTTTTCTAGAACGGTGTTGGGCTGTGTAGGAGGCATCTTTTCGTTTCAAGTTTTGATCTGTTAAGTTGGTAATTTCTGAATTATTCTTAATTAACCTAGAAAAAGCAAAATGACCCATTATCAGGGCAATTTCTTTTCTGCTCTTTTATGGCTAATATTAACTTTTTTGTTTAGATCTGCAAGATAACTGGCTTAGGACTGAAAGGACTTGCTATATCGCAATTGATCAGGGGTTGATAAGTTAAAACCAGTCGTATATTTTTGTGGACACCACTCTGCGGCTTAGAAATTTTGGTGAATTGTTAGAAGGATCAAGTTTTTTTCGAGTTCTGGCATTGCTTTATATTGGACATAGATTTTTTTTGATCATACTAGATTGCTTATCATACACTTTTTCAAATTCGGAGTAGTTTTTCAAATTTTTTGTATTGTTTGTTGTCATAAATTTATAATTTAGATATGTTAGGTTTGTTGTTTGCGCCTGTGTGTCGGGCGCTCTTTCAGAGAATTTAGAGACAGTTCAGTCAAGTGGCTTTTTGAGGTGAAGGAGGGAAACTGGAATTGACTCAAGGATCCTGGTGTTGCGTCGCTTAACCTGATGAGGTCGGGGTGATTGTTTTGATTTTTCTATTTCGGTTTTACAAGTTTATTTTAATTCAAGGGTCTTGCTATATCGCAATTGATCAGGGGTTGATAAGTTAAAACCATTCGTATATTTTTGTGGACACCACTCTGTGGCTTAGAAATTTTGGTGAATTGTTAGAAGGATCAAGTTTTTTTCGAGTTCTGGCATTGCTTTATATTGGACATAGATTTTTTTTTGATCATACTAGATTCAACTCAATGTTTTTCAAATTTAAACACGATTGAAGTTTTTAACCTGTGTAAGGCACAATTTCACTGTGTGGCGACATGGTAAGTTTGAGTAAACTCGCTCGAGAAGGGTGAGTAACTCAATAACTTTTCTAGCCACAGAGTTTCTTAGTTTTAATATTGAAAGGACTGCATAAATAACTGATTATACTTGGTGAGTGACGTTAAGTTAATTTTAACGGGTGCGTGGCCGTGCCACGTCCCACTTTTTAATCACAAAGAGCGAAAAGAGGTTTTATGGCAAGACGACGTAAGTAGTCGGAAAAGAAATTTTATCTAGGACACTCCTCATGGTGCAAATTTTGTGAAAATGTTGAAAGGCAGTGAAATATAGTACGATGCCATTTGTGAACACGTAGTGAGTTAGGGTGGAGTAGATAAATTTCATTTTCTTATGCGATTTGTAAGATTGATTACAGAAAACTGGAACACTACTTGACGATAACCCGGTGTTATGCGATCAATAGGGACATTGATGGGGACTTGTCCGGGGAGTATGTGCCATTCTGCCAGATGGCCCAGCGTAACCTTCCGACGAAGCACGAATCAGAGAGAAAAGGCCTTAACAGCAAAAAAGTGCTTGAAAGGAGGGTCGAAGTATTCTGAAATTTTTTATTTTTTAAAATTTCGATTTTCAAGTTGATATTTCTCAGAAATACGAAAAACGGCCATTTTGACCAAAAAAGCTGAGAAAACCAGAACAACGACAAATATTGTGAAAAACGGTCGCACAAGAGACGGAAAATACGAAGCCTCTTATCGTGGCAACAACGCACGATAAGACCCTTATCAGCGGATATTAGTGGAGAAGGAAGCTTCAGTGGGGAAGGAATATACCACTGAACCCTCGCGGGACACAAATTGGAAGAGATAAGAGCGTTATCGCAGGAATATTACGGGAGCGGAGGCTTGGTCCCCCAGAGACTGTTTTATGTGAAGGGACTATATAAAACTAACTTTGTAGCTACTTGGATGTCGTGAAACTTTAAATTAACACCGGTATAGTTTGATATTTTGGAATATGAGTAGCTAGAAAGAGGAAAGGGTCAATCCATCTCCAATGGATTTAATATAGAACTGTCACACAAAAACATAATAAAATAGGTTGTTCGAGCTGTGTTTTTAATGACAATCACGTAGTTTGAGGATCCGAGACTCAGCTATGTGGTTGTGTTCGCATGTAAACGAAAGCTGATCAAAAGTCGTTTGACTGATGGCCTAAAAATAGTAACTTTTTACTTAGCCCTAAACAGACCAGAAAATCAACTGGCAAGGTCGAGACGGTGAAAAACGAGTAGGATTAAGGTAACTGACGCCTGCCAGTCGTTAATAGGTACTTTTTCTACGCTCCGTCGCTGTGTAGTATTTGGGCGAATGTTATACAGGACCAATAATTGGGACTCCAAAGTTTGGAATTAGAAAGAAATTTCTATCGTGTCCCTTGTTGTTAAGCTAAACTTGGCAAGATCCTAAGTAGGTGGTCTTTTGCTTTTTGGGTGGAAAATCTCTTCCGTTCACAAAATCCTAGGATGAGGGTCCTCCAAAAACTTAAGGACCCCTTTCCTAGGATTTTGTTTTATGTGACGACCCCCTTAGGAAGGTTCCCCTCATGGGATCCCGGAAACGATACAAAACTACGGTCTGGTGGTGAAAAAAACTTTGTTCATTTTTGGAAAAAAAAGCTTTTGATACAAAATCCATATAAGAAAATTGTAAGATAAACATTTTTTTTGATAGGCAATAAATTCAGAAACCTGTAAAAACTTGTTCATAATCAATTTTCAATTAATGAAGAGCTTTTTTGCTGAATTTAGAGCACCTTGCCCATCAAAAACCAGATTTTTTTTGAAGCTTAAAAAAATTTTTATCATACAGTTATCATATATGAAGATTGTATGATAAACAATTATTTAGCTTCAAAGTAAATTTTGGTTTTTGATGGGCAAGGTGCTCTAAGACGAGCAAAAATGCTCTGAATTAATTTAAGTTTGATTATAAACAAGTTTTTACAGGTGTCTGAAAATTTTGCTTTTTATGAAAAATTGCTTATCATACATTTTTCATAAGAGAAAATTGTATGAAAAGCATTTTTTTAGCAACAAAAAAAACTTTAGTTTTTGATGGGCAAGGTGCTCTAAATTGAGCAAACGCGCTCTGAATTATTTTAGGTTTGATTAGAAACAGATTTTTACAGGCTTCTGAAAATTTAGCCTTTTATGAAAAAATGTCTTTCCTACAATTTTCTCTTATAATTCTCTCATAAAAAGCAAAATTTTCAGACACCTGTAAAAACCGGTTTATAATCAAACTTAAATTAATTCAGAGCATTTTTTCTCAACTTAGAGCACCTTGCCATCAAAAACCAAAATTTAATTTGAAGCACAAAATATGAAAATTGTATGATAAGCAATTTTTCTTAAAAGGCAAAATTTTCAGAAACATGTAAAAACATGTTTATACACCATTTTAAATTAGTTACGAGCATTACTCAATGACCGTGGATGTAGAATTAGTAAAAATTGCATCTGGTTATGACAATTCGAAGAATGAAAAAGGAAAAAAAAATTAACATTGATTAGAGGAAGCACTGGTGTATTTTAAGTGAGCCATAAACAGTTGAGTGCGTTTGTTGATTGCAGAGTGAAAAACTGTACGAGCGAGACAAGTAAGTCGAAGGACCTGTGGAGCTTAATTTTTCTGGACGATGTGTTTCTGGAGCCTGTTAATAAAGATGTTTCTGTTGTGCTGTGTGAAGAAACCTCTTACACAGCACAACAAACTTCAAGAAAAAAAATCCCCAAAAAATTTGAATAGGTGAAAAAAGTTTTGCTTGATAGCCAAAAATTGTAACTGTTATCAATAAAACCCAAAATTTTTTGCTTCAAAACTAAAATTTGAAGTTTCTGCGCAAATTTTTGAAATTCTCAATTTTTCTAGAACGGTGTTGGGCTGTGTAGGAGGCATCTTTTCATTTCAAGTTTTGATCTGTTAAGTTGGTAATTTCTGAATTATTCTTGATTAACCTAGAAAAAGCAAAATGACCCATTTTCAGGGCAATTTTTTTCTGTTCTTTTATGGCTAATATTAACTTTTTTGTTTAGATATGCAAGACTGAAAGGACTAGCTATATCGCAATTGATCAGGGGTTGATAAGTTAAAACCAGTCGTTTATTTTTGTGGACACTACTCTGCGGCTTAGAAATTTTGGTGAATTGTTAGAAGGATCAAGTTTTTTTTCGAGTTCTGGCATTGCATTATATTGGACATAGATTTTTTTTGATCATACTAGGTTCAACTCAATGTTTTTCAAATTTTTTGTATTGTTTGTTGTCATAATCTTATAATTGAGATATGTTAGGTTTGATGTTTGCGCCTGTGTGTCGGGCGCTCTTTCAGAGACTTTAGAGACAGTTCAGTCAAGTGGCTTTTTGAGGTGAAGGAGGGAAACTGGAATTGACTCAAGGATCCTGGTGTTGCGTCGCTTAACCTGCTGAGGTCGGGGTGATTGTTTTTGATTTTTCTATTTCGGTTTAACAAGTTTATTTTAATTCAAGGGTCTTTGTTGATTCATAAATTTCCCACTAACTGCTTTTCATGGGTTTTTGCAAAACACCAATTGCTTCAGTGTCCTTTATGCGTTGACGTGAAACTTGTTAATAGAGCAACAATGGGTTATGATTTAGTGCTCGACAATTTTATAATTACTGTCATATCAAGTGCCTCAGTACTCAAGAGAGTACCAAAAGATTCGCGAACTATCAGGGCCGAAAATCTATTGCACCATACTGCTCTCGAGTGAGTATTATTTACATCTAGGTAAAACTTAACCTTACCTAGATTGGGTTTGATTTGAGATCAAGGGTTGGAGAATTGATAAAATGTAGCTGGAAAAAGTTATCGATCTATAGAAGGATTCGGGTTTAAGTTCAAATGAGATCAATTTTTCTGATTTAGCTTGTGTGTTTTAGGCAATGAAGAACAAAAAAATTCTTCAAAGAGCAATGCATTTTTTTATTTATTTATAAAACTAATCATGAATGTTTAACTAACTGTTTTTTTTATGTTTTCAATAAATATGAAAATTCTTAAGTTTTTTCAAAAATTACTACAGGTTTTTAAAATTTTGATGTAGATGGTAGGTTTGTAGTCGACTGGTTAATAATTTGTTTACTAATTATACGTGGAAATAAGCTAATATTTTTGTTGATTTGGTTTATCATTTTGTTGACTGTTTTTGATCTCATTTGTCTATTCTATTTTTGTTTGCTAATTCTAGATTAGTACAGATCTGTACCAAGTGAGTTTAAGTCCGGAGTGGCTTTCTCCTTGAGTAATTCAGGATAAGGTACAATGTCTGTTCGTCACGCAATCATATTTTCGGCCGGGTAGATTCGTAAAACTTATCTCTAATAGATTCGTAAAACTAAGTCTAATATCAATACTTATTTTACTTACATCTCTTAGTCATAATATATCTAGTGTGTACCGGTATTTGCGATGTTGGGAATCAAAAACATTTTCAGTAAGAGCATTTGCTGGCTAAATTAAACTGATTCTTCTCTGGCTGAAACTGCTGAAACTATTAATAGTTTCAGCCTTACTTTATTCTTAGTTTTAGCTATGGATCATGATTGCTTAATTCTAAGTACTTTACAGAGCTGATCATCAAGAAAAAGTAGTAAGCATATAGTGCATAAGGATCGGTAGTGTTTTCATACATGGATGACCATTAGGTATAGATCATTGTGGTCACTATGTATTACCTGACAACTAAAGGTCACCAAGTAAAAATCCTAATTGTCACCATTTTATAACTAATAAACCTCGAATATTAAAAATACTAATTGTCACCATGTATTAAGTTTCAACTTATAGTCCCCATGTAAACTGCAATGCTTTCTGTTTGCAATTCTCGCCAAGTAATTTATCATTCTAACTAAAAAATCATAGTGTAAG
This sequence comes from Symsagittifera roscoffensis, assembly GCF_963678635.1. Taxonomy (NCBI): domain Eukaryota; kingdom Metazoa; phylum Xenacoelomorpha; order Acoela; family Convolutidae; genus Symsagittifera; species Symsagittifera roscoffensis. The sequence goes on from NC_087067.1 coordinate 3,346,406, forward strand.
AAATTCACAGTTATCACTGCAGTTTGGCTTGAAATGAGTTGCGCTATCTGCACTCTTTTAGCTTTTTCTTCCTTGCTGACAGACATTTTGGACAAAAAAAATAATTAGTACGCAATAATCTATAAATTGAAATGCATATGAAATCATCTTGTAGTTAACCTGTTGTAAAACTTGTACTTAACCTGTTACTTTGGAAATGAAGACAGATTAAATTTTCTTGGGTTCGAGTAGAGAAAAACGAACGGCGCTCGGCTCTCGGCCGAAAGGCGGCGTTTCGAAGCCCGTCCGGAATTTGTACTGAAAGGAGGACACAGTTGCTGGTATGGTGATATTCCCTCATATATCGGTTTTGTATTTTTTTTTTTACTTTGATAGTAGCCTAACTTCTCGGATTATTGCTAATTAGTTAACAATTGAGTAAAAGTGTCAATTACTAAAAGAAAGTAATGTCCAAAAATAAATAGAAAAGTGTACAAAAAAGCCACAAAAATTAGTTATTTATTGGGAAAGCATGTGAGTTAGAAAACGTTTTAAAACAACGTCATCTATCTAAGCAAAATCAGAAGCATCATCAGTTAAATTTTTTTTATCATAAAACAATATAAAAACAAAAAAAAACACATGGTAGAATTTGAGTCTTGCATGGGAAAATTTGTCATCATTTCAGTGACCTGATGAAAATTCTCGTTCGATCGTTTATATAGCTTGGTGTACTGCCAAAGAAGAAGAACGAGAAGATGAGCAAAGTATAAAACAATTCTTCGCTTGCATATCAATATCCAATGTGTTACCAGAAAATCTGATTTTAAAGTGTTGGTAATCATAAAGATATTGTTTGGGATGTGAGGTGGAAAAAGTCGGATGCAAATACTCCAAGAAACTTGTATTTCAGATTTTTACAATTCTGAATGAGATCCTGCAACTAGATTTCATCCATTTTCAGACTCTCGAAATTGGAAGGACGTTTTTTGTAACTTTACGGTCGGATATAATAAAAATATTGGATGGGCGTATACCCCAAACAAAATTTTCCAGGTTTACTTTCAAAGCGTTTGAGAATTGTAGATCAAGTAAAACTGAAAAAATAGTAAGTTTTGTATGCAAGAAGTCATGAGCTGCCTGCTGGGTGTTCGTGAGATCGAAACACAATAAAGTGCTGCTGGTAGATATCCAGAGTGATTCCCAGCCCGCATTGCAAAAAATCCAGCGCTGATTGTGTGTTGTAGAAGAGACGTTTATGATCTTTTGTACTAGTTTCTGTGATTGCTATTGGCAAACTGTTCCGTCTCAAAGTAATTTGTTCCAATCCAAACTTTTGATAATGAAAAGGAATTGTTCGTCTTGTTCCAAGAAAAGCATTATTGGTGTTTTTTGCTATTAAAATTTGTCTCACCGGTTCACGAGCAAAATTACCTTCCTGTTGACAGCTGCGCTGACCAGCTGTTGCAAGATATAATTTGGTAATTTCTTCTTGGTATGGATATTCGCAGGAATTTCGAGCAAAGTTGATTCAATGTCAGACAGCACATGGTCAGTCACAGTCAGTTTTCTGACATACAGGTTCGCTTCGAATCTCTGCAGCTTGTAATGCTTTGCAGCATCTTCAGATAAAATATGAAAGTCTTCATGAGAGTGTTTGTAGGAAAGTCTGAGGGTAACACCGCTCAACAAATGCTTGTCACAGGTGAATAAGTCAACTCCAGCAGGTCCATAGAACCACATTTCTCTCGATTCGTGAACAGTTGAGATGTGAAACCATCTGCGTCTATTGCAGCTGGATCGTTTTCAAAACGATATCCTTGACACTTGAGCCATGAGTCTTCGGCTCCTGTGCTGTTAGAAACTTCTGATCCAATAAAGCTGTTGTGCGCAAAATTACTATTGACATTTGAGATTTTGAGTGCATTAGCAGAGAGGGCACGGTCAGAGAAAAGGGAATACAGAGAGTTGTTTACAAGGAACCGTGAATCAGACACAGTAGGATCGGTGTTGTCGTATCTCAGATCAGCTCCATTTGCTTGCGTTACTTTGCATAGTATTTCCGAAGTGATTTTTGCAAGTCAACAAATTTGTTACGGCCACCGGTGATTTCAAACTCAAGCCTTGGTCCATAAGGTGAAAGGGGGTCCAGTTTTTTGATCGAAAGCATTCTCAAAAGCAATCAAAAGAGGTTGCTTTTCAAACAAATCCAAAGAGAAATAGGTGTTTGCCAAACACAAAATCCAATTTTGTGTTTGGCTTCATTGGGTAACAAATTAGCGATCTTTTCATGTTCGAGAAAAAATCTGTCCGTTTTCTCGCTGGTCTGCTTTTCTTCGAACGGTTGTTTTCCTTTTTCGAGCTACTACTGACCTTCTTCTTTGCAATCCATTCCTCGGTGTCTTTCGACGACGCCTACCACCACCGAGTTGTTTTCTTGCAGTTTTTGTTAAAGTGTTCTTCAATGCTTGTTTAGGAGACTTCTTTTTCATAGCAACATCAATCAATTGAGGCGCTGCACTCATCAAATTTTCTCCGCCCATTTTTTGCAGCCGGTAGAATAACCCGCCGTGAAAACGGTATAGTAACACGACCAATATCAGCAGCCAAATCCAATGCCAAATCCACTGCCGCGGTGTCGGTAGTGTCCACAGAAATGGGGAAAAGAAGCTCGCTTTGCATAATATTGTTGCATTGGTTTTCAATCAAAGCGCCTGAACTTTAGAGTCAACACAAGTTTACCAGTTCCTGCAAAGGGCACTTGTCTTCCAGTTTCTGTACGCAAATGTACGGATATTGTTTGTACAGATGAAGTGATAGTTTTTTGAAGTCTAAATTAGTGAAGTTTTTTCGATGATTAGGTTCAATGCTGCAGGCACTACCGTTTTTGATGAGTCTATCTGAATCAATGGTGCGCAGCAATGGGGCCTTTGCATCTCCAAGAGTTTGGTAATGAATATTTTCAAATTAGATGAAAATTAGAATTGTCCTACTGGAAAATTCATATGGTAAAGGAGATTCGTACAGTTCGTTTCCCTCATAAAATGCATCGAAGGAGGCTATCATTTTGTAACCAATGTGATATTCACCGTTTTCGTCAAGTTTTGCATTAACGCCTAACAGACTGGGTGTTTGGGGCCTTGGGAATGAGATTCTTTCATTTGCATTCGTCCAAATGCTCATGCTATTCGTGATTTCTTGAGGAGTTGCATCGAAAAGAATTTTGTGTTTGGTTTTGGTTTTATTTCATTGATCAATTGGTTTATAAAAGTGTACTCTCCTCATTTGATAAAAACTTTTTCTTCATAATCAGATCTAAAAGTTGTATTCCAATTACCAGCGTTGGATTTACTTGCTATTAATTCGGATGCTCTGAAACACGTTAATTCTTGATCAATAACATTGTTTAATTTCGTTGGGAAAAGTAATTTGGGGAATGGAACTCTCCAATCTCCGTCTAAAGCAATTTTCTCTGTACAAAAATTTCTAAAAGTTACCAGAGTGTTGTCTGGGAAATATTTCATTGATGCTGTTGATATCAATTGTACAGAAAACTTATCATTGCCCATCTTTGTCAAAATCTGCTTCGTTTCCAATCAAACTAAGTTGTTTTTCATAAAATTTTCCCTTGATTTCTTTTTTCTCTGCATCAATGAGACACTAGGAATGGCAACAAGGGATTACACTAGGAATGGCAACTAGTTCGAAAACTTTGTCTGTAAAAAATAGCTTGTAACCTTTTCTAAAAGGCAAGTCAGTTTTTGCAATTTGCACATGGTCACCAACGTAAAACTTTGGTTTTTATGCCAATTTTGTTGAACTGTTTGCAATTATCGATACTACAGCAGGCACATGCTTTCGCGTGACTTTGCCTGGAGCTAATTTTGTTACCCTATTCACACGTGAGTTTGTTGACTGAACCAAAAAACTGTAATTTTTTAATTTAAATGTATGTTCATTCAAACTCCAAGTACTTGTAGATAAAAATTTTGAGCGATCGAATGTTCCGTTTGTCAAACGCTGATTTTTTTTCACTGTGAGTGTTGTATTTGACGATTTGTCATTTAGTGCATATTTTTGCGAACAACTCTCCTTCAAACTCCGTGCCTTTGTCAACCCAAAACTTTTTTGGTTGTTTTGTTTTGATCAGTTTTTTGGAAACTTTGGCTATTTCTGAAGCATATTAAATCTTCAGGTGTTCCACCCGTTAGTAACGAGATAGACAATCGACAGCAACTAACAAATATTGTACTACTTGGTAATATTTGGCCCATTTATCCACATATGCCAAGTCAAGAGACAGATTTTCGTTGATGTCGTTAACGATCACTTTCGGGCGAGGATATTTTTTACGAAACAATCTATACTTTAAATGTGATGATTCAGATCGCAGAAAATTTTAAACTTTTTTTGGTGAGAGATGACTAGCAGTTGTTAAATTTTTTATGCTACCAAATGCAGCTGGACCTTTCGAGTAGAGTTATTTGAGTTTCTTTTCTTCACTGATAGTAAAATTTCTATTCTTTCATTGACGTCGCAAACGATTCCTCACTACTTTCGTAATTTTTATCACCGTCGTCGTCATCTTTGGTGGGAGAAAAATCTTTTTTCCGGGTTTTTCTTTTGTCGAATTGCTTGGTTCTGGGTTTGAGAGCTATCAATCGAGTCTTCGTTGAGAAGGGTTTTGATTTCTTTGATTCCTCATTTTTCGGACTGTCGGAGACAAAGGAAGAAGTTGAGGGTTTAGCTGCTTTGCTCTTAAGCGAGCGGAGAATCTTTTTGGCATAAGTGTTGGACACTAGTTTAGGATCAAGATTCAGCTCTTTCAAAATTTGTGGATAAAATATACTGTCAAGTTTTTTTTGTGTTTTTCTGCGTATTCTACAAAAAAGATTGAATTTTAACGTGTGTCGGCTTTCCTTGAATTAGAACATATCCGTCAACGTCTACATTCAAGGATTTACCTTTGAACAACTAATTTAGCACTATGTTTGCCCTTTCCAATTTATTTGCTTCCAGTAGGTCTTGAATTGATTCCATAATCTTTTGAAACACTTCAGTTGTTTTTCAATTAATTTTTTCATCGACTTTTTCTATTAGCTTTGAAGTTTTTTTTGCTGCAGAGACTTGTCTGATTCATCATTTTTTTCTGCTTCATTATCACCATCTCCACTGAATTTAGTAAGTGCAGACAGATTTCTTTTTGAAGACTTGGTACTACAATATTAGGGGTTAAAGGAAGATGAGATGTTGGGTTTATCGGTGGTGGAGAGTCACGGCTGGTATTTCGTTCTCGAAAATGCTCTATGTAATTCATTTGAGATGGTTTGTCATTGATTGATAGGTTATGAAGGATTTGAGATTATGATATAGTTTTTTCATCTGGAATATATGTCTCGCGAATAATGAGGATAAACTCCTCAACATACATGCTCATGTTTTAGTTTTTCAAATAAATGTAACACGAATTTCCGATTGATTTAACCAGTGAAATATTGTTTGCCAATTTTTTTCGTTTTTTCTGCTGCTTAACTTGGGGTCAAAAATTTTCTCCAATGGTACTTTCTTTCTCTCGATGAAACTTTTGATAGCTGGAACTTGCGGGAAAAAAAAAACATTTACGAAACAATCGCATGAAAATTGAATTTGAATCCGCTCTTGTCAAAATTGATCTACAATGGTGACAATTGAGCAATTGCTTCGATATACACAATCCTTTTTCTTTCATTTTCAAAAGATGTGATGACTGCTTTTGAGGATGGTAAAAAGAAAATGGTTCGCGATGGTGGAACTATTTTTGATAAATAACGAAAACATTCTGAAATTTTGGGATCCAATTCTATCAACAGATGACCGGAACCTACTGTCGTTGGCAACTGATAAGCATGGCAGAGGAATTTAGCAGTATACAAATGTCTGCCTAAATATTCAATTTGTTGAATGTCTTGAGGTGATTTGAACAAAATGAAGTGAGTCGTAATCAAATTCATTGTACGTGGTTGTTTACTTTACTGAGATAAATTATACTTGACATAAATAACATGAATTTTTTTATGTCGGCCTGCTGTAGCTACTTTAACAAAATCTTTTTCATTAAAAACTTTTTCACAGGTATCATCAAAGACGATAATACAATCCCGTAAATTAATAACATTTTCAAAGCTAGATAATTGTATAAACTCAATAACAATTTTGTGTTTAGAAACAAAGGAACTAAATTTAGGTTGATTGTGAAGATATAAAAGGAAATCTTTTTATACGATGAATAGAACCTGCCTCTGAGAAGCATTTGAAAAATTAAATCAGTTTTGCCGGGTCCTGAAGGACCTGAAACGGCCATGAACAGTTTTGATCCAATTCATTGTTGCAATTTGGGATTTGGTAACATGTAACCAAGTGTAGTAGATAGTATCGAAAACCAAACGACAGTCTTGTCACAACTTAGGTTTAAAAAACAATTTTGAATTAGATAAAGTTAACAAAATAATAAAAAAAGTCTTGTAAGAAAAAGCCAACTTCTGCAGACGGAAGAGAAACAGAATAACAAAATCTCGAGGATCTGTTTAAAAACGGTTAAGACAAATTTTTGGTTTTCTTTCTCTGGGTTAACATGACATGCACTCAACGTTCCAATAAAATGAAACAACCTTCATTTGATTGCTTTAAGAAATAAAAAAACGCAATACCTGTCACGTGACCTAGATAACAACTTTTTATTGGACAAGGTCAAACTTCTGTGTAACCAGGTCCGGTTTTATTTTTTCTTGCAAATATCCTGCTGCGTCATGCAATATAGCTTGTAATCTGTAAAATTTGATTTGTTTTAAGTTTTTGTCGAGTGACAAATTGTCTAATTCAATCAAACCACCATTCGGTATGTTTTTCAAAACAAAATCCAATTTAGTATCGACATCAATATCACGAAAACAGCTAAAAAACACTGAATTCAGACTGCTTTGTTTAGATACTGGATTTTTATCTCGTTAAAATTTTCATTATTTAATTTCAAATTTCTTGTTTACCAAATTTAGCATAACAAAAAAGGTAGAATGAAAAGTATCAATTAAAATATAACATTCTCTTCAACAATAAATTTCTCAAAAAAAATCATTATTTACATCAACTTTCCATAATCACTTGTCAAAATGTCCATTTTTTCTACAAAAAGCGGCAGAATTGAGTCCATTAATTAAACTTTTAAATCTTTCCACTGTTTCTCTATTCATCTCATCTGTTTGAACATGTCGATTTCCGTGTGTTTCTTTGAGTTTCCTGCGGATTTCTTGCGGATTTGTTTGACGTCGATAATGGAGCTGCTGTAATTGTATTATAAGTTCGTTTCTGATCGCCCAACTGCAGGAGTTTCTTGCTGATGTTTTGGTTTGTTGAAGTTTGTTTGTTTTTGATGTTGCAGAAAGCAACAAAATTTTCGGTAAAGGTTTCTGAATTGAATTGAAACCTAACAAATTGAAAATGGCTGCAACAGGTTGTGATGACTAAGTGAGATCTAGTTTAAGCTTTTCAACTAAATCACCGTTTCCTTTGCTATCTTTAGGAGGAAAAACTAAATATTTTAAGCAACTTAAAACGCGAGGAACACCGAAATGTTCTTGGGACGGAAAAATTGGTTCAGATGTTCCTCTGAATCGACCTGAATATATGAATGGTAATGGGATTTTTTTCATTTCCCTTGAAAAGGGGCAATACTCAGATTTGAATTGGCTTCCTAAAGCTTAATTTTTGAAAGTAGATAAATAAGGAAGTTTTTAAATTATAACAAATCTGAAGTTTGGTTGAAATTTTTTAAAATGATTAGGTAACACATCTTCAAACATAGTTTTTGCCAAATTGTGAAGAAATTTTAAATCGAGTCGCAATTAAATTCGTTTTTTTTTTAGAAAAGTTGAGATTTCCTGGCCCATTTACGGTTAGACTGTGGGTTGCCTTTGCTTTCAACACTATCAGACATTTCACTCATTTGCGTTGGGATTCTTTTTCCCATTTTATTTAATTTTGAAAGCTCTTCGCTGGTTAAGGAAATTTTTTGTACACATTCGAATTCAGCATCCTCAGTAATTTTTTTGAAATGTTTCAAGAATACATAGGTACCAGTTTGGTAATACGTTTTTTATGTGGCACGCACTAATCTTTTACTGTATTCCGAAATATCGAAGTGGCAATCGCCAAACTCTCTATCTGCAGTTGCTGTGGTGTTTGTTTTCGTTTTATTCATTGTAACGAGTAAAAATCCCAATTAGTTTGATTTCAAAATTGAATAGTATGGAACTGTTTGAATTGATTTAATAGGATTTAAAAAACTGCTGTGTATATTTCAACATAAGCACACATGTACTTTATAACGCAAAAATTTTCGATTGCAATTTGGTTCAATTGGATTAGTATTTAAAGCATTGCAATTGATAAGTAATTTAATGGCCATCATAGATCACAATGCTCAACGGTACTGTTTCAAACTAGCCTTTTGTTTGAAAGCAAATTAGATACAAATAAAACACCGTGCAATGAAACATAAATAAATTACCCACTCAACCTTCGTAACTGATCAGAAACTGCATATGAGGTTTGAATATTTCTGATTTTAGACGACCAATCCCTTGCTTTATTATTGCCGGGTTTTACAATGACGGAAAACCATTTTTTGAAACAATTTATTGTAACTTTGTTGCGATAATCAACAAAAAATTGTTTCAATTCTGAGGAGTGGACTTGTACAAATCACATCATGGAGCCTAACGTTTTTTACATTTATTCAGTGAAATTTTACTTGAAGATGTCAAAGGAAGACGGAGAACTCAATATGACATATTTCAATTAACTTACTAAATCTGGAAGATATACAGATCCTGACGAGTCTCTTGATCTTCAGATTGACATTTCAACTTTATCAAAATCATTATAAATGTTTTGTATAAGTACGATTGTGATGTTACTCCGATGTGTGAAAACCTGTTACAAAATTTGTAGAAACTGAACTTTTCGACCGTCTATGGGGAATGGAACAGATTGAGTCACCATTATTAACTACCCCGAAAGCTGATCCTTCTCCTACAGTGTCACCATGGCTTGATGAACCAGGTTGTTCAACTCCAACGCGCACCCCTGTAGCGACAATGAGTAATCACTCGGAAAACTTCACTCCTTCTCTTTGTCTTGCGCCAGAGAAAGGCGAAAGCTAATAACACTAAAAACTTCAGGAGCTTATAGATCTTATGTAACTTCGAATCTGAGATTAAGATTATTTGACTTTCATTAATTGAATTTGTATATATAATTAAGTTTGAAATTGAGAGTGAGTTTTAATAGCTTTCATTTGGTTTTATTGTGCACAAACAATTTCCTAATAAAAATTTATTGCCTCCTAATGCTTCATTCGTCCTGTTGCTAGGCAAAGGAGAGCGTAATGAAACATTTGTAAGCGGTTGTTGGACATTTTGTTAATTAAATTACAAAGAAAACCTAAAAATTCCAAATCTCGGCAAAAGGTCTGAAAATGTATCTCTTGAACTTGAAGTCCTATAGTTTTCGAACTTCTGTACAAAATGGATACACTGGTTGAGAGAATTATTTTGATAGCTCTCGCGACTATGTTCAGACAGTCCATTGAAGAGATACATACAGTCAAGTTTTTGTGTGTTTTTCTGCGTATCCTACAAAAAAGATTGAATTTTAACGTGTGTCGGCTTTCCTTGAATTAGAACATATCCGTCAACGTCTACATTCAAAGATTTACTTCTGAACAACTAATTTAGCACTATGTTTGCCCTTTCCAATTTATTTGCTTCCAGTAGGTCTTGAATTGATTCCATAATCTTTTGAAACACTTCAGTTGTTTTTCAATTAATTTTTTCATCAACTTTTTCTATTAGCTTTGAAGCTTTTTTTGCTGCAGAGACTTGTCTGATTCATCATTTTTTTCTGCTTCATTATCACCATCTCCACTGAATTTAGTAAGTGCAGACAGATTTCTTTTTGAAGACTTGGTACTACAATATTAGGGGTTAAAGGAAGATGAGATGTTGGGTTTATCGGTGGTGGAGAGTCACGGCTGGTATTTCGTTCTCGAAATTGCTCTATGTAATTCATTTGAGATGGTTTGTCATTGATTGATAGGTTATGAAGGATTTCAGATTATGATATAGTTTTTTCATCTGGAATATATGTCTCGCGAATAATGAGGATAAACTCCTCAACATACATGCTCATGTTTTAGTTTTTCAAATAAATGTAACACGAATTTCCGATTGATTTAACTAGTGAAATATTGTTTGCCAAATTTTTTCGTATTTTCTGCTGCTTAACTTGGGGTCAATATTTTTCTCCAATGGTACTTTCTTTCTCTCGATGAAACTTTTGATAGCTGGAACTTGCGCAAAAAAAACATTTACGAAACAATCGCATGAAAATTCAATAAAAATTGAGTCAGCTCATGTCAAAATTGATCTACAAAGGTGACAATTGAGCAATTGCTTCAATATACACAAACCTTTTTCTTTCATTTTCAAAAGATGTGTGGACTGCTTTTGTGGATGGTAAAAAGAAAATGGTTCGCGAAAGTGGAACTATTTTTGATGAATAACGAAAATATTCTGAAATTTTGGGATCCAATTCTATCAACAGATGATCGGAGCCTACTGTCGTTGGCAACTGATAAGCATGGCGGAGGAATTTAACAGTATACAAATGTCTGCCTAAATATTCAATTTGTTGAATGTCTTGAAGTGATTTGAACAAAATTAAGTGAGTCGTAATCAAATTCATTGTACGTGGTTGTTTACTTTGCTGAGATAAAATATGCTTGACATAAATAACATGAATTTTTTTTATTTCGGCCTGCTGAAGCTACTTTAACAAAATTTTTTTCATTGAAAACTTTTTCACAGGTATCATCAAAGACGATCATACAATCCCGTAAGTTAATAACAATTTCAAAGCTAGATAATTGTATAAATTCAATAACAATTTTGTGTTTAGAAACAAAGGAACTAAATTTAGGTTGATTGTGAAGATATAAAAAGGAAATCTTTTTATACGATGAATAGAACCTGCCTCTGAGAAGCATTTGAAAAATTAAATCAGTTTTGCCGGGTCCTGAAGGACCTGAAACGGCCATGAACAGTTTTGATCCAATTCATTGTTACAATTTGGGATTTGGTAACATGTAACCAAGTGTACTAGATAGTATCGAAAGCCAAACGACAGTCTTGTCACAACTTAGGTTTAAAAAACTTTTTTGAATTAGATAAAGTTAACAAAATCAAAATAAAAAAGTCTTGTAAGAAAAAGCCAACTTCTGCAGACGGAAGAGAAACAGAATGACAAAATCTCGAGGATCTGTTTAAAAACGGTTAAGACAAATTTTTGGTTTTCTTTCTCTGGGTTAACATGACTTGCACTCAACATTCCAACAAATGAAACAACCTTGATTTGATTGCTTTAAGAAATAAAAAAACGCAATACCTGTCACGTGACCTAGATAACAACTTTTTATTGGACAAGGTCAAACTTCTGTGTAACCAGGTCCGGTTTTATTTTTCTTGCAAATATCCTGCTGCGTCATGCAATATAGCTTGTAATCTATAAAATTTGATTTGTTTTAAGTGTTTGTCGAGTGACGAATTGTCTAATTCAATCAAACCACCATTCCGTCTGTTTTTCAAAACAAAATCCAATTTAGTATCGACATCAATATCACAAAAACAGCTAAAAGCACTGAATTCAGACTGCTTTGTTTAGATACTGGATTTTTGTCTCGTTAAAAATTTCATTAATTAATTTCAAATTTCTTGTTTACCAAATTTAGCATAACGAAAAAACTAGAATGAAAAGTATCAATTAAAGTTTAACATTCTCTTCAACAATCAATTTCTCAAAAAAATCATTATTTAAATCAATTTTCCATATCCACTTGTCAAAATGTCCATTTTTTCTACAAAAAAGCGGCAGAATTGAGTTCATTAATTAAACTTTTAAATCTTTCCACTGTTTCTCTATTCATCTTATCTGTTTGAACATGTCGGCTTTCCGTGTGTTTCTTTGAGTTTCCTGCGGATTTCTTGCGGATTTGTTTGACGTCGATAATGGAGCTGGTGTAATTGCATTATAATTTTTTTGAAATGTTTCAAGAATACATAGGTACCAGTTTGGTAGTACGTTTTTTCTGTGGCACGCACTAATCTTTTACTGTATTCCGAAATATCGAAATGGCAATCGCCAAACTCTCTATCTGCAATTGCTGTGGTGTTTGTTTTCGTTTTATTCATTGTAACAAGTAAACATCCAATTTAGTTTGATTTCAAAATTGAATAGTATGGAACTGTTTGAATTGATTTAATAGGATTAAAAAAGAAAGTGCTGTGTATATTTCAACATAAGCACACATGTACTTTATAACGCAAAAATTTCGATTGCAATTTGGTTCAATTGGATTAGTATTTAAAGCATTGCAATTGATAAGTAATTCAATGGCCGTCATAGATCACAATGCTCAACGGTACTGTTTCAAACTAGCCATTTGTTTGAAAGCAATTTAGATACACATAAAACACCGTGCAATAAAACATAAATAAATTACACACTCTACCTTCGTAACTGATCAGAAACTGCATATGAGGTTCTAATATTTCTGATTTTAGACGACCAATCCCTTGTTTAATATTGCCGGGTTTTATAATGACGGAAAACCTTTTTTTGAAACGATTTATTGTAACTTTGTTGCAATAATCAACAAAAAATTGTTTCAATTCTGAGGAGTGGACTTGTACAAATCACATCATGGAGCCTAACGTTTTTTACATTTATTCAGTGAAATTTTACTTGAAGATGTCAAAGGAAGACGGAGAACTCAATATGAAATATTTCAATTAACTTACTAAATCTGGAAGATATGCAGATCCTGACGAGTCTCTTGATCTTCAGATTGACATTTCAACTTTATCAAAAACATTATAAATTTTTTGTATAAGTACGATTGTGATGTTACTCCGATGTGTGAAAACCTGTTACAAAATTTGTAGAAACTGAACTTTTCGACCGTCTATGGGGAATGGAGCAGATTGAGTCACCATTATTAACTACCCCGAAAGCTGATCCTTCTCCTACAGTGTCACCATGGCTTGATGAACCAGGTTGTTCAACTCCAACGCGCACCCCTGTAGTGACAATGAGTAATCACTCGGAAAACTTCACTCCTTCTCTTTGTCTTGCGCCAGAGAAAAGCGAAAGCCAATAACACTAGAAAAACTTCAGGAGTATATAGATCTTCTGTAACTTTGAATCTGAGATTAAGATTATTTGACTTTCATTAATTGAATTTGTATATATAATTAAGTTTGAAATTGAGAGTGAGTTTTAATAGCTTTCATTTGGTTTTATTGTGCACAAACAATTTCCTAATAAAAATTTATTGCCTCCTAATGCTTCATTCGTCCTGTTGCTAGGCAAAGGAGAGCTTAATGAAACATTTGTAAGCGGTTGTTGGACATTTTGTTAATTAAATTACAAAGAAAACCTAAATATTCCAAATCTCGGCAAAAGGTCTGAAAATTTTTCTCTTAAACTTGAGGTCCTATAGTCTTCGATCTTCTGTACAAAATGGATAAACTGGTTGAGAGAATTGTTTTGATAGCTCTCGCGACTATGTTCAGACAGTCCATTGAAGAGATACAGACTTGACTTTTTGAAAAAGCCTCTAATCCTATGCCAAATTTCTCACTTTTTGTTGGAAGGTCCTAATGTAGGCTAACGATACCTCAAAATTGCTGCTCCGACCGAGCTGGGCGTTTTTTAGCTTGGGTTCAGAACCCGTAACGCAATTTTTTGAGGATGCCAACAATTTAACCCCAAAAATAGACTTCTTAATAGTTGACTTTTTCATTAGTAAAGAAAATGGGATAATTCTACTAGAAAAAAAAGGTTGTAAATGAACATCTATAGCAGAGACACTTGATTAATTTTTTTTGTATTTTCACGTATTTTTGCTTTTAAAAGATGATAAGGTTTCTCATTAGTTTTGGAGGAAAACACTAAGACCTTTATTCTTCCTTAAATTAACAAACCCTCCGTTGTTAAAATAATATAAATTTGATGACATTTCCTAGAGAATAGATTTCAGTCTAACAGTTTCTTTGAAACAGGAATGTTTCAAACTCACTTTTATATCCAGTTTCTTTGAACCCGTAAATTTTCAAACCCACTTTCATATTCTATAAATCACCGAATTAGTGAATGTTGAAGCTTTATAGAAAATTGATAACAAACAACAATTAATTGGCCTGACGAATCTATCTGTAATTGAATAAGTCTGTAATCTGTAATGAAAAAGAACTTGTGTTCAAACCATGTACTAGCGCTTGTTTAGACACAACATCACGTAACTCTGATCCAGTCATTTTTAATTGATTTTTATCATCTTTTGTAAGACTGCCTAAATAATTCACGTAATCAAGTTATGTCAACCAATAGTCCTTGAGCATGTAAAATAAGGAGGTAATTATGAATATATATGTTTTTTGAATTTTGGCGGAAAACTTTTTTTCAAATTCAAATTTGTGCGCCCGACACAAACCGTTCTGTCTGTAATTGGTAGACGAACAGTTATGTTTTCGTACTTTCTGTTGTATATGATTATAAGTTTAGATCACTCGGCTCTATTTCTTTCTAGTAATCAATTTCTTAACAAATATCAAAAAAAATCAAATGCAATTTTTGTTCCTTGACATATGCAAAAAAAAGAGCAATAGAAGTCGTCATGAGTGTGATAAACATTTTGTTGTTAAAAGGACTTTTTGTTTGTCAACGCAGTGAGTGTTCATTCACAGCTCAAAGCTCTCAAAACTTCAAAAACATATTCTTCACACTTCGATCAACTTGGATGTGTTTGTGACTATTGTCATTTGGGCTTTCATTCACCGAAAAAAAATTCAACTCATTTACTAACAGCCCATGATCTACCTGTTATGAGAGCTGCCTCTGCTGACTTAGATACTACAAGTGCCGTTGCTGATGCTGCTCTTGGTGATGTGCGTGCTGCTGACGGAGACAAAATCAACGGCACAAGTCTTCAAAAAAATGAGTCTGCTTTTTTGGTGTTCTTGAGACATACGTGATCGGCGGAAACCAACCAACAGATGAAAATAAGTTAATTAATCTGTTGCAATTTATGCAAGACAAAAAAGATGAAATTCAAAAACTCATAGTGGAACGTGTTGCAGAACACCTGGAAAAGTTCAGTTCAGCGCTAATTTGGGTTTGGTAAAACCCAGAGCAATAATCGATAGTAGTAATATAGAACTCGACAAGCGGATTGACTTTTATGCAAATTCCGACATGAAAGCAATGATGAGCTTGGGATTAGAAGATGTCGAGTTTTTTTTGAAATGATCAAAAAAATGCGAGCAGTTTTGGAGACTTTTGCATCAATGGAAGCGGTTGGGTTTTGCAACACGTAATTCAAGTTTTAGTTAAACTTGCAAAGTTTTCTCCAACCTGTGGATCATCGTTTTTTGACTTGCCTTTTAGAACTCGAGAATCCCAGAATTTGATAAACAATTGAAGTTCATAATTGCACGATCATAATTGCTTCGAACTGTGCTTTACGCCTGCTTATAGTGTGAAGCATGCTTTTGACCTACTTCTGACCTACTTCTGACTACTTCTTCCATATCCACTTGTCAAAATGTTCGGCAGAATTGAGTCCATTAATTAAATTTTTAAATCTTCCCACTGTTTCTCTATTCATCTCATCTACTTGAACATGTCGGCTTTCCGTGTGTTTCTTTGAATTTCCTGCGGATTTCTTGCGGGTCTGTTTGACGTCGATAATGGAGCTGGTGTAATTGTATTATAAGATCGTTTCTGATTGCCCAACTGCAGGAGTTTCTTGCTGATATTTTTGTTTGTTGAAGTTTGTTTGTTACTTGATGTTGCAGAAAGCAACAATAATTTCTGTAAAGGTTTCTAAATTGAAGTGAAATCTAACAAATCGAAATTGGCTGCAACAGGTTGTGATGACTAAGTGAGATTTAGCCTAAGCTTTTCAACTAAATCACCGTTTTCTTTGCTATCTTTAGGAGGAGAAACTAAATATTTCAAGCAACTAAAAACGCAAGGAACACCGAAATATTTTTGGGAAGGAAAAATTGGTTCAGATGTTCCTCTGAATCGACCTGAATAAATGAATGGTAATGGGATTTTTTTCATTTCCCTTGGAAAAGGGCAATACTCAGATTTGAATTGGCTTCCTAAAGCTTAATTTTTGAAAGTAGATAATTAAGGAAGTTTTTAAATTATAACAAAACTGAATTTTGGGTGAAATTTTTTAAAATGATCAGGTAACACATCTTCAAACATAGCTTTTGCCGATTTGTGAAGAAATTTTAAACCGAGTCGTGATTAAAATTGTTTTTTTTTAGGAAAGTTGAGATTTCCTGGCCCATTTACGGTTAGACTGTGGGTTGCCTTTGCTTTCAACACTATCAGACATTTCATTAGTTTGCGCTGGGTGTTCTTTTTCCCAATTTATGTAATTTGAAAAGCTCTTCGCTGGTTAAGGAAATTTTTTGTACACATTCGAATTCAGCATCCTCAGTAACTTTTTCGAAATTTTTCAAGAATACATATGTACCAGTTTGGTGGTACGTTTTCTATGTGGCACGCACTAATCTTTCACTGTATTCCGAAATATCGAAATGGCAATCGCCAATCAGTTGCTGTGGTGTTTGTTTTCGTTTTATTTATTGTAACGAGTAAAAATCCAATATAATTTGATTTCAAAATTGAATAGTATGGAACTGTTTGAATTGATTTAATAGGATTAATAAAAGTGCTGTGTATATTTCAACATAAGCACACATGTACTTTATAACGCAAAAAGCAAAAGTTTTTGATTGCAATTTGGTTCAATTGGATTAGTATTTAAAGCATGTGCAATTGATAAGTAATTTAATGGCCGTCACAGATCACAACGCTTAACGGTACTGTTTCAAACTAGCCATTTGTTTGAAAGAAAATTAGCTACACATAAAACAACGTGCAATGAAACATAAATAAATTACACACTCTACCTTCGCAACTGATCAGAAACTGCTTATGAGGTTCTAATATTTCTAATTTTGGACGACCAATCCCTATCTTAAATTCTTTAGGAATTTTTCAAAATTCTTTTCAATTTCTTTTCTTTCCGCGTTACAATTGTTATTTTCTTTTGATTTTTCTTTCAAAATGCCTTGCTTTATTCTTGCCGGGTTTTATAATGACGGAAAACCATTTTTTGAAACGATTCATCGTAACTTTGTTGCAATAATCCACAAAAAATTGTTTAAATTCTGAGGAGTGGACTTGTACAAATCACATCATGATAGCCAAACGTTTTTTACATTTATGCAGTGAACTTTTACTTGAAGATGTCAAAGGAAGACGGAGAACTGAATATGAAATATTTCAGTTAACTCACTAATTCTGGAAGATATACAGATCCTGACGAGTCTCTTGATCTTCAGATTGACATTTCAACTTTATCAAAATCATTATAAATTTTTTGTATAAGTACGATTGTGATGTTATTCCGATGTGTGAAAACCTGTTACAAAATTTGAAGAAACTGAACTTTTCGACCGTCTATGGGGAATGGAGCAGATTGAGTCACCATTATTAAGTACCCCGAAAGATTATATAGGAGTATATAGAATTTATGTAACTTCGAATCTGAGATTAAGATTATTTGACTTTCATTAATTGAATTTGTATATATAATTAAGTTTGAAATTGAGAGTGAGTTTTAATAGCTTTCATATGGTTTTATTGTGCACAAACAATTTCCTATTAAAAATTTTTTGCCTCCTAATGCTTCATTCGTCCTGTTGCTAGGCAAAGGAGAGCGTAATAAAACATTTGTAAGCGGTTGTTGGACATTTTGTTGATTAAATTACAAAGAAAACCTAAGAATTCCAAATCTCGGCAAAAGGTCTGCAAAATCTCGGCAAAATTTATCTCTTAAACTTAAGGTCCTATAGTCTTCGAACTTCTGTACAAAATGGATAAACTGGTTGAGAGAATTATTTTGATAGCTCTCGCGACTATGTTCAAACAGTCCATTGAAGAGATACAGACTTGACTTTTTGAAAAAGCCTCATCCTATGCCAAATTTCTCACTTTTTGTTGGAACGTCCTAATATAGGCTTACGACAACTCAAATTGCTGCTCCGACCAAGCTGAGCATTTTTTAGCTTGGGTTCAGAACCCGTAACGCACTTGTTTGTGAATGTCAACAATTTAACCCAAAAAAATAGATTTCCTAATAGTTGAATTTTTCATTAGTAAAGAAAATGGGATGTTTCTACTAGAAAAAAAGGTTGTAAATGAACATCTATAGCAGAGATACTTACTTAAATTTTTTTGGTAATTTCACGTATTTTTGCTTTAAAAGATGATAAGGTTTCTCATTACTTTTGGAGGAAAACACTAAGACCTTTATTCTTCCTTAAAACAACAAACCCACCGTTGTTAAAGTAATGTAAATTTGATGACATTTCCTAGAGGATAGATCTTAGTCTTACAGTTTCTTTGAACCAGGAATGTTTCAAACTCACTTTTATATCCAGTTTCTTTGAACCAGGTTTTTTTCAAACCCATTTTCATATTTCATAATTCACCGAATTAGCGAATGTTGAAGCTTAATAGAAAATTGATAACAAACAACAATTAATTGGCCTGACGAATCTATCTGTAATATAATAAGTCTCTAATCTGTAATGAAAAAGAATTTGTGTTCAAACCAAGTACTAGCGCTTGTTTAGACATTACATGTGTGACCACATGCTCAGTACAAGTATTAGGAAATGCTCAGTTCAGATTTGAAATTCCGATATAGAGTCTACTTTGTGATGTACATTTTGAAATGTGAAACTCAAAAACAAATAAACTTTTTTGAAATCATATCCCAGATCACGTAACTCTGATCCAGTCATTTTTAATTGATTGTATCATCTTTTGTAAGACTGCCTGAATAATTCACGTAATCAAGCTATGTCAACCAATAGTATTTGAGCATGTAAAATAAGGAGGTAATTATGAATATATATATTTTTTGAATTTTGGCGGAAAACTTTTTTCAAATTCAAATTTGTGCGCCCGACACAAACCGTTCTGTTGTAATTGGTAGACGAACAGTTTTCCTACTTTCTGTTGTACTTGATTATAAGTTTAGATCACTCGGCTCTATTTCTTTCTAGTAATCAATTGCTTAACAAATTTAAAAAACAAAATCAAATGCAATTTTTGTTCCATGACATATGCAAAAAAAAGAGCATTAGAAGTCGTCATGAGCGTGATAATCATTTTGCTGATAAAGGACTTTTTGTTTATCAACGCAGTGAGTGTTCATTCACAGCTCAAAAGCTCTCAAAGTTTCAAAAACATATTCTTCACACTTAGATCAACTTGGACGTGTTTGTGACTATTGTCTTTTGGGCTTTCATTCACCGAAAAAAATTCCAACTCATTTACTAACAGCCCATGATCTACCTGTTATGAGAGCTGTCTCTGCTGACTTAGATACTACAAGTGCCGTTGCTGATGCTGCTCTTGGTGATGTGCGTGCTGCTGACGGAGACAAAATCAACGGCACAAAACTTCAAAAAAATGAGTCTGCTTTTTTGGTGTTCTTGAGACATACGTGATTGGCGGAAACCAACCAACAGATGAAAATAAGTCAATTATTCTGTTGCAATTTATGCAAGACAAAAAAAATGAAATTCAAAAACTCATAGTGTAACGTGTTGCAGAACACCTAGAAAAGTTCAGTTCAGCGCTAATTTGGGTTTGGTAAAACCCAGAGCAATAATCGATTGTAGTAATATAGAACTCGACAAAGCGGTTTGACTTTTATGCAAATTCCGACATGAAAGCAATGATGAGCTTGGGATTAGAAGATGTCGAGTTTTTTGAAATGGTCAAAAAAATGCGAGCAGTTTTGGACACTTTTGCATCTAATGGAAGCGGTTGGGTTTTGCAACACGTAATTCAAGTTTTAGTTAAATTTGCAAAGTTTTCTCCAACCTGTGGATCATCGTTTATTGACTTGCCTTTTCGATATCGAGAATCCCAAAATTTGATAAACAATAGAAGTTCATAATTGCACGATCACAATTGCTTCGAACTGTGCTTTACGGCTGCTTATAGTGTGAAGCATGGTTTTGACCTACTTCTGACTGATCAAGAAAAAGTGAACCCAGCAGCTGCGCGAACACAACGTGGCAAAAACACTGCTGCAAGTGCACACAAAACTTAAGGTACTTTTGATTTGCCCATGAGTTTGGCATCAATGGAAAACTTTGAACAACTCAACGATGTGCGGGTAAATGTGTTCCAGTACCAAAAGGTAGACTTGTTGTCTACGTATATATCAAAACGACCAAACAATGATATCAACACTGCAATTTAGATATTTGACATGGACTTACGTCTCTTGTACGAACCTGCAAAGCGGCCTTATGTACTTATAACCGCTTTGCTAAAATTCTTCTGTGAAATCAAAGGGTATAGGCATCGCCCAGGCACGCCTTTATGTAGAAACTGTTTTCACATTCAGCAGAAAAAGGTACCAACTGATGCGAGTTCAAAAACCTCCAGGCATTGTGGTTTGTACCACTTGTGATTTACTTCGACTTTGAATGTTTTCTAAGACCTGAATATTCTTGTCCTGATAGTCCTTCGCGATCATCAACCCGAGGTGTACAAAAACATGAAGCTTGTGGTAACTCATTGGCTGTAATTAACCACGGAAACTCACAGTTCTACTTCTTTGACAATGGCAGCTTTGATCAATGCATGAAAAAAGTTTTCATACAGTTGGATCAATTAGCGAGATAGACATATGATCAAAAGCGACAGTTTTCTCATATCCTTGGGATTCAAGAATCGTTGAACAAAGAAAACGCATCAAAATGATGGATTTGCTGTATACATTTTACCAATGAGCAGGTCACTTTGCTGGAAATTTGCAGTTATGGGCACACGAAAAATGCAATCTAGCAAGATGAACTGTGAATTTTACCCCAGTCATTGAACATAACATCCAGAACAATTATCTTCACCTCATTTGTCTCGCATTGCACGAATGAGAGCCAACCAGTATAAAGTGTGTTAAAGGCAGCAGCGACGAAAAATTTATATCGCTAAGCATTAGAGTCCTAGCTAAAACTATAAAAATAAAAACGGAACTGATCAAAAAACTTTCGAGTAAATTGCAAACGAGACGGAGGCGGAACCATGTCTGATTCGACAAAAAGTTTTCCACCCTTGTTCGTTTATGGCTATAAGAGAAAAATTTGCAGAAAAATAACTGCTTCCCCTGCTACAATGGTCCAACGTTTTGAATGGAGAAAAAGTTACAGTTTCAGAAGCGGATCTGGAACATGCAAGGAACGTTTTTAGAGAGTTCAAATGTCAGAACTTGGAGGATTATCACAACTTGTATCTGAATATGATACACTCCTTCTTGCTTGCGTCTTCGAAGAGTTTCGTCAAATTAGTCACCAAATTTACTGCCTGGACTGTGCTCACCATTTTAGTGCTTCCAGTTTAACTGGAGAAGCCTTCAAACGTATCTGCAAAGACTCAAATGTTCAGCTCATATCAGACCGCAGGCATCTCGAAATAGTCGAGAATATGATGCGAGTTGGCACTTCATCTGTGTTCCAGTGTCGCTTTTTCAAAGCAAACAAAAAAGAAGGCTCCGACTTCAAGCCACATCAACCTAGAACCTACGGGTTTATGATCGACGCGAACAGCCTCTATGGCGGCATCATGCAAACAGAAAAATTACCGGATCGTAATTTTGAGTTAATAGAGTATATAGAAGACGAGGTAATTGTGAATCAAATCCCTAAAACGTCTGAAGACTCTTTGATTGGATTTATATTACACATGATCTCGAGTACCCTTAAGAACTACAAGACAGTCTTCAAGATTACCCTTTAGCTTCTACCAAAGAAACTCGGGCAGATGAGAAATCAAGAAACTGCAAGACGTTCAATTGCTAAGAACAAGAACTTACCACAGACGTTGCATGACAAGTCAAACTATTTAATGCATTACAAATTTTTGAAATTGTATTTTCGGTTAAGATTAAATTTTTTAAAAAGTGTACCGAGTGCTAAAATTTGATCAAGTGGCATGGTTGCAACCATATACCACTCTGAACACGACTAAACGCCAACAAGCTAGAAACAAATTTGATGAGGATTTTTACAAACGTTTAAAAAACTGTGCTTATGGAAAAACATGCGAGTCAAAGCGCAGACGGATGCTTGTTCGCAAAATTAGAGATTATCAAGCCGTCTTGCGAGAAAATTACTGCATTCGAGTTCAAGTCCTACAAAATTGTTGGGGGAAACTTGACAGTGTTCACTTCGAATCCAACGACAATTGTGGGAGCTAGTGTTCTTGAACTAACAAAGTTTCACATGTAAAAATTTCATTATGATATTATGAAAACAAAATTTGAATGTCAACTTCTCTATTAGGATACGGACAGTCTCCTGTACGGAATCAAAAAATACAATTTATACCGCAAACTTTCCAAAAAAAAGAAAGGTTTTGAATGATCTTGACTCGTCAAATTACTAGAAGAACCACCATCTCTACAATCCAAAAACAAAGTGGTTGTTTTAAACTTCAAGGACGAGTTTCCAGAACAAAATAACCGAGTTTATATCTCTCAAACCCAAGCTTTGTTCCATTTTGTCCAGGGGTTATCTTTTTCATCTGCTTTTTTTTTTAAATTTTGTTTTTCAGCGAAAACTATGTTTTTTTTGGAAAATGTTTTTTAGGCCTAATTTTTTTTTCTCGGTGAAAATTTTACTTTGTTTGTGAAAAAAATTTTCTACTGTGTCGGCGAATTTTTTTTGTAAAAACTTTTTTTTTGATCGGCAAAAAAATATTTTTGAAAAAAACTTTCTTTGTGCGGGGACCACGTCAATAGCAGTTGGCAAACTCGAGACCCCGGTCTGATTCGGCAGCAGAAACCAACGACAGTGATATAGATAGTGGTGATATCGCCGAACTGGAGGCCAATACTTCCGACGAGGACGAACCGTCATTCTTCAACGATTCGTTTTTTCGTTGATGTAACAGTTGAAACACAGTCAAAAAACATCGACGAATAGATTGAAACACAAATAAAACATATTAACTTTTGCATAGTTAATAAAATTCAGTGATTTAGTAAGACAATTGTGTGTACATAAAATTGACCTAGTGCTATTCCATGTTTAGTGCGTACTTAATTGCCAGATTTTGTCCCAGTTTTGGAACCCAGTTAATCAGAGATAATTTATTTTCAATTAAACGAAAGTGTTTCCTGCATTCTTCTGTATTTATTTGTACGTAAAATGAAATTGAATCGAAGTTTTGAAAAAAATTGACACATAGCGCAGTAAAACATATCAGTTGTGATTGGAACGAAGATTTAGCAAATCCTTTCCAACACCAAACAGGTAGACACAAGGTTCATTGGGAAAACTCAATAATCTATCGAAGCTTTACATGAGGACTATTAGTTATAAAATAACACGTGGTGACAATTTGGATTTTCACATGGTGACCATTGGTTGTCAGATAATACATAGTGACCATTATGATCCATACCTTATGGTCATCGCCCGATCCTAATGCACTATATGCATACTACTAGAAAATAATTGGATATAATAAATTCTTGTTTCGAACTGGTTCCACAAGTGAAACTTATTTTAACAAAAAATCAGCTTCTGTGGCATGGCACTTTTTTGACTTCAACGAGCAAATAAATAAGTTTTTGCCACATGTATTTGCCGCTATATCTTCAATTATTCAAGATAAAATAGTGATTTTTTGTAACATATTACCAGAAAGTATTCGGAATGGGGTACACGATTAAAATTGATAAACCTTGTGCTTAAGATTTAAAATATCCAATATCAAAAATAAAAATAAAGGTGTTCTTGCTGGAAACCATTCTACACACAACAAAACGAATCTAATTTTATGTTGCCAGAATGTTGTCATTTTCTGATAGCTAATTTATTAAAAAACTACAATGACGCCATTAGTTTTTGCGATGCAAGATTCCCAATGTCTGAAGCTATGCCAATTTTAAACTAGAAAACGATTCCTGCAGGAACGTTCTTGTTTTACGCTGGTATATTTCTGTCGAAATAAGTTTTTTTTTTAAATTATTCTGCTCAAACGTAAGAATGATGTCATTATTTTGCATAATCCACGTGTCGAAAGTGTCGCATTAACTTTATATTTGAAACCAAAAATATGTTATTTTTCCTGGAGTTTCGTTTCAAGCATAGTCGAAGCACTGTCAATAGTCGAATATACGTTTGTAGGCGGCCAAACACAATATATTTGAAACATTAGGGACCTTTCAACCAAACACGGCATCAGAGACAGGTCTTCAACAATCGATGCAAAGCGCAGAAAAGACTGTCCGCAGCACAAATAAAGCATGGTGAGTCTTTTTAAAGTTTCTACAAATTTTTCTCGGCTTACGCAAGTCTTGATCCCTATTTCAGCCTTGATCTCGACTTCTGCCAGGTGTCGAAAATATCGGGTTAAAAAGATCTAAAAGCGGGTTACATCATTTCTCTTTATTTCATTGCAATAATGTCACGCTTTAATTTCGAGAGATAATTGTTTCTTCTCTTTGTCGCTGTTTAAAACAGGCGTACTTGGAAGAAACTTTGCTTTCGGCTCTATTTCCCTCCGTAAAATCAGATACTGCAAGTAACGAAGTAAAATATCATAAGAAGCTCATTCGGTCGTGATTCGAACACTACTTAAGCGTTTCTAAAAAGCGTTGCATCCAGAAAATTGGATATAAAATTGACGAAAATTATTCAATTAGGCATAACCGTCAACAATAAACTTAAAAAAAATAGAGCAAATAAAAATTGAAAAAAATAATTGTTGGGATTTTTTTGCCTATGAAGCGGCAAAAAAGTTCTCAACAATTAGTTTTTTCAGTGTCTTATTTGTTCATCGTTTTTTAGGTTGATTTTTAATGAGTATGCCTAATCCCTTGATTTTCTACGCGTTAATGTAGTTTTCAAATCAAAAAAGTCCTGATACTATATTTCGTTCTTGAAGAATCAAGTTTTCCTTGTCTGAAAGTTTTATATATTGAAAGTTACCCGATCGCTTTACTCACTCGAAAAGAGACTAAACCTCAAAAAATTTTAAACTCAAAAATTATTTCAACCGAAAAAAGCGTTTGACCCAGGTGATGCTTTTTAATTCATCAACTGAACCGAAAAAAAATTTTTGTTGGTTACAGCAATATATAACAAAATAAGAACAGCCCGTTGCTGTGCCACTAGCACAGAAGGCTCCTTCAAAAACTACAAAAAATTCATTTTTTTTTCTGCACGGTGTGATAAAAGGATCTGAACGAAAGACATAAAAGGATAAAAAGAACTGAACAAAAGGACGAGTTTTAGGCTTTTACGTTACTCCTAGTAAAAAAAAAACATATTCCAAAAATGGTTTTCTTGACACTGGGAAAGTTTTTTGAACTTTTTAAAACGTCGTTTGTATCACCACTGAAAGGGCTTAATTATGATATAGAACCTAACCACCCAATCCGATGATTAATTGTGTTACATGATTTTGTGTGGAAAACGGAAATAACCAAAACGCGGTGGTGAGCGGTAGTGAAGTGGTTACGTCTTCGCCTCTCAATCGAAAGGTCGGATGTTCGAGGCCCACCATGATCCGCGCTTGTTGCTTGAGGGTGAAGCAACAATACCCAGCCCAGAAAAACAACCAAAAAAATTGCGATTAGTTCTTAAACAGGAGCACAACAGCGGTTCGCCGTGATGAGCTGTACAGCTCGCATGTTGGCCCTATACCTAGCGAATAATTGGTCTTAACTGGTTTGCCGGTTAAATGCTTCAAAACAAAGAAAAAAACACCCGATTGCAAAATTCCTCTCCATTTTCAATGGTCGGACAACAAACTGTTTGTGGCACGGTACTCAACCTTGTCAATCATGTTACCCATACTTAACTTAATGAATTAATGAACTATGGGAACTACTCTTGGGCCTCAAAAACTTTTACACTCACGTCTGATGCAGCTATTGCACCTACGGCAGACTGTAAAACTGCAAGCGACACTTTTTCAAAATACATTTTGATTGAACGTAGAAGAAATAGATTAACCGTATGGCTTAACAACTTATAGTTTCGTTGTTGCTGCTGTATAATTTTCAACATAGGTTTCAGGGGGCCTTAATTGAAAAAGTAAAAGCAATATATTGTTAGTAAATGATGCACATTTCAGTTTTAATTTATAAATAAAAACTTGCACCAAGAAGCGTAGAAGCCAAGATTTTCGAGTCTTTCCTTTCTTTCAACAATTATTTCATCATTTTTGAAAAAAACACTCTTGACAAATTTTTTATCTTATGTACATTTAAATAAGCCGGACAAAACGAACAATATTGGAATTTTCAAACCCGTTTCCTTCCGATTGGGCTAAGAATAGACAAAAAGTGAACGGGGAAAAAAGTTGCTTAGATTTCTAAATAAATTATCACAGTGCAATTCAGTTTGTGAAATTTGCAACAAAATGTTTAAGCCAAAAATGGGTTATTTTATAATTTTTTAGATAATCAAAAATTACGTTGACACTACCACTTTAATCATGTCAAAAGAAGTTTTTTACACAAAATCTTAGCAAGATAAGTTTCTCAAAATCTGTGAAGAAAAATAATTTTTTGATTGATAGCCTAAAAAGGAGATTTTTACTTTATAAAATCAAAATATTTTCTGGAAAAAAAATTCAAACAATTTGCGCAATTTTTGGAGGTATCTGCCTCTATAACTTTGTTGGGCTGTATAAGAGTCTTCTTTTGATATAAGTGAAAATAATGTGATAGCTTCAGTGTAATTCTTGGTTCAATAAAATTGCCAAAATGACCCAATTTAGGGTTCAAAAATTTGTTGCAAATTTCACAAAAAAATGCATCATGATAATTGTGGTAAACTCTAAGCAACTTTAGTTCTGATCACTTTTTTTCTGGTCTTAACCCGATTGGAGAAAAACAAGTTGAAGTTTGAAAATTTGTTAGGTTGGTCCGGATGTTTTATATCAGCACTGTACATGTAACATGTTTGGTTGAACAATAATTATGTAGGAAAATTTTTGCTATTCTCTTTCTTTTCCATTGCATTGATCGTTGGTTTCATCTCTTAGTTAGCATAATGGTATCAATTGCATAACAATTAATAGACATAGCTAGATAAAAATTATTTTCTCAAATTTATGATTTATTGTTTTTCAGAACTGTAATCAGGTTCTATTTTGTGAAAAATGATCATCGTAGAGCTACACGTGTTAGGAATAGTCTGGCTGATCATGTTGTTTAAAGCTAAGCGCAGTTGGAAAGGCCGATTGTTCTGAAGATTCTCAGGAGATACAAGGCGTGTTCTATTACTGGGGCCGTTGTATTTAGAAAAAACGCTCATCAGATAGCTACACGTGTTAGCGATCACCAGGTTGAGCAATCTATTTTCAAGTTTAGCTCAATGGAAATGGCTGGCTGTTTTATATATTCTCAGGAGATCCAACCCATGGATTTGGCGTGTTCTCTTACTGGGTTTCTATAAGAGAAAAAATGATCATCATAGAGCTACATGTGTTAGGGATAATCGGGCTGAGCAAGTTGTTTTTAGGTTTAGTGCAATAGAAAAGGCTGGCTGTTTTATAGATTCTCAGGAGATCCAACGCGTGTGTTTGATTGATGTGTTTGCGCCCCAATTGAAGTTGAAAAAGACTTCAAAATAAAAGGATCTTCCTTATTACGTTCCTCGAGTATTTGATTTTCATTATTCTCAGGAACTCTAAGTTTTTGTTCCCAGCTGTCTAGTCATGTGGTGGCCCGTGACTTATTTCGTCAATAAAATTAAATTTTAACGTTTTTTCCTTGTACTTATAGTAGAATTCACGCTACGGCAGAAGGCAACTGAATTAGCAACTGCTGAACTAAATTTGAATAGTTGCTGAAAAGCTCAAGGCGCATCGCACAATTTCATCAGTAGTCTTTTCACTTGGTACAAATAAACATATGGTAACATTTATTTGTTTTTCATAGAATCAGTCACCCATTGCGCGTGATACAGACTCTGAAATTGCAGAGCGCAACTCTTCCTAAATGATACGCTAAACAAGGCTGATATGCACGTTAGCCTTTATATAAGCAGAAAAGATGATAGCGTTAGATTGATGCAATCTTAAATTAGAAAAAAAGTTCAACAAAAAAGTATTGTGAAGTTGTGACTTCTGGTTTTGATTATTTCCTCTATTGATTAAAAAAATCATTGCTCAAAGATCTAATTGACTTTAACTGTTTCTTCCTAATATTGGCTCACTCAGCTTAAAGTACCATACTTGGTGATCAAAAATAGATTTTTATGATCCGATGAAAATGTTTTCACAATACTTTTTTGTGGAACTTCTTAGCTTACTTTATTGGTATATCATGCTATAGTTACCTGTTTTTCCCGTTTTTCTAGGTGCTCGGAGTTTTAAATGTACTGGTTTCGATTCCGAAGTTTTTCCTCGGAAATATTCAATTGTCGGGTTAAAGTTTGACTCTTTTTAGCCGGCCTTTTTTCAGAAGCATGGAACTACCAATTTACGCAAGCTTTGAACTGAAGAATTTATACCCGTTAATTGTAATTTTACCACTTGAAGGGTAAAATAGGTTCTTATGATTTTGTTTTGTTTTAAGAGTAAGGTGTATAATTTCATTCAAGCTCGAATTTGAAATTTCATGACTTTTTTAAATTTTTTTTTCCAAAATATTTCCTATAATTATTTGAAATTTATTTTTGGTTTTAAATACTTGAACTTTAAACTGAAAAAAAATTGTAGTGCGATGCAATGTAATGATAAATAAAATCAATAGCAGTCAGGGAAACTAAATTTTTGTTTCTGTTTTCGGCAAGAAAAAGAACGAGTTTTAGACAAAAGAGTTTGGTTGTTACATGAAGTCATCTGCAAACACTTGATCTAAATTTTTTTTAGAAAGAAAATGAAAAAATTCTTTTACAGCACGTTTTTTTCTCTTTGGGTATATTTATTTTAGAACAAGAGTTGAAATTTGTTCACAACATAGTTCAACTATTTGTCAACACCTAGCAGGATCAAAATTTATCAAATTTTATTTTAAAGGCGTAAACTATTAGTATAATATAAATAGTTTAGAATGTGTTCTTGTTTTGAAAACATCTTCGCAAACAAAACAAAAAAGTTTGAATATATGGGCTCAAATTGATTTTTTTTGAGTTTTTTTTAAATTGGCGAGCTTGATTTACTGTTTACAGACCGAATTTTTTAAAAACAACTTTTTTAGTGAACTGTGCTTTATAAAATCATTTTTCACTCGACGACTACTGATTTTCAGTCTATTATATTTTAAAAATTGGAGAAAAAAAATTGAGAATTTTATATAAAAATCAAATGAATTTATTTATTTTTATTTTTTAATTTTTCATTGCTTTTTGAAATTTTTTTAAAGTAAGCTGTAATTGTTTTTTATCTTTGAAAAACATCCGTAATATTTGAAAAACACCAAGATAGTGTTGTTTAATTGGTCACTTTTTAGTCGACATTTACATATGATAAGCAAGTGTCCAATTCCAGTGAGGTCATTCAAAAGCTTTCTCGACCATTCTGAGTTCGCTAAAACAATTCTAACTAATAGATTGTTTTTAAAAAAATGCTATCTAGTTTGAGCCATGGTGCTCTGTTTATATCAAATAAAGAGGCTGCTCAAATTAAAAATAAATGATGTTATTCTGCGGCAACTGCATAAAAAATGAGTTGGTATATGCTTTTCTGTACATGAAACGGAAATTTTATGACTACAGTGCTGATTTAAATTAACCGGACAAAACGCGCTTAGCTTGAAATTTAAAACTCGTTTTTTTTTTTAAATTGGGTTGAGTTTAGGTGAAAACTTATGAGAACAAAAATGCTTAAAATTTTAGCAGAGTTAATGTGGTGTAATTTGTTTTGCGAAATTCGGGCCCGAAATTTTGCCCCAAAAATGGGTAACTTTGTCTTTTCTTAATAAATCAAAATTAACGCCGAAAATACCCAGTCGATCACAGATATGATTATATCAAATTGAGCCCTTTGCGTAGCCCAACAAACTTTAAGAAGGGTATTTTCTCCAAAAAATTGCAAATTGTTTAAAAACAGTTTTTTTTTTAAAGTTGGTATTTTATGTAGTAAAAACGCCCTTTTTTGTCTATCAAACAAAAATAAATTGACTTATACAATATTTTGGACATTATACTCTTCTTAAAGTTTGTTGTGCTACGTAAGGGGCTCACTATGATGTAATTATGTCTGTGATCGACTGGTTGTTTTCGGCGTAATTATTGATAAAAAAAATCCAAAATTACCCAATTTTGGGTAATTATTCGGGCCTGAGTTTCGCAAAACAAATTACACTAAATCTGCTAAAAATTTGAGCGAGTTTTGTCTCCATAAGTTTTCACCTAACTCAACCCAATTGGAGAAATAGGAGTTTTAAAGGCGCTTAACGCGTTTTGTGCGGTTAATTTAAATCAGCACTGTATAGCTTCTTGCTTTTTCTGTGCAAACTTTAAGACCTCTTTGGCGGATTTGATTTATATCTGGGCATGGAGATAGTAGGGGATATGGCAATGTCTCTCTAACCAACTCCTCAGATCACATTCATAATTATTATTTCTACATGTCCTGTATTTCAAGCAACTTACTCTGAAGAATTGAAAACCTAAAGTTGAAGTATTTTGATTGAATTAAATAAATTTTTCCGAAGACTTTAAATTTTTCTTTCCTTTTCTTTCAGTTATGCTTACCCGCTATTAGAAAAAACTCATTTTGAATTAACTTGAGTTGCTTCTATTTAAATTCATGAAATTCATGTTATTTTTTGAGACAAAAAGAACAATATTGCAAAAATAATTGAAAAATTAAAAAGGTTCTAAGAGAAAATGAAACCAAAACCAAATTGAACAACTAACATAGGGTTCTCGAAGCCAATTGAATTTTGAAACAAAAGTAAACAAACACACGTGGATAACTAAGAGGCATTTATTCCAATATTAGCGAAATAGGAAGAAATTTGACCATTATAATTATCCTTATAATTGACAAGTAAATTTGACAATAAAATGTTGTGTTAATAGAAAATTTCATTCTGGATTTTTTACTGCTCAACCAATTATGGACAAAATCAAAAAAAAGATTGTCGGCCAATGTAACTCATGTCATAGAATTAAATAAGCCTGTGTAAAAACTGCTGATATTGCTAGAGATGGAAAATTTGGTGGCCAGTCAATAAACCGAATGGTCCAAGAGCAGAATGGGTCCAAGAGCAGATAAACATCAAAAATATATCAAATTTTATAAGCTTATGGGTAAGTTAAGTATAAGAATTATCATTATTACCAAAGAAGCAATAGTTTATGCATAATTTGAATAAATTAATCGAGTTTTTTTTCAATTGTTTAAAAAATTTGATAAAATTATTCAATTCATGCATATTTTATTCATTTTTTGGTATATTGACGATTATAATAATTATTTTATCAATTAGTCCGTCTTAATCAGTAAAAGTTAATTTTTTTTGTTTTTCTGCTCTTGGACCATTCTGCTTTTTGCTCCGCCTCTGGAAAATTTTATATTTTTTTAAAGAAAATATATAACAAAATCTAAACTGCTACAGATCTTGAGACAGCGCATAACTCTGAAAAAATCAAAGGTACTAGAGTTGGAAACAAAAATCCTCAAGCTAGAATACAGGCTGTGATTTGTTTTGCTATTGGAAAAAGTTTGAAAATGATTGGAACTTTTAAGGAAGCCAGCCTATACAATAAACAATATTTTCAGTATCAATCAATGAAAGTAACTGATGAAGATAAACTTAAGTTGTAGAAGGTTTATTTGTAAGAACAACTCAAAAATTCATTGAAATAGTAAGAATGATAACTGTTTCTCAGTTGATTTATCAGATCCTTCAGATTACTCAGTTTTAAAATATCAGTGATTTCTGTTTGATTTAACTTGTTTATTTTTAAACATGCCTGAGGTTTAACACTGAAACTAAATTTTGTCTTAGCTCATAAATATGATAAATGCTAAGAAATCTCGGTAAACAAGAAACTGATGACGTTTAAATCTTATTGAATCAAGAGCAGTGTTTGTTTAACAATTTTGTTTAGTCAGAACTATAAGAAATTTAATGGAATTTCCAGTTTTTTTTATGAAATTTATAACAAAAAAGGCTATATTTTAGCTCTGCAGCATCAAAGGTTTACAATAATTGCAAGCACATTATTAAAAAAAATGTGATCTATAGAGGATCCTAAAAAGTAAAACAAAGATAAAACTTTTAAACTATTTACCATTGCACATAGTAGAACGTTTATAGTTTCTTAGTAAAAGCTTGAAAATTACGAAGAAGTCCGGTTTAACTAAATATTTTCAGCAAGGGAGGTTGAACTAACTTGAGCTATGAAAACTTTAAGATATAAAAAGTTGTTGATGGTAAACTTCTTAAATTTTTAACTTCTGAAGATGTAAAAAACGAAACAAAATTTATGAATCAAATACAAACACGAGCAGTACTTGTTTACTTTTGAGAGATACAGAGATGTATAAAGTTGAATCAATTTGGTGAAATCTTGATTTTGATTTAAAAAATTTTCTAAGAATATGGAAGACGCAAACAGACAAAGTTGGAAAAAACGAAACAGTAAAATAAATCAATCACCGACGTCTGAGCTTTTCAGATCAAAAGCTCAGTTAAGGAAGGCTTGTTTAGAAGTTTTTACTGCTGTTTTAAAAGTTCCTACTACTATTTTAGAAGTTCTTATTTCTTTAACAAAAAACAAATCTAAACCTCCTCGTTGAAAAGAATTAGCAACTAAAGCTACGATAATACTTAGAAAAATGAAAAAAGGGTTGCCGAAAAACGATCTGCTTCTGTTGTTTTTCAATAGGTTTAAGACAAATTCAATAGGTTTAAATAGAATGTAATTTCACGTCAAAGTCAGTGTTTAACTTTCGAAGTTAATTAACATCTAAATCTCAAGATATAGATAAATGTGATGATACTAATTTACTAACAAAAATATGTGCAAATTTTTCAGACTAATTTCAAGTTTGTTTGCT
This sequence comes from Symsagittifera roscoffensis, assembly GCF_963678635.1. Classification (NCBI taxonomy): domain Eukaryota; kingdom Metazoa; phylum Xenacoelomorpha; order Acoela; family Convolutidae; genus Symsagittifera; species Symsagittifera roscoffensis. The sequence goes on from NC_087067.1 coordinate 3,379,622, forward strand.
GTTAACTAGATGTTAATTAGATATTAAAAATCAAGAAAAAATTGTTGGTCATAAAATTAGCAAAAATTCTCAATTAATGATGAAGTACAAACAAAATTTTATAAACATTAAGAAAACTTTTCATGCTAAAACGATGGAAAATTTTAGAAATAGATTACTAATCGAAATTTTACAGAAACAGATGAAATAAAAAACCTCGAAATGGCAAAGCAAAACATATTTCTCTGGAACACATAAACTTTATGATAAGTTTGATTCTTTTACTTTTGTGAAAAAAGTATTTGCTGCTTTCGATTTGAGTAGTTTTTTGATATACAAGAGTTATAATGATCATATACAACCATTTTTTGGTGTGGACAACATTCAGATAATTCATTTTGACGCAGAAGCAGATTTTGTTATTGTAGGTACATAGAATGTCATTTAAAAACTAAAAATCTAGAAGATATGCTCGAGTTCAGTAATCTTAAAAAAATTCATGAGTAATTGGTGAACCTTGCTTTTTGCAACTAATTGGTGAATTCATGAACGAAATGTTTTACCTATGATTTGATTAATATAGTTTCAAAAGAATTGAGCAGTTTATCTCCAGAAAATAGTTTAAGTCCATTATTACAATTAAACAAACATTTAATTTGCCATCAAATGGATTGTAGCACCAATAAAGATTTTGTTCAAAAAAAACTTTGATAGGCATCTTCATAGTCTTTGATAATCGTCGGACCAGGCAAAACTTTTCGTCACAAATGAATTTGGCAGGCAAAATTTAAAAACATAACAGGCCAAAAAAAGGCCTTTTAGACAATTTCTTTAAAATGTCGACCAAAAATTCGCTCTTTTTTGGCGCGCCTGAGTCGAATTCCTGAATCAAATCCCCCGTCCGACCATCTCCCCCCCCCCCCCCCCCCCCGCCCCATCCCTAAATCCGCCTCTGGCTAGGATTATAGGCAGTTGCCTTTTTTACTTCAAAACATACGTTTGTCTCATGCCTTCTTGAGACAAATAACCTTAAAAAAATTACTTCTCTACTATGACTAAATTTAAAACTATAACTAGAAAAAAGTATAGAATGATAAGCAGTTCAGTCGTAGGGCTTGATCATGTTCTTTTACGAACAAACTAGGGGCCCAGCTGAAAGCTGGAGAGACCTGTTTGATTATTTTAATATTGATTATTTTAAAATTGTTTTAAAATTTCAGGTTTCTCAAGTCGATAGCGCCCTTCCTACGCAAAAAAGTGAAAGAGAAGCTTATGCATTCATTGGTAACGCTTTGGTAAAAAGTTTTCATGAGGGAACTTTTCAAGTCCATAGGTGTTTCCCTAGACAATAGGGGCGCAGCTGGAAGCTGGAGAGACCTGTTTGGTTATTTCAGAAAAAACGTTATACAAATTTTTGATGAAATCAAATTAGCTAGCGCTTTTTGTTTTATTGAAAAAACGAGTTTGAAAAAATGTGGGTGGAGGTTAGCGAAATCGCAGATTGATTTCGGATGAGTTTTGTAAACTAATGTAGCAACTAATTGTGTGATTTTTCCTAAGTCTATAGCTCTTCCCCTAGGCAATTTAAGGACCAGCCGCTTGTGCGGGGGAGTTTCCTACAACCTGGTCTATCGATTAAACCCTTAATTCCAAATCTGGATGGGTAGTTTTTGAGGAAATCGATAATTTCCGAAAAAATAGGCAAAAAAATCAAAAAAGTGACTTTTCCTAAGTCTATAGCTCTTCCCCTAAGCAAATTATCATGATCATGTTCTTTTACGAACAAATTGAAGATAGAGGGGGGATTCTACGGTTGGTCACTTAGGTAAAGTTATTCCCAAGATTGAATTAAAAAATCAGCTCCATTGACACAATAAACTTTTTCAAAAAAATATGCATTTTTTTTCATAAAATCACAAGGTGAGTTCATTGAAAGAAAAAGCTCCTTTTAGCTCAACGGTGAGTTACTAGCTACATTAAGAAGAATATCCATTGTTTTTTGAAAAAAACGAAGACAAGCAAATAATTGAGACTAGTGAAATTGTGATGTTGATTTTAGCTGAAACAAGAACAACTGAAGTGTGAACTGAAATGGTTTGAAGTAACACTTCGACTTCGACTTTTTTATAGATTGAATCAGGTGCAGCTCGTTTGAAAACCTTGATGATGAAAAATTACACGTGCATATTTCAGGATAAATTTGGCGAAAGGAGACAAAAATATCTATGGCTTGATAAGTCCACTTTAGAATCAGAATTAAAAAAGTGTGATAGTCGGTATTAGGAATATTCCTCAGAACTCACTGCAAATTCAATAACTATCAATCATTTGGTGGTCACTCAAGGCAGATGACTAATTAGAGACAGTTACTTACCAAGTAAACATAAATATGAGTCCAAAAATTTCCTTTCCAAACTATAAGGCAACGTGTTGTTGTGGTAATATCCAGTTGCCAAACCCAGATTACCCCAGCTTCAGATGTTCTCGGAGCACATCAACGAGCAACAACAGTGTAGCTGTTACAGACTGAATTTTATTATTACAGGTGTATGGTACTGCGCAGGCGGTAACCTTGATGATATGTTATCTATGAATGAATTTAATGTTTTATATTATATGGTCACCCGCACTCAGTCAAAAGAGAAAGTAATCGATTATATTATAATTATAACTGTATTTTAATCAAAATTATGATTAATTACAAGCGCCAAAATTAGATGTTCAAACGATTTATAATCCAATATAGTAATAAAATTTTTCGTGACATAATAATAAATTATAATTAAATAATTTTTTCAGAAAATCTCTTCTAATCTCTTATAATCTCAATTATAATCTTTTATAAAAGTTTATAATCCTTTTTCTGTCAAAAACTCTAGAAGTGAGATGTCATGCCACAGTTTGGTTCACTTGAACGCATATATTTACTACGAAACAAAAGTTTCATAGAGATGCCTTCATATAAGTTGGAATCTCGCGGTAGATGATTACATAACTCTCATATATGAATCATGAACCTAAAGCAGTGTGATGATTGGATGACCATTGGATGATGAATTACTAAAATTCCTCTTCATTGCAAAAAAACTCCAGAAGAGGATTTCAATGATTGAACATAAAAAGAAAACAACTTCAACATTCCAAAAAATAAACTCAATAACTGCTGGAGCAGCATCAATTACATCAAATTCAACACTCAAAATTCAACAGGAACCAATAATAACATTCAAAAACCCAAACAAGAGAGAATACAGAGAAAAGGGTCCCAAAAAGAGACAACCAAACAATCAAAACACAAATTAAGTAGAAAAAACACTGTAACCGTTGCGGCAGATCGTTTACCGAAAGACGTCCGAAAAACTGCCCCGTAATTGAAAAATCATGCCAAAATTGAGTTAAAGCAAATCAATTTAAATTTTTGCGCTCTCATTAGGTTAATGAGATGGCGGAAGAATCTGAAACATCGGAAACTGATTGTAATCTGGTGAAAGATTTCGAGGACTGTGATGATTTTGATTTTTTGTTAATAAAAAAATGAGGTTTTTTTTGGAAATCGGATAGAAGACAAAGACCGCAATCAAAGAGAGCAGAGCAAGGGCTTGCAATAAAAAGATAGACATCATAAGAGATCCAAAGTCGCGCAAGATGAAGTCACTAAAAATTTTATTCCGAATTGACCAACGTTCACTTGACTGTAGATAGTGGTAACCCAGTATCATTCCTGAATTGGACAACAAAAAAACAAAAACTATGTGTATCATGAAGCCAAAATTTGTTCTAACGGAAAAATTGAACTTACCGGCACAATTTGTAGACTACAACCAACATCCTATGCTTATCCTAGGAATCCTAAAAACAGATCCACGCTCATTGGGATGGGAATTGAGTGGTGTAAATCTTCTAGTAGCCGAGATAAAACGAGATGTATCTTACTTTTGGATCTACAAGGCCAACTTGAAATCTCTACAACACAAAAGACAGCGCCCAGGGATTTGTCAAGGTTTGACGTGCCACTGTGCCAGCAGTCAGAAGGTTTAAATAACTCTTTGTTAGACAAGGAAGATCTAAACTTCATATATTCTCATCAAAATGTAAGCACCCACTTTGCCCAACTCACGAGGAAAAGAAAAAACTACCATATAACACAGGAAAAAACAAATGGAAATAACAGAACTACTAGACGAGGGCCACAATCAAAAATTGGATAAGTATACGAACGACTGAAACAATCGCAACAGTTGTGATTACCATGAAAAAAGACGACTCGACAAAACTGGCACTTGACGCTAGACTAACAAATAGACATTGATTTAAGATCAAATACTAGATGCCAAATAATGACAAATTACTAGATTACTAGAGGATACTGTCAAAAAATGTAACAAATTTCTGTTTTTGACGGGAGCGATATGCTGGTGGATTTTCAGAAAGCGATGGACCGAACCATAATCAATGGCCTGAACATGTTTTGTTTTTTGAATGATATTATAGTAGTATCTAAAGGAACAGAGCGTGAACACGAAAAAATAGTCAGAACTGTAATGAAAAAATTGGACGAAAAGTGTGAATTCTTCAAAGAAAGGTTGAATTGGTCAGAAAGTGGCCAATTCAAAAATCATATTACCTTAACCAAAAAATACCGAAGAACAAAGTAATCATAATACTTAGACCACCCAATACATTAGAAAAAACCTTTATCAATCTTAGATAGCATTAATAACATCGAAAACTTCATTCCTAGCTCCGCTATTTGTACAAAAAATTAGGACGTTGTTGAAGGAAAAAAGCAAAAAAACCTTGAAAGTACCTGGAAAATTTTTTTCTTGGAAAGAGGAATATACAGCAGCCTTTGAGGAAATTGCGTTAGCGATAGCGAATATTTCTCATAGCGTAGAGAAGATAGATCGGAGAGCTTGTCGGGCCGGGGATTGAACAACCCGCATGAGAAAGGAAGACAGCAGGAGGAAGTCTCGGGAGAGAAGAATTAACGGATACATTCCAGCGAACGGCGAGGTGGTTAGAGGAAGTAGGAGAAATAGTTCCTTCGCTGAACGCAACGGGACAGGTTCGAGATCACCTCCAGGAATAAAGTGACTAGTTCAGTTCAAATATAACTTCCTAGAACATCAATTGCTATCATTCTGTCAACTAACGGGGGATGAAACCCGAGAACGGCCTAAAAAATCAAGGGACCAATCATAGAAATCGACCTAGTAATGAGCGAAGAGGGGGAAAAAGAGATGAAGCTGGTGGACCCAAATCGGCGAGTAGGTCACCTGTTGAGAAGTGGAGCAAGCACATAAACTGTGGAAGAGGTCAGGAAATCAGAGACTTTCACAGCTATTCGATAAAAATCTAGTACTAAAACTAACGTCAGAGGAGCTTCATGATTAGACAAACTGCTTAGACTACAACCAATATCCTATTTTTATCCTAGGAATCCTAAAAACAGATCCACGCTCATTGAGATGGGAATTGATTGGGGTAAATCTCTAGTAGCTGAGATAAAACGAGATGTATCTTTCTTTTGGATCTACAAGGCCAACTTGGAATCTCTACAACACAAAAGACAGCGCCCAGGGATTTGTCAAAGTTTGACGTGCCACTGTGCCAGCAGTCAGAAGGTTTAAATAACTCTTTGTTAGACAAGGAAGATCTAAACTTCATATATTCTCATCAAAATGTAAGCACCTACTTTGCCCACTTCACGAGGAAAAAAAAACTACCATAAATATCGAAGAAAAAAACAAATGGAAATAACAGAACTAGTAGACGAGGGCCACAACCAAAAATTGGATAAGTGTTCGAACGACTGAAACAATCGCAACAGTTGTGACTACCATGAAAAAAGACGACTCGATAAAACTGGCACTTGACGCTAGACTAACAATTAGACATTGATTTAAGATCAAATACTAGATGCCCAATAATGACAAAATACTAGGTTACTAGAGGATACTGTCAAAAAATTTAACAAGTTTCTATTTTTGACGGGGTCGATATGCTGGTGGAATTTCAGAAAGCGATGGACCGAACCATAAACAGTGGCCTGAACATGTTTTGTTTTTTGAATGATATTCTAGTAGTATCCAAAGAAACAGAGCGTGAACACGAAAATTTAGTCAGAATTGAAACGAAAAAAAGAGGACGAGAAGTGTGAATTCTTCAAAGAAATGTTGAATAGGCCACGATTGGTCAAAAAGTGGCTTTAACCGAAAAATACGGGAGAACAAAGTAATCATAATACATTAGACAAAACCTTTACCAATCTTAGATAGCATTAATAACTTGGAAAACTTCATTCCTAACTCCGCTATTTGTACAAAAAATTAGGACGTTGTTGAAGGAAAAAAGCAAAAAAACCTTGAAAGTACCTGGAAAATTTTTTTCTTGGAAAGAGGAATATACAGCAGCCTTTGAGGAAATTGCGTTAGCGATAGCGAATATTTCTCATAGCGTAGAGAAGATAGATCGGAGAGCTTGTCGGGCCGGGGATTGAACAACCCGCATGAGAAAGGAAGACAGCAGGAGGAAGTCTCGGGAGAGAAGAATTAACGGATACATTCCAGCGAACGGCGAGGTGGTCAGAGGAAGTAGGAGAAATAATTTCTTCGCTGAACACAACGGGGCGGGTTCGAGATCGCCTCCAAGAATAAAGTGACTAGTTCAGTTCAAATTTAACTTCCTAGAACATCAATTGCTATCATTCTGTCAAGTAACGAGGGATGAAACTCGAGAACGGCCTTAGAATAGTGGATCTGGAAGCACTCAAACTAGGAATCGCAAAAGAGACCGAAAGTCAACCGGAAGAAGAAACTACAAAATCAAGGGAGCAATCATAGAAATGGACCTAGTAATGAGCGAACAGGAGGAACAAGAGAAAAAACTGGTGGACCGAAATCGGCGAGTAGGTCACCTGTCGAGAATTGGAGCAAGCACATAAACTGCGGAAGAGGTCAAGAAATCAGAGACTTTCACAGCTATTCGATAAAAATCTACTTCTAAAACTAATATCAGAGGAGCTTCATGATTAGACAAACTGCGGAGAGTGATCGAGCGTAACAGAGACAAGAGCTTGAGCTGACGGGGCCATATGCAAATCCCAGCTGGAACCAGAGGGCAGTGGTGGCCGACTGCAACCTCGTGGACAAGAGCCTGACAGTACCAGTTGCACTGAGACCATCTCTCCTTAAAAGAGCATACCGAGGGCACCCGGGCAAGAAAAGATTTTGAACGTATCAAACTACTTGTGGTGGCATATGCATAAGGACAAATTAAATCTTGCGGAGAAATGCTGTATTTGTACACGATACTTTAAAAACGCTAAATTGTTTTTTCCTAAAAATTCGTCCACTACCATCTTTTTCACAACCTGTTCAAGAATTGCGAATAGACTAAAAAGAATTCATGTAAAATCATAAGGTAGAGAAAATATACTTACCAGTAGCAGTAGAAATGTTATCTAATTTTCCATTAGTAAAAGTGACAAAATCAACGGGAAGCAGGTCAACCATAAATTTGCTGCAATTGTAAATCGCTACTCATTGAAACCCGAATCAAATTAGAATTCTCAGGATTTGAAGGGGAACCTATGTATTGCTTCTGTACGGATATTAACTTGGAATAAATTTTTCGTCCAGTGGGGGACCCAAAGGCTTGTTGCATTGTCGAAAGAACTTTACAAACAATAAAACGGAGACTCTGGGTATCGCTACTGGTTAGAATTATGAAATCGATAACACTTAGTCTAGGCACAATTGTCAGAGATACGAGAAGGATTAAACAGAAAGTCTTCCAAAAATCTCCGTTCGAAGCTCACTTCGAAAAGTTAGTTAACTATGGAAGAATTGAAAGTCTTAAGGGAAAACGTTTTTGTTTAACTGTCATCGTTTAAATAGAAACGACTGCATTGATCGGTAATTAGAGCGTCACAAATAGCGGGCCAAATAGACCAGTTGAGAGAATAGACCAGTTGAGCAACTTTCAACGACAAGGACAAAGAGCGAATGAAGAGCATGAAAAATCTTCTCAAGTCAACCCGAGATGCAATGAAGAGAGAAGAAAAGCTGTGACTAGCAATTTTATCACAGTAGTAGTTCTGACTGGTATGAAAAACCTAAAATTAGAAAAAGAGCTTCTATATTCCTGGGAGAAAATGTTTATATAAGACAAAGGGGACAGAATTGTAAAAAATTTACTTAGACAACAGTCAGGAAAGATGAAACTCGGAAAGGGGAAAGGCGCTAGAAAACCCACTAAAAGGTGTTATCAGAGTCGGACTAGACGACCAAGACGAAGCGATGAACAGTCCATATAAAAAGCAACATCGCACTTGCAAAAACGAAACTACCAGAATGGATCAAGTAAAGCTCAATCAAGACTGAATAATCGGAGTCAGCATCATTGGGTGCAACATTGGAACCAGCAGCACCACACATAAAATGACAGCAAAAAAAAACGACCAAGAAAGTACAGAAGACAGGAAAACAAAGCCAGAAGATGTTCTGGACATTTTCAAAACACAAATTGGCGCCAGAGGACTGGGAGTTGCTGGCAGACAAGTTATTACAGAGGAGAGTCCAAAAAACAGCGGACGAAATTGGACTAAATAAAAGTTCAAAGACTATAGTACATGATAAATTTGACACTCCGCAGCAATTTTCCGATGACTCAAGTCAAGAAGAAACTGTGAGAAAAGCGCCAGGCCGAACTAGAGCACAGGAACATCGAGGTTCGGAGATTCATTAGAAATCTCGGTGATTAAATCTCAACGGACTCTGAAATGGAGTCACACGGAAGTCGACTTAAGTAAGCTCTAACATACTAAAAGAATAATCTGGTAATTTTCAAACACCGAGAGAATAGACCAATCGAATCGTGACTAACACTACTGGAGCATCACTTGTTCAAAAAAAAATTGGAAACCGGACATTGGATGCAGACGTCAACTGGAATCCGAGCTGAGAAGCTCAGATTCTAGTTGACGTCTGTATCCAATGCCCGGTTTTTCAATTTTTTTGAGAAGCTCCTATAATTATTATAAATTTTTTCCCTTCGCGAGGGGATTGTGATACTGCGCAGGCATTACTTTGGCGATATTGTTATCTATTTGAATTTTGAAAGTATTATATTAAATAGTCGAGGTCAATCAGGATCTAGCCATGTTTACAACAATATGCAGACATAATTGGTTTTGCTAGAGCAAGACTCAGCAGCTCACTAAGCCGAAAAACATTAGAAAGTCTGAGAACGTAAACTAAAGATTTAGAACAGATTGATATGATTATCATCTCTGAGTTCCTTAGAGTATCACAACCTGAAACACATATCTGAGACAGTTTGATAATGATTATTGATCCTTATCATCTAATTTTGCCTGTCCTCGTCATTAAGTTTGAATCTCAAAAAAAATATTATATAGCAACAAAAATCAGGCAAAAATAATTATCTTTATAGCAACAAAATCATTGTGTTCTGCATTAAGAAGACAAATGAGGACTGAGTAAATTTTTTGATTGACAGTTCAGCATTTTAAACCGATGAATTTTAAGTGGCTTTTTTTTGACAATTATTGCTTTTTTTATGTGGTTAATAAAGTTTGAGATTCATAGAGATCAATTAAAATCTCTCTTATTTTCGTTTTGATCAAATCAACTTGCATTTTGCAAGAATGCATCGCTTAATCACATTAACAAGTGATAAGCGATGCATTCTTGCAAAATGCAAGTCAGTTTGATCAAAACGAAAATAAAAGAGATTTTAATTGATCTCTATGAATCTCAAACTTTATTAACAACATGAAAAAAAGCAGTAATTGTCAAAAAAGGCCACGTAAAATTCCTTGTTTTAAAATGATTCACAAATAGGATTCACAATTAGGATACAAGATTCACAAATAGGAAAAGACTGTTTGGTGAGATACGTACTTTCAATTTCACTGTGGAGAATCATTACAAGTGAATACTCTAAAAAACTGCACAGTGTGCGTTGCTTCAACATATTTTAAGAACAATTGAGAACGTTTCAAATGTGATGGCTTATTATGGAATTTCAAAATTCCGAATTTAGTTATCCACTAAAATAATAGCTATTCCATATAAGTCAATCAATCTGATATGTTTTTGTTTTCAGTAGGATTTAACAATACTGATTAGGCAGTGTTGATTTTGGTCAAGAAATCACAAAACGCCAGTAGAGTCTAATGATCATTCATCCAGAAACGAAAAAAAAATAATGACTTTGCCAAGGAGCTGTGCTGATAGTTTCGAAATGAATTTCATTAAATATTTAAAAAGTTAAAACTAAATTATCAAAAACTGCTTTATCGGAAACTTAGAGAGAGCTGCACAAATTGCAGAATAAAACAAGACTGCTCGTATCAGGGCAAAGCCCTGAATGTTCCGACTGCCTTTTAAGGTTTACGGAGCAGTAATAACATTAAAAAAATAAATTAATCAAAACAAAAAGAATTTTTTTTTCTAAAATTTGAAATTTTTTTTATAAAAATCCTTCTCCCACACGCCATATTAAGTACAAAAGGATAGATTTTGCTTCTTGTACCAAATTAATTATGGCAAATAAGCTTTTTTCAACCAATTTGGATTAACTTCTAAGACGGACTAACTCTCCGCTTACGCGTTAATAGCGCGAAATATATCGTGCGTTAATTGTCTCAAATTGGACAAAATGGCAATCTTTAAACCCCGTAATTTTACGAAAAACGATCACAGGTGAAATAACTTTTCAAAATTGAGCTCAGGACAAAAATACCTTTCGAATGATATAAAAAAAATTCCGTCAAAAATGGCCAGTTAAAAAGTTGAAATTTGTCTGAAGAAAGAAAAAACCCACCCCGAGCACAAATACTCCGTTACTTTCGTATCGAAAGTCGGAAAAATAATCTTTCCGTTGATTGATTATTGAGTTAAGACTTTTAACTCTTAGTAAATAGTGACGTCAATCAGTGCCCTGCGCATTCATAAAATTCCTTAGACCATTATTGAAACTGCCTGATAGGTAAAACAAAAAAAAATTATTTCTATGTTAAATGCGCATGCTCAAGGTTTTCAATACCGCAAAATTTTCCGAACCATTGCGCTTAATCGCTAACGCATGTTCAAAGTGCCAACTTTGGGATAACCTGTTTCAAGAAATCTGTTTTAAGAGTTCTGTAAAATGCAACCATGCAGTAAATCTGGTTTCATGATTTTTGTTATTGGTAGTGCAGATCTAAAATGATTATCAATGAAATTTTTGATAACAACTTTTGGACCCATAAAAATTTGGAGATGACGCTTAACTGTTCGTATTGCAATTTTCATGTCAATCTAGGACACGTCAATTTCTGCAACCTCTGCTTGGCGATTTAGAAAGCACGTAGTTTTGGTCAAAGTATCGTAGCTAAATTTCAGTTTACTATTTTGATGCAACAGCTGAAAAATATATATTTTAAAGCTGGCCGTGTTTTTAGTCGGTTGTCGAAACAAAAGTTTCATTGCTCAAAAGTGCAAAAAAATAAGCGTGAGTTTCACAATTCATGGTATCATTTAAAAAAAACATATACTGTACAACATACTTTTCTCTTTGCGAAAGCTAGTTGTTCAGAAAGAACGCGTGGGTTTCAAAATAATCACATGATTTTGTTAAACACAAATTATGCACCTCATTTAGGTCCGCACTTGCTTGCTTATAACTAAACATAGAGTGGAACCATTTATGACGCAAACATCATTCTCATGTGACAATAAAAGGTGTTTGGTATCCGAACTGATATTAAAGACAGCATGACGTTATTTTCACTTGACTCCGCTTTCTTTGTTGAGCCAATGTAAGTCTGCAAACGTGGTCGATCTGTTGTCATTGCAAGTTTTTGCTGTCATTCTAAAATTAAAAAGCAAGCGTGGGTTCTGAAAGTCTATGAGATTGTGTTTTAAAAAAATGCCAATGAGGGGCAGGCGTCTAACCTCTTTAAACCGCCCACCGGATTTTTATGAATTTAGGGAATCAATTTGATTACAAAATTGCTGTTCAGTTTAAACATTTTAACTTGATAACCACCCATAAAGGAAAAAATTGACAGTGTCGACAGAGTGTTGCCTTTATGAGTTGTTTTGGTCAAAAATGCAAAAAAGCGTGGGTTGACAAACTACATGACGAAAATGAAAAGAATCCGTTACTCTGTATCTATAAAAAAAATGACGCATATGACGTTAGTGTCTATAAACTCCATTATCAAGTAACAATACATATTTTCGTTTTACTGCTTTTGAAATCCAGTTGCCAAGTGAATACTTACAGAGTTTTCTTTGTCGTGAAAAAATAGTCATGGTAAGTCAGTTTTCAACTTATGTTGTTTTTTAATGATTTGTTTCAGAAATTAATGTTGTGTAAATCAGCTGTTTTTCATAGCAGGCGAACAAACTTTCAAGCTATTTCTGACTGATATAAAGCGTTTGTTGATAAGAAATCTCATTTTTGATCTAATGAAACTAACAATAAGCATTGAATTTGTAGTAAAATGTTGACTTCGTCTTCCCCGATGCAAAAATTGTTAAATGCAAAAAATTTAGTGCAAATTGATAATCAGGTTAATCAGTCGTTTTTTTAAGTGTCAAACATCAATTTGAAACAATTCTAGCAACCCGTGCCTCACGTTTTTAGATTTGCTCTCATCCAAAAAAAAACGTTCACCTGATAGTAAAAGTTAAAGAGCCAATATTAAATCCCATCTTTCTTGTATTTGATTTTGAAGTTCGTTCTTATGACAATTTGAGTAATAATAGAACGCGGAATTCGTTCTCCTCTTGAGTCAAAAAATATATTTCCTTAAAACGTAATTTTCTTTTTTCACTTTGCAAAAGTTGATTGTTCAAAAGAACGCGTGGGTTTCAAAATCATCGCAAGATTTTATTAAACTTAAATTATACGCCTCATATAGGTCCACACTTGTCTGATTATAACCAAACATTTAACCTAACCTTTTGTGAAGTAAATATCATTCTCATGTGACATTAAAAAGTCTTTGGTATCCGAATTGATTCGATAGACAGCATGGCGGTATTTTCTGTTGACTCCGCTTTCTTGGTTGAGCCAATGTAATTCTGGTCAAAATTTTGTCAGTGCTAATTTTTGCTCTGATTATAAAAATTAAAAACAAAATATGGGTTCTGAAAATCTATGAGATCGTTTTTATCAAAAGAATTGCCAGCGAGGGGCAGGCGTCTATCCTCTTTAATCCGCCCACCGGGACTGAATGAATTTAGGGAATCAATTTGACCATTAAATCGCTGTTTTTTTTAAATTTTTTATTTTGATAGTTAAGCTTAAAGGAACAGAATTGAAAAGTGACACTGTCGCCAGAGTGTTGCCTTTATGAATTGTTTTGATCAAAAAATCAAAAAAAGCGTGGCTTGACAAATCATGTGAAGAAAATGAAATGTATCAGTATACTTTGTATTTATAAAACATATGACGCATATGACTTTAGTACCTAAAGACTCTAATATCAACTAACAAAACACACTTTCTTTTTAATGTTTTTGATATTGACTTGCTAAGTTAAGACCTCAGTTTTCATTGTCCAAAACTTAAAACCCTGATATGTCAGTATTGAAATTTTGTTATTTTTTGACGATATTTTTCAGAAATTGAAAGACGTGTAAATCAGCAGTTTTGATGGTGGGCGACCAAACTTTCGAGCTATTTTTAACTGACACAAAGCGTTTGATTAACTAAAACTAACACTAAACTTTAGAAGTTTACCTAAAACCTTAGTTTTGGTATTTAATCCGCGATGCAAAAATCGTTAAATGCAAAAATGTTAGTACATTGTTGTTAATCAGTCGAACCTAATTGCATATCAAAAATCAATTTAAAAGAAATCATGGAATTCATGCCACACATTTTTGGACTTGTTCACACCCAAAAAAGATGTTCACCTGATGCTCAAAATTGAACTAAAAATATTAAATTAAAATTTTTTGATTTTTGATTTTTAAAGTTCGTTTTTATGACCGTTTGAGCATTAGGACGCTAGATCGCGGAATTCGTTGCATTCTTGAGTTTTTGACTCTTCCAAACTAGGACTTATCGGCATTTATACGCTGCAGTAGTTTGTCGATGGAATCCATAGCAACATAACTTTTGGAATCCATTTCAAGAAAACCATTCAATCCTTGCAAGAACTAAGGCTTCAATCTAATTTTCATATATTTTTAATGCTTTTATCTGTACACTTGGCGCGATTGCTATTTGTGTTTGTCTCGCCGTAATCAAAGAGCCATTACTAGTTTGAGAAGCCCATCGTTTAGTTGTTTTTTTTTAGCTGTGGGTGGTTCCCATTCCCATACAGTTCCCATTCCCAATAAAACAAACAAACTGAAAGTAGCTTTATATCAAGTTGTCTACAGTGGTAGATGGGAGAAGAATTCATCTCAATCTCAATCTCAGAAATCCGTTTCTTTGGATAGAAGTTTGATACATCTGTTGAGATGATCGACCAAATATCGATGTTCGACCCAAACTTGTTTAACGTGCTGGCTTTTTTTGGGGGGGGGGGTCGATTTTTTGAAAAATTTGGAAAACTTTGCCGACTTTTTTTAGGTCGAACAATTTCATTTTCTGAGTTCTCCGAAATTTTTAAAAAACAGGTTTAAAAAAGGCGTTTTTTGGCTCTTTTGGAATTTTTGACCAAAAAATTGCGTTGTTTCGGCGCGCGCTCCCCCTTCAAACTATTCATATTGGTGCAGAAAGCGCTTTCTGAAAAAAATTTGCGGTTAGTTACCAAAAAATCGATGTCATAAAACTAAAGGGGGCCCTTTGGAAAAATTTGGCAACTAGAATTAAGGGTGGCGGTTATACCCCTACAGTCTCCCCCTCCCTCGGTATGCTACTGCATGCTGGCTAGATCATTGCTTGGATCGGTCAAAATTTATCATCGGGCCGATTAGTTTATGCTGACAACTAACAAAACCATAACACTTCGATTTATTTCTATTTCTTTCCTCCTAAACTGGTTCAAAATCCAATGAAAAGGCACTTTTTGGTAACATGGGTTCACGTGGAGCTTATATTCATCTATATAAACTGTAGAGGTGTCTTAGATTACTTCAATTTCGTAATAAATTTTGAGTGCATTAATTTTAAACGTAATCTTGTTATTTTATGACTTAGGTGCCGAAAAGCGATTTTATGAAAACCCTCAAGTGCATTGAGTTCCGCACTAAATCGGGAGGAAGGAAGACACTCGGAAGCGGGGAGATAGATCGAGTGTGGGCAGATTGTAAAAGTGACCGGTCAAATATATCAATGGACAACATCGACAATCAGGGTAACTGTTAATGGATCTTTTTCTGCTCAGAATTTAAAGTTTTTTAACTGTCCAGAAAAGCGGCTTAATTGAGAACTTTTACAAAGATAGTTTTATCAGTGACCGCGTGCATTCAGTAGGTTTCCTAAAATGTTTTGATAGAAGCAATAAGCTGGTGAGCTCCGAAACATTTTTGAATAAATATAATTTATAATTATTTCAATAAATAGTAGTATATCAGTGTCCAGTTTCTTCAACCAAATTCTCATTTTTTTCTGACGTTTACAGTTTTCTTGATCATTTTAGAATGTAAAATTTCACTTGAAGAAAACATAAACTTTTTTGCATGGATTGTGATTTCCAACCTTATTTGAAGTAAGTAGAATTTAAGGACCTACATTCTTGACTGCGATTGCATTAAAAGCCCTAAAAGAATTTCGGAGCTTGATAGAATATTTAAGAAACTACCGAAAATTTGATTGTGGCTTGTGGCTAGTTTAGACAATTGATTTTGGGGATAGATAAATGGAAATACAAAACTTAGAGAAAGAACGTCACAATTGATTAAGGTGATACTAGTTTTTGGAGAACATCATTCAACGCTATAAATCCTAGCTTAAACATTCACTGTGTGCTAGATTTTGATCGGATGAAAATTTGTGAGCAGTTTTGGATTTCCCGATGACTTTTTTATAAAGAAAAACGGTTGGTATAATTATTTCTAAAATAAATTTGTTTTTTTTTTCTAAAATGTGCTTAATCAATTTTCAGCTCAACCTATTTAATTAGGGCTGAAACAAAATCAAATGAATTTACACGGCCTCCGCACAGAGAAAATCTTAAGTTTTATTGTAAGGTTAAATGCGGGGGGATGAAAACGGTTCGCTGAGTTAGAGAGTTATAACAAACCTTTGGTATAAAGAAGCAGGGTGCTGTTATGGTTAATATTCTGTTTCAGTGGCAGAAAGGGTTGCTGAAATAGTAGATGGAGATGAAAGTGAAGTGCGGCAGAGTCTATCACAGGTTCTTTCTTTAATATGAAGTAGCGGATTTAGGGGGGGGGGAGGCGGAGCGGGTTATGGACGCCCTCTCCCGCAGGGATTCGACACCATGTCGACCCAAAGGATCCTACCTTTGTAATTTTGACCCAAAAAATCCACCCTTTGTACTGTCGACCCAAAGGATCCATTTTGGTTGACTAACCCTAAACTTTCTCATACACGATTTAAACTATTTTGAGGGGAAAGCCTGTACCAATAAGGGGCAATTTTTGACCAAATTTTTTTTTCAAAGCGGATTCCACAAACATAAGTGGACCGTAGTTTTGTTTTTTATATACTGAAAACTGCACCAGTCCTTAAATGAACAATTGAAAGCTATAGCTAGAATTATTATCTAGCAAATCTGGAAAATAAAAGCAAGGATTTCAATAACCAATGTTGAAACGTTGTTCAACTAAAATTGAGCATGTACTCCTTTAGTGTTTGGAATAAAAGAAATTCACTAATAACTCAGGAAAATGAATGTGAAATAGTTTACCTGAGTTTATTTTCAATCTTTCAGTATTTGAGATTAGAAAAAATTTTAACTTTTCAGTGTTTGAGATGGGAAAACTGTTCAATTTTCAGTATTTGAGAGTGGAGAGGTCATCTTTTTTATTCATTATTTAGCTGGTGAGTTCAAACTTGCTGATGACCCTCAAAATTTGATTCAATTTAAAACTTTATTTTCAAGCCGTAACTGTATACGTTAGTGGAACCTGCAAAAAAGGCGGATTCTTACTAGACATTTTGAGGATTCCACTTACAGTTGCAGTTTTTGCAGCGCTCAAACAATTTTACTATGGCAATATTTTATTTTGTGTTTGTGTATTCCACAAACTGTTCCAGATTTCACAAATACTGTTGAGGGTTCTGCAATTTCGCTTGAGTACAGTGACTTAATTATCTGCTTAAAAGGTCCAAAACAGTAAAGAAGATCAACGAAAAGTATCATTGTTGAAGATTCCGCGACCAGTCTGATTTTGGTTGTTGCGGAATGTGGTTAAAATTCGTAAAAAGTGCAATTTGGCCTCGAAGAGGCACTGTTTGGAGTAACAGAGTTGTCTTTTGTCAGGAACCAAAATTTAGAAAAAAAAAACGGTTGGATTTAAAAAATCGGTCATATAACCAAAAAGTTTTAATGAAAGAAGAAAATCAGCTTTTAGTGTTTCTACCGAGATCCGTTTTTTATTCCAATGAAATTGAGACACGGTAACCGTAAAACCAAAAACAAACACTCTGGAATTAAAAAAATATATTCTTATTGAAATGTTCGAGGTTTAGCCTTAAATAATTTTCCTTTCTTTCAGGCTTTTCTACAAGGCAACTCTGCTGTGTACTCGGGGTACCACAACGACTAAGAAGAGATATTCTTAACAATTTGTAAATAATCTGTAAGCAACTCAAGATGATAATTGATAAAAGTGAATGGTCGACCAGATGCTAGTTTTTGCGTCCTAGGGTTTCAAAAATCTGCATCTGATCTGGTCTACCATAATTTACCACAGTTTAGATTTGATTTCTTCTGATTCATTACTGATAGATACGTAAATCTTCTGAACTTATTGAATAATTCAATAGTCATTCATGGAAAAGTTTTCTTGTGGTGTTATTATTGACTTTTGAATTGAGTTCTGCAGTTTTTATTAATGAGAAAAACTAATTCTAAAGTTCCTGAATGACTTTGCCAATTTCACTTCCTTGGAGCTAAGTTTTTATTGATACCACTTACCACGACTAAATCAATATCTTTATTAATTCACTCAATTAAAATGCCCTTTTTAGCCCAGTCGTTGTGTTTTAGGGTGAACATTCACATTTTGAGATATCCGAGAATATGGCTCAGCAGAACATTTATAGAGCTAAAGGCAGCAGAATTTGATGTTCTGAGAAACTTTTAAGAAAAACTCTAAGTTTTCTGGCAAAAACGAGCTTTTTCAGATAATTGACACCCACCATTTTTTGTATATTAGACAATGGTTTTAATTTAAGTTTTTTAGCCATTACCAATCAATTTACCCAACTGACTTTATAATTCTGAGGCAAGGAAACAAAAATTTTTGAATTAAAAGAACGTCAAAATTAATGTAAATCCTTCCAAAATTGCATCAAAAAAGTAGGGCAGAAGGACTTTGTAAGAGCAGCAGAATTTCGGCAATAAAACAGTCAAATTCCACGGGGCCTGCCTCTGAATAAGAAATCTTTATTAGTCTGAGTTCAACCCGAGTACTGCAGCAATCAACGAATCATGAGATCTGATACTATTTGTAAAGTTTGAATTCATCGGATATATTTGTGAACACTATTGTAGAGCCATCTATTGAGGCTGAAAACTTAAAGTAGGCTGAAAACTTGAACAAAAACGTTTCCCATGTTTTTGAAGAACTTGTAAAATACAGCTTTGCCTGGAGAATTCAGTTTATCATTGCTGTTTTAGTTACCCTAAGCGATAAGCAAGGGTTTTGCAACCGGATACTAAATAACTATTTCGCAGAATGGTCATTTTACCATTTATACACTCATTTTAATAAACCATCTACATATTACCCGTTTTGTCTTATTTACGGTTAGTAATTGTTTTGTAAATGGTCCATGCAAGTCTTGAGATTATATTTTTTAGGAAAAGAAGCTTAGACATTATTTAAAGCTTATGGGGGTGTTGGTCTTAATTCTGTCGGTTTTTAACTTAAAGTTTTTTTATTCCTTTCAGTAAAAACATTGAATTGAAACGGACTGAATAATAAAAGTTGCAGTTTAAATTTTGAAATAAACTTCTCTGACAATCTTTAGAAACCCATTTTTGATGACAATTTTTTTTGGTTTTTGTTCTCTTTCACGGATGCAAATTTCCTTAAAAATTTTCTGGCTCTCTGAATGGCATGTGATTATCTTTTTTGGTGATAATGGTTGAAAACATGAGTTTTCTGCTTAATTTGCATGAATTAATTTTTCGATCAATTTTTATTGAAGTAACTTTTTGTTTTTGTTTTAGCACAAAACCAAAAAAAAATAAAAATCATAAAAAAACCGAGTTCAACAAAATGCTGAAACTAATTCTGAAATTACTTCTCAAAAAAATTTGATCAAATTTTTGAAAACTTGTCGTTTAAAATGTCAAGTTTAGTTATCATTCGCTGAATTGTTGGGAACACTTTTGTCTTTGTTTCATTTTACATAGTTTCTTCTGATTCAGTTTTTACCAGGATGAAAATGTTTTTTGTTTGGATTAAAAATTGTCAAACTCATCTGTTAGTGAAGAAAATTGGAACTGGAAAAAATTGTCTTCGGCTGCAAGGAGTCTGCTTGTTTTTCGTCTTTGTTTATTTGGACTTGGTCTACCTTTCGAGCTATTCAGCGTATTAATTATCATCATTTATCAGATTTTGTTTGCAAGCTTGACCTGACTATTTGTTGTCAAACTTGTACAAGATTCGTCAAAAATAATGTTCAAGACTCGCATTGATTCCTGCTGAACTCACGTGAAAGTGTGATCTTTTGTGTTTATTTTTCACTTACTTAACTGGTGCTTTTTCTTATAAATGCAATCTTTTGCTTGTTAACGTGAGTCGTATCTCTTATTGATTTGTATTAATTTCATAGTTGTGAGACTAATGCCAGGTGAGTAATATAGAAGCTTTGTATTTTTTTATAATTCTCTGGAAGTTCTTTTTTGTGGCAATAATTTGAAACTTTTGCATCCAAGAGCTTTCATTTCTGTTGTTTTTATTTTTGTACTTAGATTACTATCGCTTCCCGAATTGTTCTTTTAGGTATTAAAGTTTGTGTGAAGCCAAGATTTGTTTTTGTCGTTTTTAAAGATTTGAGATTTGTTTTCGTTGTTCCAATCGTTTTATCGTTTTTACAAAAAGGTAGCGCGTGTTCTTCTTTCGTTTTGAGAAAATGATTTCTTCAACAATTGCAAAAAGAATTGCCCTTTTTAGTCTACAGTTTTTTCGACAGGTTTCAATTAGTTTTTTCACTTTTTGTCTTGCCTTCATAATTTTATCACCAGTAGTGCGAAGTTCAGCTTCGAATCTGCGTCTAACGTTTTCATTCAGGACGTTTGGACAGCAAAATACAATTCGATGGCATCCGGATTAAACGGAAAACTGTTTGGTAGATATTGCCCCAATTTTTGTATTATTGGTGTTCTGAACATGAATGCCATCGAAAGAGCTGGTTTAAGAAATCTAATTTGAACTATTCACTTGAAAATTAAAACCTAAGTTGTGTATAGTATTTAGGTCACCCGATAGTTGAAGTACTCTAGTTAATTACCCATTTATTAAAGCCTCAGAGATCATTGGGTAAAGATTATTTTTGCTATGCTTAATGATAACAAACAAAAAGTTATGAATAAGATCCCTTTTATGATGATGTTTTAAATGACTGCTATGTGATTCCACTGAAATGAGCTCTGTGTGATACCAAAGTAAAGTATGTAAAGCAAAACTATGGTTCTAAACGCATTCTTCTGTCGTAGAGCCTTCTTGAAAAGATTAAGTCTGCAGTTTATCCATTTTTGTAAGCTAAAAATTCAACCAAATACTCGTTGTCCATGTTTTTCAAAAACTTGAACATTTAACTTACTTCAACTTGGATTCAAGAATTCAGTTTATCATTTCTGTTTTGATTATATTTGCAATGAACAATTGTTGTGCAAACGGGTGCCTTTAGTTTTTCCTATGATTAACTATTTTTGTTATCAGAATTCAATAATTCACCAAATCTAACATCTGTCTAATGTAACATCTAAGTTTTACACTCATACTTTTACTTTTCTGGGGTTTGCAATTGGTTTGTAAATAATCTGAGCGAGATTTTACTTTATTGAATAAAAAAATTCGAGATAGCTCTTACGCAAAATGGCTAAAACAAGAACTAAAAAAACTTGTGTCGGCCGAGTTTTTCTTTAATTCGGAAAAAAGATCTCGTCATTAAGACTATTTGTTCAACAAATTTCAATTTTTTTTTTTCACTTTTCTTTTGGTTTTTAATATTGTGTCGCAAGTGGTGCGAAGCGCAGCTTCGCATCTGTGTCCAATGTTTTCATTCAGAACTTTTGGACTGCTAAAAACAATTTAAGAGCAACTGTATCAAATTGAGTTATGACCGATGTGGTTAACTCATAGAGTAATTTCGGATAGGGTACACCGTCTGCTCGTCACGCTATCTTATTTTCGGCCGAATAGATTCGTGCAACTTCTTAGTCTAATACCGATCCTAATCTTACTCTTATACTTTCTAGTCTCAGGGTGTTTAACTAGTCTCTGCTAGGCTCAATAGATCTAGGATATACTGGTTTGTTGCGGCTACTGAAGTTCTCTTGGAGAGGCAACTAATTTCTAAGTTAAATTCAAATCTCTCTGGTGCTGAAATTACAAGTAATTTCTGCACTTACAAATAAGTGGGTTGTTAGTTAGATGGATCATGATTGGTTAATATTAAATACTTTACAGTGGTAAAATATCTAATTTATCCAATCATAAAATGTAGTTTGGATCAGGTTCCACCCATCCGGGTTTTACAGAGTTTTTTACAATTATCTTTCTGCAATTCAAAGGATGGATGATGAACGTTGGTATTGGGCGAACATCGTATTCTTGTCCGGTTCCTCTTGTTAGAGAAGTTCCAGGACGCTGGAGTTTGGGGCATTGATCGTTGTGTCTTCTTGTGACAACGACTGTGTTTCCCAATGAAATCAATCTGATTTCAAAATGGTTTGCTATGACGGGTTTTTCTGTATTATGTAGAGAACTTGTTTTGTGTTCAACCTCGTCTGGGAATGGCGTGGAGATTGTGCGTGGAGGGGATGCCTTGTAACTCGGATCTGTACGTATACTTAAACATCGAGGTGGTCATTGCTCTAGTTCAATGAAGTCCCTTTCTGCGAAGTCAAGTCGTACTCTAAATCCTTTGAGTTGTGATTGTGGACGGCATATCGGTTGTGGTTAGCCATTCTTGTTCGAGTGTAGTGGGGTCATTTTGTCTTTGGATGTTCGTCTTTGTTGTTGTGTGCTGATCTATATACTGCAAGGTATAATTTACATTGTATAAAATTTTTATTAGTTCAGTTTTTTAATTATGAAATTAGTTAGTTGTTTTCACAAAAGCATTTTGTTTTAGTTCGGTTATTTTGAAGAGGTACTCACCCTTGAGTACCTCTTATTAAAAATAGAAGTGTGGTCACAAAGCGTGGATGTAGCACGGTGGGTTAGGCCGGCTATAGAGCATGCTCAGGACGTCCTCTCTGGTGGGTTAGGCCAGGAGTGGGAGTATGATTTCGTGCGGTTTCTTTGAGAGGTCCTGTTATGTGATAACGTTTTATGTTGGGTTTATGTTGGTCTTTCTTATGTTCCTTTGGTTGTGTCCTTTTTTCAAAAATCAAATTGTTTTTGTTATGGGTTTGTCTTTCGACTTTTTTGTGTTTTATTTTTTTTTCTTAGCCTTTATAATAGTCTTCAAAAGAATAAATTATCCAGTTTTAATCTGGGTTAATCCGGTTTGGGTACCGTTGGTTTTCTTTTCTTAGTTATGCTGTTATTTTATAGTTTGTGGTGTTTAGTAAGCTGCGTTGGTTAGTTTGTTTTAGTATATAATTCCTTCCCAACCGGGTTAAAGGAAAGTTTGAAACTTGTTATCGTGTGTTAGAGTTGTTGAGTGTGAAAACTTGAAACTGAAATTCATTATTTAAACAATTCTTCGTGGGCAAGCTGTGCGAGTTTGGATAGAATTCTTGTGCGAGTGAATGAAAATATCAAAAGGTTAGTACTGCATTTTTATTTTATTAATTTATTACATAGAATTTCAATTTTACTGCTAGTTTTTGGGGGAAATTTAAAGTTATAAATTTTCATCATATTTAGATTTACTGCTTTATGGGGGAATAATTTATAAATTAATTTACTACATTTTGTATAAATTTTATCAGATTATTTTGTGAAAATATTAATGAAGTTTAGAATAATTTAAACAAGTTTTTATTTTTTATTTTTCTTTTCTGTTTTTTGCAGATGATCGTGGTATGAAGACTAAAAATCTAAAAGAAACATGAGTAAAGAATGGTTAGTGTTAATTTAAATTTATTAGTAAAGAATATTTGAAATTATACTTACCTGTTAATCGTCTGGGAAAAAACCGTGGGGGAAGATGTCGTGTATCATGTCGGAATTTGTTAGTAACTTTGCTAGTATGGTAATGATGTTTTTAGTTTGAAGCAGTGGCCAAAGCAATTGAAGTGCTTTAATAGTTTTTAGTTCTTCGGTGCCAACTGCAAACTCATAAGGTGTGTTTTGAATGAGATTATATATTTTGTGATTGTATTTAGTATTATGAATAAATTCTAATATAGGGATTTCTATAGGTTGGATAAATTCATGTGGGATAAGGAAGGGTCTGGATTCTTCAGCATTAAAGGCCTTCGTGATGGGACAAAATATATACATCTGTTTTATTGGGTCATAATTGCGGAGGATGCCGTGGAGGTTAGTATCTTTGATGCAATAGGTGAAATTTAGAAAAATGGTGAGGTGTACTTCGAGTTAGGAAACTGAAAACGATGATGTGGTTGTCTTGATGGAGTATGTAGATCAAAATGATTTTGTATGAAGCGATAGTATGTATATGTGTGAGTTTGTTTAGTGCGTAACATGATGTCATGTGAACAGTGCAAATCGCGTTCATGTGGTGCAAGGAAGTGAAAGGTTAGTGAAAATAATTGAAATTTTTCTTTAAAACTTTCGTAAGCTTGCATATCAGTTAGTGCTTCAGAAATGATGTTATCATATTTTCTATCGAAAATATTGAGTGTGAATACATATGATGTTTTTATGAAGAATTTTTCTGTTAGTTGTGGGTTAGCGAAGCGGTCGTCATCTAAAAATTGATCTTGATTAGTTCGGATGATATTATGGTCGTAATATTCTAGTGTAAATTCGTTAACTCGGGGTGCAGTGAATGTTTTTAGTGATTTTTTATATCCTATATAAGTAAATTGTCTAGATGTTAGTGTTACGGTGAGTCTATATAGCATATCTTTATGCTTCTCTATATCGCTATGAGTATTAGATAGTAGGAGGCAAAGGCGATTAGTAAAATGATAATATGTTGTCCAATTAAGTGTAGGCATTAAAACATGTTCATCTACAAAACTACGTGTGTCGTTAGTGTCATTAGGTGTGTTTAAAGTATATTGTGGAAATGAAGTAAGGTGATTGCTAGAAAATCTTTCGTGTTGGTGTGGTGTGGATGATTAATATATTCACCGGCTGTTCCTGGTTTGGTCGGGAATGGATGGTTTGGAAATTTTCTTTTAAAAGTGCGATAAGCTCGGTTAGTGCTATTTGATGATTCGGTGGATGTTGATGATTGTGCTAATGATGCAGTATAGGCTGAGGAGGGTGTAGGAGTAGGTGGGTTTGAGGATTCTATTGTGGATGAAATTTGATTGATTGTGAGGGTGTTAGGGTGTATTAGCTGTTGTTGTAGGGTGATAAAATTATCAAGTTCTTGGGAAATTTGGGGAGTATCGGGAGAATTAGATGATCGGTCGGAATGAAATGGAGAATAGGTTGGGGTTACTTGTGAAGCATAAGAGGGAGTAGAAATGGGCGGGAGTGGATTATTTGTTGGGATTGGTTGAAAAGGGGGCTTTGAAAAAACTGAGGAGTTGGTTTGAAAATTATTGGATGGAGATGGTTCGGAGTCTGCAAATTCGTCAGGGGTTTCTATATGAGGGTTATTGAGTTGTGAAATGGAGTATAAAACTGAAATATCTGAATTAGTATCCGAATTCATGCTTGATGTTATATTACTAGTTGGAAAATCGGGTGGCGGGAAAGCAAAAAGTGGGATTATTGTGATTGGAGTGTTGAGGTTGGTTGGATGGGAATTTGAGCGGTAGAGGGATCCAAGTTGTCGGCTCATCGTGGGCTAAAAAAATTATTATTTTGAGACTGAAAAGCGGTGGTATGGGGTTGTTCTATAATTTGTTCATATGTATTTTCATCTTGTGAATGATGTGTCATTATATGTTGTAACGGGACTTTGCGATATGTTTGGTCTAAAATTTGGGTTATGTGTTATTGCTAGGTTTCGGAAATTACGTGGGACTAAGGATAATGGATGGTTATGTGGTAAGGGTGGTAATTGTGGTGCTGTAGGCGTTTTTTCTATGTTATTATGTTCCTCGTTATATGTGTTCTGTGTTGTTGCTATTTTTGTATTATATTCTTTGATTTGTGCGTCTAGAAGAATTTTGTTAATTGATGATGAAAAAATTCCAAAAAATCCTGCAAATAGTATGCGTGCTACACTTGCTTGTCTATTTACTTGTGTGTGTATAGCACATGTGTTATAGATTCCTTTTAAAAGTGAAAAAAGTAATCCTATAAAGTTTAACATTGCGTATAGGATAGCTAATTTTTCTAAGATGTAATAGGGCCATCCTAGAAAATCGTTAATTTCATTTTTTAGTGTAACAAAGCTAAAAATATTTATGGGTGAAATATCTTGTGGTCTGTATTTTTCACCGTTTAGATATATATAGTCTTTAATATCTTTAAAATATCCGCTATAATCTTGTGTATAGATATCTGCAAATCCTGCTGTTTCGGCAAGTTTGCGTAAGTTTTGGTCAATTGATTGTCTTTGTATAGTGTCCATTTGTGTTAATAATTCCTGGAATTG
The DNA here is from genome assembly GCF_963678635.1 of Symsagittifera roscoffensis. Lineage (NCBI taxonomy): Eukaryota > Metazoa > Xenacoelomorpha > Acoela > Convolutidae > Symsagittifera > Symsagittifera roscoffensis. Next base: position 3,405,635 of record NC_087067.1, read on the forward strand.
TTGTGTTCTAATGTGATGTTGGATATCAGATTTTGAATATATTCCAATTGATTGTAAATCAATATTTGGGTTACGAGCAGTAGCTCTGATGCTTTCGGGTGAAATTTTTTTGAGTGATTGCATTAATGTGGGGTATGGGGTAAGAAGATAATATTTATCTTCATCAGGGTTCAATTGTACTACATTGTGGCTATTTTCTGATCCACATGGGACTGCGGTATCCCAAAAATATGTTCGTCTTGAAAGTGTGTCAACAAAATGTACTTTATTTTTATAAAAGATAGGGATTCTTTTATAGCATCTTTAATCTTCAAAAACATATAGTGGTGATACTTTTTTGGTACAAGTATAAAACCATAAGATGTTTCCTTCGTAGTCTAGAAAATTTGATCTATTTCCTGATAGTAAATATCCTGCGTAGGGTATTTTTAATACTGCTAGTGCAAGTGATTGTAGGATTTGTGTTCTTTCTAATTCGCATAGTTGGTGAAGTGTTTCTAATTCGGAGAAAGACATCTCTTGAAAAATTCGACTACTCGTGTAGTCTAATTTCATATCTAAGTGGATATCATGGTGGATATTACCAAAATAAGAATTATTCATTAGTGATAGTTCTTGTAAACGTGTGCTTCTAGTGTCATGTGGCTTTAGATGTCCACCAGGTTGACCATTACTTTTTTGAAAGTTAACTGGTATATATGATGTTCCTTCGTGTAGAGGATGACTTGTGGCATGGGCGTCAATTTTTATTTTTCCAGTGGTCATGTCGAAACCTTTATCGTATTCAACTAATGTTTCAGAATATTGTGTTTTGAGAAGTGGGTTTCTGTATTTGCATGCGATTTCTGTTTCTTGATATATTTGAAAACGTGTTAATTTATTTTCTATATTATAGATATTTCGAAAATCAGTACTTTGTTTTCGTGATGGATTGAATTGTTCATATGGAATTGATTGTATAAAATATTTTTCGTGAAATTTTATCATTCGAGCGTGTATTTTTGCTACTTGAAATGTTGTACAAGTATCTTCGGGAAACCAAACAATTGTTGCTTGTGTCCGTGTTGTAGGATCACAATAATCTTGATCGTTTTTACAAGGTAGTCTAATTCCTTGATAGATCATTGTTTTGTCAGATAAATCTCGTGTGGGTTGTATTTTTTCGAGTTGTATTTTCCAATCGAAAAAAAATTATTTCTTGATATCCTTTAATTTTTGTGTCTGCTTTGCAGTTTGATGGATTAATTATACCAATGTGTGGTATCCAGTGCTTATCGGGTATGTCATAAGTTAATCTTCCGTGTGCGCCGTTGTATGGGTATTTTTCATCTAGTTTTATATGTCCTTGATATCTTTTAAGTTCTGCTTGATGTACAGAATCGGCAAAGACTTGAAAATATACTAGTTTTCTATCGGTGTTTTTATTTCTTGTGAAGTTTAGTCTGAGTAGCTCGTTTTTACAATCATCGGGATTTAGATGTAGAAGTCGTTCTATATTACTTTGGTAGAATGATTCGTGGTCAAGTCGGTTTTTATTTCCGTTTGAAACTTGTGAACAATGTACTTTCTTTTCGGAGAATGTTGTTGTAAATTTATATCCCATGACTGTTGTTGCTCGGGCTTTTGAATATAGTGTCGCTATTACATTTGTAGTTTCTATAGCTTGTGGTTCCGTTTCGCATTGTGATACTTGATTTATTTCATATTTGTGTAGTGTTTTTTGTTCATTTTCTTCACAATCGTAATGTGTTACTAATGAGTCTTGGGGTCCTGTGCGGGGAGAAGGATTTATGTTCTGATCGGAGATGATTAGAAAAAGGAGTTGGATGAAAATCAATATTTTTAAAATATACATGTATATGATAATCCTGAGTACGGGTTATAAAATGTTATGTAACCAATTGTCTTTTTGGTATATCTGTCGTATTTATATATTACTTCAGTTGTTATGAATGGTGGTGGTAGTGATTGAGCTGTTATATTTGGTGGGTTTAATGGGTAAGGATGTTGAGCAATGTTGTTTAGTTTAACCGTGATTTCAAATTTTAATTGTAGACTATTTTGTTGGAGTATTTGGATGTTATGGTCACGAATATCTTCGTGAATGTCTTGTCTATACTGTAGTCTATGGAATGCCCAGTTGTGGAGTCGGTTACTTTCTGGGTGCTGTCCAAATAATGGTGGGGGTGCTGTGAATGTGTTCCAGTCTAATCTTAAAGGGATATTTGTTGATGATTGTTCTCGATATCTAGCGTCGAGGTTATTTGGGAAATTTAAAGGGAAAGGCGTCGGTGAAATCTGGCTTTTTGATGGTGTTGACGGTAATGATAATCTTTCTGGTAGTGATGATGATGTTGTTGTATCCGTAGAAATATCTATTGGGTCATTTATTAAATTTGGTTCACCTTGTTGGTTCCCTGAATGATTGTGTTGTCCAATATGGTAGTCGTGATGTTTGGTTTGGGGGGTTAAAGGGATTTTCACGTATTTGTTCAGATGTTGGTGTTGAACCTAAGTAATCTGAGGGTATACTTGAGGTGCTACGTTGTGAAAGAAGTGTAGGGGTTTCCGGTAATATGCTAATTGGGTTTTCCGGAGTAGTTGGTGATGGAGATTGTGGTATATCAAAATGAACTCGAGGGGTTTGAAAATTTCTATTTCGTCGTGGATGTATAATTTGTCTATTTATTTCAACTGTATTTTGGTTTTGACTAATATTTCTTATTCTACTTAATTCTTGGGGTAGTGTTGGGTACAAGTTATATGTTGGTTCACTTAGAGGTGCTTGTCGTTGAACTGGTTCTAGTGGTTCAGATAAGCGAGCGTGTCGTTCTTCAAAGGTATACGGGTTATCTTGGAAAGAAATTCGTGTAGATGTTTGGGGGTTTTGGGTAGTTGTAGGTATTGTCGGGTTTTCTTGGGATGTTGTCGGTGAAGACTGACTGTGTGATTGTTGGTTAGCAATTTTTGAGGGTTTTTTGATTTATTTCTTTTAATGAAAAAATTTATGTTTATTGTAGTATTCTTCAAGAAAAAGAATTAGAAGGATTGTTGCTAAGGCGAATGTTATAATTGCCTTCTTTATGCATTTGCATATTGTTAATATTAGGGATGATAAAAATATTATAAAAATTACAAATAGTAAAAAGATATCTGTTCTACTAAAAATGGTTCGAATCATTTTGGGTTTTCGTACCTGTGAATATGATCAATGACTTGGAAAAGTTGGAGATATATTTCAAATAGGGAGTAGAAAATTAAAAAAATATTGCAAAAAATGATTAAAATTATTATGAAAGCTTCAAAAGTATCAAAGAGAAATATGAATAAAAGTTTAAATATTGTTATAAAGTTTATGAAAATGTTGAAAATTATGTTGACTGATCGAGAGAAGAGCATTTAAGAAATGGCTTCTTGGTCGAATATTTTTTTGTTGTTTGGGGCAATTTTTAAGTGTGGTCGAATTATTTATTGGTTTTTGACAAGTGGGTTCAGTTTTGTGAAAAGTTGTTTGGGGGCGAATTTTATGGTGTTCGGGAGGTCTTCTTTGCTTTTTTTTATTTGTCAGGTTATCTGGGGTGTTTTTGAGAATTTTGTACTTTAGGCTAAATTAATATGGTCGTATTTTTACTTTAGGCTAATTTAACATTTTTGTTTGGGGGGTTTTTGAGGTCTGAATTGTGAAAATATTGTTGATCTTTGCGTTATCAGATAAGGGAGGGTTATGATATTATGGTGGTATTTATTTTAGTTGTCAAGTTTTAGCAGGTTGCTTATTTTTGACCTGGAGGTTGTAAAGTTATAGTTATAGATATGCCTGGAGTTTAATATCTTTCGTCTAATTGGTTTGTGTTAGAGTTATAGAAGGTGACGGATTGAATGAATCTTATTGGCTAATTTTGAACTAGAATCGCTCTGTTTTTTCAACATGTTATTTTGAAAAATGAAAGTTCAAAATGTTTCAGAGGTGCAAATAGTATTTATTTTAAAATTAAAGCTGTTTTTGAAATTCAACTTTCTTTAATATTTTAGATTGTGGGATGAATGTTTTGTAGTTTTTACGTGGTTGATTTCTAAGTCGTGAGGACTCTCTATATTCTGATTTTTCGACTTGTTTTTGGGGTATAATTTTTTCTATCATTTTCCTATTTTTCCTTTCTTTTTGAGGTGTTTTTGTATCTAGCTTTTTTGTATTGTTTTGGGTTGTAGTTGGTTTTTTATTTTGTTTTTCAAGGTGAATGTCGTTTTGTTCATTTATTTCATTTTCTATATGTGGTTGATTTTGAATAACTTTTGAACCTGTGAAAGAATATAATTGAGTTAGTTCGCGTAGTGCGTATTCTTTTGGGTAGTAAGGCAATAGATTTTTTCTATGTTGAACAATTTCTTTTTGGTCTGAATCGGTGATTTTATATGTTACGTCGGTGGGTTTGGCGATTATTTGGTATGGTCCTTTACGAAGGGGTTGTAGTTTTTTAGAAATTCTTTTTTGGGTATTAAAATTTGGTATTAAGACAAATGTTCCAATTTTTAAATCTGAGGCTGATGTAAAGCGTGAATTTATTTGTTCATTAATGTTCTGCCTTTGTAACAATTTTTTGTTACTTTTTGATAAATTTCATTGTGTTTTTTATCTCTATTTAAAATCCATTCGGTGTGTGTACCGGAGGCTAATTTAAGGATTTGTGGGTGATGAAAATGATCTTCATAATGTGTGTGTAAAGGTAGGTTATAACAAATTGAGTCTTTATTTGGTTGGCAATGACCTTGTGTATTTTTATGAAAATTTGCTGTAAACATAATTGGTTTACGTGGCTTTTGATTAAAAACCATTTCATATGGTGACCTTCCTAGAGTGGTCGTAATTTGTGAATTATATGCTAAGGGAAATAATTTTACATCTGCTGACCATTCTGTGTATCTTGTATCATTTCCAATTATGATACATCTAAGATATTCTTGTAGTGAACGGTTCATACCTTCGACTAAACCGTTAGTCCAAGGTGCATGAGATGTACGCGATTTGTGCTTAATTTTATATAAATGACATAATGTGATGATTTCATTATTTATGAATTCTGTACCGTTGTCTGTGACTGAAATTTCGGGTAATCCAAATTTGGCTATCCAGTGTTCGTAAAGTGTTGTGTAAGCAAAGTAAGCGTTACAATGTGGTACTGGGTTGAGTGCTACATAGTGTGTAAATGCGTCAACAATTACAATAATGTAAGAGTTTCCTTCAGAGGATGGTGAAATTGGTCCTTTTGTATCAAATGATATACGGTGGTTAAAATATAAACTTTGTCCTTTAAAATCTTGTTTTTGTGCTATTTGTTTTTGATTTGGATAAGGTTTATTTAGTTGACATACTATACAATCATTGCATAGTACTTTTATCCCCAAATTGGTGCATTTGGGAAGTAAAAATTTTGTGTAAAATTTGAATATGTTTTCTCTGATCCAGAGTGTCCTTTAATGTTTTGTGTATGTGAAATGTTAAAAGCTATTAGAATCATACTTAAAGGGAGACAGGGGACTGTAGAATCGTTTAAATGATATTCTAGAAGGTCTGTGTTTTCGTTAAAAGTTGTATTATTAATTTTTCGAAAATATCGGAGGAGTGTTTTATTTCCTAAAATTGTGGTATCTGCCTTTACGGGCTTAGTTTTGTATTTGTGCCATGATTTTAGTTGTCTAATTACTGGGTCAAGATTTTGATATTGTTTCAAGCTGTTAATTGTAATTTTATCTGTTGAAGGGAGAAAAATGTTTTCAATTTCTAATTTAGATAAGGGAATTGTGTCAAGTGGGTCATGGAGGTCAAAAACTTGATTTATTGTGTATTTTGAATCATTTGTTTGTGGTCCTGATAAATTTATTTTATCAGTTAAGTTTTCTTTTTCAATAAACGGAAAAAGGTCTTTTTTATGCGAGTGGTGTTTTATTCGTTTTTGTTGAGTGTTATTTTGTATCCATTGTGAGTATGGAATTGGTTTGAAAGTTGATGTTCCAAGTAGATCAACTTCGTAGTGGTTATTTGGGCAATCTAAGTAAAGTGGGAAGTGTTGGAGATTATTTATTTGTGATTGTTCAATGTCAGTTTTTACTGCATATTTGCATTCTAGTCGGGGTGATGTTTCGTCTTTTGCAAGGTAAAATTTTATATTTTTTGGTATTTCAACTGTAGTTTTTCGTGTAAATAATTCAGGTGGTGTATTTCGACTTAATGTATCTGGTAATGCAAGATTCTTTCCTGCTGTCCAAACTATATGTAAGTTTGGAAATTTCATTAGTATTAATTGAAACCTATAAACTCGATGATTTGGATTTGACTTTTGTGTAAAGAGAAAAATGATTGGTTTATGATCTGTGAATAGAACTGTTGGATGTTTTGATCCAAGTATTAGAAATTCATATTCTGTAAGTGTATAAATTATAGCTGTACATTCTCTCATTAGAGTTGAGAGTCGTAGCTCTGCTTGAGTGAATAATCGGGAATTTGCTGATATAAGGTTCATTTTATTTGTACCACTGTGTGATTGTAGTAATGCTGCGCCGATGCCAAAATTTGAAGCATCGCACATTGCGTAGAATGGTTGATTTGGATCTGGGATTGTGTTTGAAATTTGTTCAGTTAAAAGTTTTTTAATTTCTTCAAATCGTGTTTGATGTTCAGTGGTCCATTCAAAATTATTTTGTGGTCTGAGGATATTATAGAATAGTCTTAAATATAATTGCATTTTGTAAACGTACTTGCTTAAGAAATTTAACATTCCAAGGAATTCTTGGATTTTCTTTTTGTTTGTTGGTGGTTGAAGTTTTTGAATAGCATCAATGCGTGATTTTAATGGAGTGATTGTGTTTCTTTCTAAGTTATGTCTTAAAAATTTAACTCGTGTTAAAAAGAAGTGTGATTTATCGGGGCGGCCTTCAGATTTTTGTTCTGAAGTATTTTATGATAGTGTTCTAAAACTGTAAACATTTCCTATTTTGTCTGTGATTGCATAAAAACATCGTCTAAATAGGTGATTGCTTTTTTCTTAAGTATTAGTGGTCTAAAAATTTTGCTCATAAAAGCTGAAAATGCTGCTGGTCCTATGGATATTCCATAGAAGAGGCGATTGAATTCATATTGTTGATTTCCAATAACAAATTGTGTTAAACGTCGTGATTGTTCATCTAGTGGCATTTGATTGTATGCACTATTCATGTCTGCGGTTGTAAAGTATTTTCCGTTTATTTTTGTTAAAATAACTTGTATTGGTTCAATAGGCCAATTGCATTTTGATTCGTCTATTAATGAATTGAGATACCTAGCGTCTAAAACTATTTTTAATGATTCTCCTTTGGCTAGGATGATAACAGGGTTAATAAATGTGTTACCTTTTGGTTGTTCTTCTTTGTTTACTGGTGAGATGATTTTGTATTGTTCTAAAATATCCAGTAATCTATTTACCTTATCGTGTAAATGAATTGGTACTTTACTTGCTCTTTGTTTTTTGAAAACTGTGTCAGGTTTTAACGGGAGATGGAGTGATGAACTGATTTTCCCAACATAAAATTTTGATGTTGCATAGACGTTGGAATATTTTAACAGTTGTTTTGCTAGTTCGTCAAATTCGATTTGTGTAATTTGCGAGTGTTCAAAGTTAAACATCGTCAAAAAACGTTGTTGTTCTTTTGTGTAGTTTGTTATATTGAATATTGGTTTAAAATATGGTGTTTTTGTGAAATAATCTGTGTTCCTCTTTTCATTGCTTACTGTACTATTTATGGATAGTTCTTCGTTAAGAATTGTGGATTGACAAATATCTAATAATTGGAGTATATTATTTACGCGGTATGCTTTTTCATATACGGGTGATATTGTAGCGTTTGTTTCGCAATATCCTAAAAGTCCTAAGGGTAATGTTACTTGGTACGGTGTGTTGTTATACACATGTAGCGAAATGATGTCTGAATTCGTATTTTTCAAAAATTTTATAGATGAAATCGTGATTTTGAAAAACTTATGAATAGGTTTAAACTCAAAGTCTGACATAAAGAGTTGTTGTTTATTTTGAGTTTTGTCATATTGGTGAACTTGTTTTATTGAAAAGTTATATATGTTTCCTGATAGTGGTTTCAGGTGTTTCCGTTGTTGGTTATAAATTGGATAAAATTTTGAAAAGAATGGTGGTTGTTTATTTAATCTTTGAAAAAATGTTAGAGCTGTATCTTTTGTTTTTGTGTACTTATCTTTGATTAGTAGTTTACTATTCAAGATGTTGATTGTTGGTATATATTTAGATATAAATGGTATACCAGTGATATTGTGTTTAATATCAGTGATATGAAATATTTGTTTAAATGGTTTGTTTAGAATTTTATTTTGGTCCATTGTTCTTGTGGGGAGGAGGAATAATTGAACTTTTCCATAATTTATTAATGTTGATCCTTGTGCTGTTGCTAGTTTACTAGAGGTTGCAAGAGGCGTTAATTTTGGGTGTAATGTTTTGATTTCATTCCATGTGGGAATGTTAATTATGTTTGATTCTGCTCCTGAATCAATTAAAAAATCAATTTCAAGATCTGGTGGTTGAAATTCTTTTTTTTTGGACTTTCTAAGAGAAATGGTATTGTCCAAATTTTTTCTCTGGGTTGTTCTTTTTGTATATTTTGATAGATATGATTTGTATTTAAACATTTTGTTTTGTCATTTTCGTTGGATTTACTTGCCGTGTTAATTTCGTTTATTTGTTGTGCAGTTTGTGTAGTATTGATGGGTTCAATGTAATAATTGTGAAGGAGTTCCAATTGATTTTCATATATATGTGATGTAAAAGGTTGTTCATATATAATAGGTTCGTAGTCGTTTTCGACTTCTATCATTTTTATGGAGATGGTATTTTCTGTATCACTTTCTGTGTCTGATGATTCACAGTTTATTTGATTTAGTTGTATTTCATTATTTCCTGTGTCATCAATACCTGGGGGATCTGATGTTGTTTGTTCATTTGACTGTACTTGATTAATATGGCTTTGATGTTTTGGTGTACTACTTCTGTATCGATGTTTAGAACTATTATAATGGTTATTATTCCTATGTGGTGATTGGGAATAATTTCTATATTGATTTTTATAACTTGAATTTCAATTTTGTGAATTATTCCGTGATCTGTTTTGGTAATTGTCATTTGATCTGTGATAGTTTGAGCTGTTATATGAATTATTTCTTGATCGATTGTTCGGGTAATTCTGATTTCGATTGTTCGAATATCTTCTATTTCGATTATGTGAATAATTTCTATTTCTGTTATATGATGAAGTTCGTGATTGATTATTGGAATATTGTTTATTTCTTGGGTTTGATTGGGAATTGGATCAGATGATAAGTAGTCTGTATGATGAGGTGTTTGCTTTTTATTTTTATTTTGTTGAAAGAATGGGTAATTTTCACTATGATCCTGTGGAGGATGTGAATTAGTTCGAAAATTTACTGAGTTGGTTGTTGTCATTGAGTTATCCCAATAGTGAGAACTTACATGATTATTATTAGTTTTTCGTGGGGGATAGTTTGTTTTTGATGAATGTGCATAATTATAATTGTGTTCTGCAAAAGTGTTTCTTGTGAACGTTCTTCGTGGTTTTGATGGTACTGTCATAGGTCTATATGTTTGATAATCCATTTGTGAATATTTTGGAGCAACCGAAGGTTTAACGATTGATTGTAAGGTTACTTGTGCCAATGAAGTATTTAAATTTTTTGGTGTTGTTAAATTTGGATGTATTGGTGAAATACTTTGTTGTGTAGTTGTTGTTGTTTGGACAATTTCTTCATTTATGAAGTGTGATGGTGTTTGGATATCTTGTTGTGTAAGATTTCTAGTTCCATTAAGGTTTTCATTGTGAATGACGGTCGAATTTAAACTGTTATTTTGCGTATCGGGTAAAAATGTATTGTAGTTTAATGGTGTTGCATCAATGGTTAGTGGTACTACTTTAACATAATCTCTTTGGTAAGATATTGTACTTATTGCTTGACTTGAGATTGATTGTGGAATATTTATAAATGCATGATGAGACCATTCAGGGTCCCAAACGTAGTCTGACTCTTCTGTAATCGCAGTATCATCATTTGGATTTTGGGGATGCTACGGGAACGTATAGATTCAAGACTGGGTTCTACGGCTTAACAGATATGCCGACTGAGTTCCAGAAGGCAATGGACTGTACTTTGCAAGAAATAGAGGGTGCAATTTGTTATTTGGATGATATCTTAATCGTCACGAAGGGAAATATTCAAGAACATAACGAACTGGTAAAGAAGGTGATGCAAAGAATCGATGCAGAAGGCTGGGCACTGAAGCTTAGTAAGGGTGAATTTTTGGTTAATCAATTAACTTGGTTAGGATATGATACTAATGAGGACGGTTATTCTCCAAAATTTTCAAAGATTGGTGCGATTCAATCACTCAAGCCCCCAAGAACTTTAAAACAGCTCCGTTCATTCATGGGAGCGTTAAGTCGCTGACAACGACTTATACCCGATTTACATACTCATACAGTTCATTTTCGGCAATCTTTAAAGGCTTGTAACAAACAGTCGTTTCTGTGGGGAGAGGAACAGGATAGTGCCTTCAAAAGTATAATCAATTTGGTGGCTAAAGTTCCTAGTTTATTTCATTATGATTCTTCGAAAAAGTCTCGGGTAAAATGTGACGCTAGCCTAACTGGCTAGGAGCTTGTCTCGAGCAGGAAATTGAACCGGGAATTTGGGCCCCAACTGCGTTTGCCTCGCGTTTTCTCAATAATGCAGAAATGAAACACAGTACGAACGAATTAGAATTGTTAGCGATCGTCTGGGCTTGTGAATACTTTCGTACGTATTTGTTAGGTAACCGTTTTCAAGAATTGACGGATCATAAAGCCTTTATTTCGGCATTGAGTGAGAATTACAGTAATAAGTCATACCAATCCCGTCTTTCTCGTTGGGCTGATTGTTTGTTACCTTTTGATTTCGAGTTTATTCACGTCCCTGGGGTTACTCTGGGTATTGTGGATTATCTATCCCGATACCCTACATTTTCGGCTCCCACTCCTTCAATTTACGACGAACTTTTGGTCGTTAAGTCCATTGAGGCTTTTAATTTGGCCTTAACATTAATAAACTTGGCACTTACATTGCTCAATTCTTGCCCAAGACAGCGGTAGTCAAAAAATTGTGTGATCATTGACAACAAGTTAGCAACTCCCGAAGCTTTGAGGCAAGCTGTCCTCGCGCGCCTTCACCGCTCCAACCCAGGACAAGAGGCCATGATGTCAGCTTCCGAATACATTTGGTGGCCGTTCCTAAACCGACAGATTCTCGAAACCTGTGAGAAGTGCCGTGAATTCACGTTGTATGGTAAGAACCTTAAGCCTGTTAAGACTTTTCATACTGCGCAAACATTACCTAATTGGTCGGGGCCAAATCAGGAGTTACAATTAGATTTTGCCGGTCCTATATTAGATGATAAGGGTTCGAAGATATTCCTCTTGGTAGCTATAGACCGTTTCTCTAAATTTCCTTCTGTTCTTATTACCAAAACCACTGGGGCTAAGAATGTTACCAAATTTCTCGAGTCTTACATACGTACTCATGGTTTACCTCAATCTATCAGGACTGATCATGGCTCTGGATTTAAGAATGATTTAGTTCAACAAGTTTGTTCTAGTAGGAGTATTAAACATATTCTTTCACTTGTTGGCGACCACAGAGGCTCTGGTTTAGTTGAACGTATGATACAGACTATAAAGCGAAAACTGGGTACGGCGAAACTTGATCCTAATTTTGGTAATTTTAAAGAGACGATTCAGCAGATAATTGAAGAGATTCGCAAGAGTAATCATTCTATTCTTAATAAATCGCCTTTCGATTTACATTTTGGGCGTAAGCCAAACACTGAATGTCTCAGGCTTTTTGTAACGTTGCTAATTCTGATACTTCAGCACAAAGACTTGAGCGAAATCTTCTTACGCCGGACCAAATTGCTAGCCAGGATTACAGTAGGAATCGCGCAAAGGTGGTGCCTAGAGGATGCGCCAGCCCTCCGATTGCTCCACGATTCAAGCCAATGTTCTCCCTAGAGGGTAATGTGGCCGAGAGTGAGCCTTACAAGGCTTTAATTGAACTTGCTCAGGCGGCCAATAAGTGGACACAATTTAAGAAAAATCTGCCACCGGATGAAGGAAAGCGAGTCCTCAAGAAGTTGTCGAGTCGTCATTCAGATCTGGCCCATTCTTTGAAGACGGGCCTTTCCCGTAAAACACTCTGTTTTTCGGAGAGTCGATCTGATCCTACGCCCCCAGGAACTCAGGCTAATTCCCGTCGCTTACCAACTTTACAACCCCGTCGCCCGACCAAAACAAGTAAATTGGAAAAACTTCTCTTATCCTATCCTAGTCGAGTTAGAGTCTTTAGGAAAATTATAGATCGTCAGTCCGGCAAACCTGATACGACGGTGTGAACTCTACTGGTGAGACGTCTGGACCAATCAATAAGTGTCTGAAGGCAGATGAGGCGAAAGACAATTGAGAAGCACTGGTCTCTGTACATACTAGTGACAAGGGTCAATGACCGTTCTTGACAACAAAGATGAAGAGGATGGGATTTTTCTGCGAAAATTGGTTGAAACGAAAGAAGTCTAAATGGCGGCGAGTATATTTATATTGAAAACTAAGAAAAAACAGACAGGCCTTCTCTGGTGAAATCACATCGGAAAGTTCTGAAAACACTGGCTGACATCCTAAACACAGTTGAATACCTGAAAATTTGTTGGAAGAAGGAGTATCTCGAGAACAAGTTGAACTTGTGCATTAACCTCGTGCATTAACAAGTTGAACTTGTGCATTAACCTGCTCTTGGATCACCCAGGATACTGTGAAAAACCAACAAAATTGTCTCCAACAACTAGTCAAAGACATAGCTGAACGACAACGAGGCGGAGGCAATCAGCAGTAATCCGAGATGAACATAATAAAGCTTAAGAACCAATAGCTAGAACTTGACAAAAAATTGTCTTATGTTTTTTTTTTAAAAGCAACAGATGAAAATTCCCTCATTGGCGAAATCCTCCATGAAAAACACGTTCATCATATTAAAGTTAAGTGTCAGAGGCCTCTTTTTTAGTACCTGGCGTGCGTGACCCTAGAAGATCTGATGTCAAACAGTAAAGGGAGGCTGGACGGGCAAAAAACTATTGCCGACGAATTAAAAAGCCCGAGATAAAGCTGAGTTAGGCCTAACTAAAAATCGGAACGCAAAATTTTTGGTGTGTGTGACCCTGTCAGTCAATGGAGTCACGGTGATAATGATTTGTCATTAACCATAGGGAAAATTAAGACAATGAAAAACAAGAGTTGCGAGCATCGTGCTGGATGTATAACAAAACTTGGGAATTGAGAAGGAGCATCAGTCGGGACTGTTCTTAGGAAATGTCGCAAAATTGATGAAATAAAGTTGCACTCAGGCAAGAAGTTCAATAGCAGTCTTGAGAACCACCGTTCTTTAATGAAAGCGGAAAATTTCTCGAAGAAAGGTTTATATCAGTACGTCCTTCGAATGAAAGGAATCGCTTAAAATCCTTCCTTTAAATTGTTCTGCTAAAGGATAAAGGAATCGCTTAGAATTGCTGACTTTAAACTGTTCTACTGCTTTCTGAGGCATCCCTCGGCAGATTTCGTTTGAAATCTTTAGGCTGCCCTCTCAAACCTATATCAATCTTAAATTAAACAATTTAAAAAAACTCATAAATTCCACACTCTCACTTGAAAGCTACTAGAACGAGTTTAAATTTCTTAAGTTGTAGCGCTGATTTTCCAAGAATCATTACTGAAATAACTCTGAATTATACATTAATTAACAGTAAGACTTCAACCCGGGTATACAATTACAAAACTGCATAAAAATTTAGGCACTGTAGTTTTCTATAGTTACCATTTGAAAGAATGCGTGCGCCATTTGTTGATATTATGGAATTGAATAAGTAGCGGTTTTCCAAAAACTATCGCAGTTTTTTTATTCATTTTTTCCTAGTAATTGTTTTTGTTTGTTATCAACCACAATTCTTATGGGTATTAACAACACTCAGGTCAGAACAAAAACTGAAAATGTGTACAAGCCTTATGGGTTTGTGTTTTTGTTCTGACTTTCGATACGAAAGTAACGGAATATTTGTGCTCGGGGTGGGTTTTTTTTTCTTCAGACAAATTTCGACTTTTTAACTAGCCATTTTTGACGAATTTTTTTTATATCATTCAACAAGTATTGTTGCCTTGAGCTCAAATTTGAAAAGATATTTCACCTGTGATTATTTTTCGTAAAGTTATGGTGGTTTAAAAATTGCAATTTTGGCTAACTTGGGATAATTAAGGCTCGATATATTTCGCGCTATTAACGCGTAAGCGAGATTGAATCCGTCTAAGAAATCGTTCCAAATTGGTTGAAAAAAGCTTATTTGCCATAATTGATTTGTTACAAGGAGCGAAATCTATCCTTTTCGACTTTATATGGCGTGTGGGGGGTGATTTTCAATAAAAATTCAAATTTTAGAGAAAAAAATTTCATTTTGTTTTAATACATTTATTTTTTTAATGTTATTACTGCTCCATAAAACTTAAAAAGGCAGTCACAACACTTGCTTCTAGAAACGCACTCTTGGTACCCTTCCCTATCTCTCCCCGCTCAGCCAGTAGTGGACGATTCGGAGGTTGTAAGGACCTCATCACGTAGCAAGAAGGCTACGCAATTGTTTGATGATCCTCTACGGCACTCAGTCAAATTAGTGGAAGAAGACAACATGTTAGAGGAGGTTCACGATTTACTCGCAGGAAATGCCTTACCGCCCTCTCTTTTGCCCAGAAAACTGCTCATTCGCGATCGACCTCAACTGGCCTCTTCTTCATTGGTCAACAAAACTCAAGATGGCAATTGACTAATGCTAACATATCATACTATACAAAACTTTTAAAAACTTTTTATGCTCTATATTCTTTACCACCTTGCATTTGTGAGGGATAGAGGTGCTATCTATCTAACGCTCATCCAGGTGCAGTTTATTCCTTATTAAAAATTTTTGAATCAATCTTCAAAATTTTTCCCTTCCGCGGGGAATGTCATGAGGCGACCTTCGGTACCTCGCTTATAACTTGTCTTTTCAAAGTTATGTTACGGTTTCATTATCAGTTCTATTCAGGGTCACTGATTTGGCCTATACTGAGTGCCACGCTATGCGTGGTCACTCTGTTGTTTTGCTACATCGTTTGTTAGGTGTTTATTTATTCCGTTCTATCACTCTATATTCTCTTGGTCAAAGATTGACTAACAAATTTTAAATTGGAGCTAAGTATCTAACAACTAATCTATCAATTCAATTTCAAGAAACAACCAAGTTTTGACGTACTTATTCTCGGCAAATGTCATGGAGCAGCCAGCAGTTCCTGTGAATGAAGACAGGACTGACTTGTTGGGTATTCCTCCCTTTTGGGCGAAACCTTCCATCAATCTGCCGTTCCTATGGGAATCTTGGATAGGTCAATTCTTCATCGCAGTGGGTATGAAGGACAATATCAATCCTCAGGATCTTTTAGTGGAACCCGCGGAGGTTATCGATGATCCTCCTCCGAAACCAGAGGCAGTGGGTCACCCAGAAGACGCTGGAGAGGCGAATGCTCGGGTCCTCCGCGCCAAGTTAAAGGACGTAATGTTCCGATTCATATACAGGACAGACGTGCTAACAAGATCAAGCAGTTAGTGAAACAAGGTCACATCGAAAAACTGGATAAATGTACGACCGATTTCTTCATAGCGCCCATCGTGTTGACAGCCAAGAAGGATGGCTCAATTAAACTTGCCCTAAATGCTAAGCCAATGAAAGCGCAGATCTGGAAAAACAAGTACCGAATGCCAAACATTCGCGAGTTTATCAATTCAGCGGCTCAGATCATCATTAAAGACGGACCTGGAAAGGTTTGGTTTACTTCATTAGATTTGGAGTATGCTTTCAGTCAGTTGCCACTAACGTCTGTTACTAGTAGTCATTGTAATTTCAATATCTTGTTCTTGTGTGGGGATGCTACGGGAACGTATAGATTCAAGACTGGGTTCTACGGCTTAACAGATATGCCGACTGAGTTCCAGAAGGCAATGGACTGTACTTTGCAAGAAATAGAGGGTGCAATTTGTTATTTGGATGATATCTTAATCGTCACGAAGGGAAATATTCAAGAACATAACGAACTGGTAAAGAAGGTGATGCAAAGAATCGATGCAGAAGGCTGGGCACTGAAGCTTAGTAAGGGTGAATTTTTGGTTAATCAATTAACTTGGTTAGGATATGATACTAATGAGGACGGTTATTCTCCAAAATTTTCAAAGATTGGTGCGATTCAATCACTCAAGCCCCCAAGAACTTTAAAACAGCTCCGTTCATTCATGGGAGCGTTAAGTCGCTGACAACGACTTATACCCGATTTACATACTCATACAGTTCATTTTCGGCAATCTTTAAAGGCTTGTAACAAACAGTCGTTTCTGTGGGGAGAGGAACAGGATAGTGCCTTCAAAAGTATAATCAATTTGGTGGCTAAAGTTCCTAGTTTATTTCATTATGATTCTTCGAAAAAGTCTCGGGTAAAATGTGACGCTAGCCTAACTGGCTAGGAGCTTGTCTCGAGCAGGAAATTGAACCGGGAATTTGGGCCCCAACTGCGTTTGCCTCGCGTTTTCTCAATAATGCAGAAATGAAATACAGTACGAACGAATTAGAATTGTTAGCGATCGTCTGGGCTTGTGAATACTTTCGTACGTATTTGTTAGGTAACCGTTTTCAAGAATTGACGGATCATAAAGCCTTTATTTCGGCATTGAGTGAGAATTACAGTAATAAGTCATACCAATCCCGTCTTTCTCGTTGGGCTGATTGTTTGTTACCTTTTGATTTCGAGTTTATTCACGTCCCTGGGGTTACTCTGGGTATTGTGGATTATCTATCCCGCTACCCTACATTTTCGGCTCCCACTCCTTCAATTTACGACGAACTTTTGGTCGTTAAGTCCATTGAGGCTTTTAATTTGGCCTTAACATTAATAAACTTGGCACTTACATTGCTCAATTCTTGCCCAAGACAGCGGTAGTCAAAAAATTGTGTGATCATTGACAACAAGTTAGCAACTCCCGAAGCTTTGAGGCAAGCTGTCCTCGCGCGCCTTCACCGCTCCAACCCAGGACAAGAGGCCATGATGTCAGCTTCCGAATACATTTGGTGGCCGTTCCTAAACCGACAGATTCTCGAAACCTGTGAGAAGTGCCGTGAATTCACGTTGTATGGTAAGAACCTTAAGCCTGTTAAGACTTTTCATACTGCGCAAACAGTACCTAATTGGTCGGGGCCAAATCAGGAGTTACAATTAGATTTTGCCGGTCCTATATTAGATGATAAGGGTTCGAAGATATTCCTCTTGGTAGCTATAGACCGTTTCTCTAAATTTCCTTCTGTTCTTATTACCAAAACCACTGGGGCTAAGAATGTTACCAAATTTCTCGAGTCTTACATACGTACTCATGGTTTACCTCAATCTATCAGGACTGATCATGGCTCTGGATTTAAGAATGATTTAGTTCAACAAGTTTGTTCTAGTAGGAGTATTAAACATATTCTTTCACTTGTTGGCGACCACAGAGGCTCTGGTTTAGTTGAACGTATGATACAGACTATAAAGCGAAAACTGGGTACGGCGAAACTTGATCCTAATTTTGGTAATTTTAAAGAGACGATTCAGCAGATAATTGAAGAGATTCGCAAGAGTAATCATTCTATTCTTAATAAATCGCCTTTCGATTTACATTTTGGGCGTAAGCCAAACACTGAATGTCTCAGGCTTTTTGTAACGTTGCTAATTCTGATACTTCAGCACAAAGACTTGAGCGAAATCTTCTTACGCCGGACCAAATTGCTAGCCAGGATTACAGTAGGAATCGCGCAAAGGTGGTGCCTAGAGGATGCGCCAGCCCTCCGATTGCTCCACGATTCAAGCCAATGTTCTCCCTAGAGGGTAATGTGGCCGAGAGTGAGCCTTACAAGGCTTTAATTGAACTTGCTCAGGTGGCCAATAACTGGACACAATTTAAGAAAAATCTGCCACCGGATGAAGGAAAGCGAGTCCTCAAGAAGTTGTCGAGTCGTCATTCAGATCTGGCCCATTCTTTGAAGACGGGCCTTTCCCGTAAAACACTCTGTTTTTCGGAGAGTCGATCTGATCCTACGCCCCCAGGAACTCAGGCTAATTCCCGTCGCTTACCAACTTTACAACCCCGTCGCCCGACCAAAACAAGTAAATTGGAAAAACTTCTCTTATCCTATCCTAGTCGAGTTAGAGTCTTTAGGAAAATTATAGATCGTCAGTCCGGCAAACCTGATACGACGGTGTGAACTCTACTGGTGAGACGTCTGGACCAATCAATAAGTGTCTGAAGGCAGATGAGGCGGAAGACAATTGAGAAGCACTGGTCTCTGTACATACTAGTGACAAGGGTCAATGACCGTTCTTGACAACAAAGATGAAGAGGATGGGATTTTTCTGCGAAAATTGGTTGAAACGAAAGAAGTCTAAATGGCGGCGAGTATATTTATATTTAAAACTAAGAAAAAACAGACAGGCCTTCTCTGGTGAAATCACATCGGAAAGTTCTGAAAACACTGGCTGACATCCTAAACACAGTTGAATACCTGAAAATTTGTTGGAAGAAGGAGTATCTCGAGAACAAGTTGAACTTGTGCATTAACCTCGTGCATTAACAAGTTGAACTTGTGCATTAACCTGCTCTTGGATCACCCAGGATACTGTGAAAAACCAACAAAATTGTCTCCAACAACTAGTCAAAGACATAGCTGAACGACAACGAGGCGGAGGCAATCAGCAGTAATCCGAGATGAACATAATAAAGCTTAAGAACCAATAGCTAGAACTTGACAAAAAATTGTCTTATGTTTTTTTTTTAAAAGCAACAGATGAAAATTCCCTCATTGGCGAAATCCTCCATGAAAAACACGTTCATCATATTAAAGTTAAGTGTCAGAGGCCTCTTTTTTAGTACCTGGCGTGCGTGACCCTAGAAGATCTGATGTCAAACAGTAAAGGGAGGCTGGACGGGCAAAAAACTATTGCCGACGAATTAAAAAGCCCGAGATAAAGCTGAGTTAGGCCTAACTAAAAATCGGAACGCAAAATTTTTGGTGTGTGTGACCCTGTCAGTCAATGGAGTCACGGTGATAATGATTTGTCATTAACCATAGGGAAAATTAAGACAATGAAAAACAAGAGTTGCGAGCATCGTGCTGGATGTATAACAAAACTTGGGAATTGAGAAGGAGCATCAGTCGGGACTGTTCTTAGGAAATGTCGCAAAATTGATGAAATAAAGTTGCACTCAGGCAAGAAGTTCAATAGCAGTCTTGAGAACCACCGTTCTTTAATGAAAGCGGAAAATTTCTCGAAGAAAGGTTTATATCAGTACGTCCTTCGAATGAAAGGAATCGCTTAAAATCCTTCCTTTAAATTGTTCTGCTAAAGGATAAAGGAATCGCTTAGAATTGCTGACTTTAAACTGTTCTACTGCTTTCTGAGGCATCCCTCGGCAGATTTCTTTTGAAATCTTTAGGCTGCCCTCTCAAACCTATATCAATCTTAAATTAAACAATTTAAAAAAACTCATAAATTCCACACTCTCACTTGAAAGCTACTAGAACGAGTTTAAATTTCTTAAGTTGTAGCGCTGATTTTCCAAGAATCATTACTGAAATAACTCTGAATTATACATTAATTAACAGTAAGACTTCAACCCGGGTATACAATTACAAAACTGCATAAAAATTTAGGCACTGTAGTTTTCTATAGTTACCATTTGAAAGAATGCGTGCGCCATTTGTTGATATTATGGAATTGAATAAGTAGCGGTTTTCCAAAAACTATCGCAGTTTTTTTATTCATTTTTTCCTAGTAATTGTTTTTGTTTGTTATCAACCACAATTCTTATGGGTATTAACAACACTCAGGTCAGAACAAAAACTGAAAATGTGTACAAGCCTTATGGGTTTGTGTTTTTGTTCTGACTTTCGATACGAAAGTAACGGAATATTTGTGCTCGGGGTGGGTTTTTTTTTCTTCAGACAAATTTCGACTTTTTAACTAGCCATTTTTGACGAATTTTTTTTATATCATTCAACAAGTATTGTTGCCTTGAGCTCAAATTTGAAAAGATATTTCACCTGTGATTATTTTTCGTAAAGTTATGGTGGTTTAAAAATTGCAATTTTGGCTAACTTGGGATAATTAAGGCTCGATATATTTCGCGCTATTAACGCGTAAGCGAGATTGAATCCGTCTAAGAAATCGTTCCAAATTGGTTGAAAAAAGCTTATTTGCCATAATTGATTTGTTACAAGGAGCGAAATCTATCCTTTTCGACTTTATATGGCGTGTGGGGGGTGATTTTCAATAAAAATTCAAATTTTAGAGAAAAAAATTTCATTTTGTTTTAATACATTTATTTTTTTAATGTTATTACTGCTCCATAAAACTTAAAAAGGCAGTCACAACACTTGCTTCTAGAAACGCACTCTTGGTACCCTTCCCTATCTCTCCCCGCTCAGCCAGTAGTGGACGATTCGGAGGTTGTAAGGACCTCATCACGTAGCAAGAAGGCTACGCAATTCTTTGATGATCCTCTACGGCACTCAGTCAAATTAGTGGAAGAAGACAACATGTTAGAGGAGGTTCACGATTTACTCGCAGGAAATGCCTTACCGCCCTCTCTTTTGCCCAGAAAACTGCTCATTCGCGATCGACCTCAACTGGCCTCTTCTTCATTGGTCAACAAAACTCAAGATGGCAATTGACTAATGCTAACATATCAAACTATACAAAACTTTTAAAAACTTTTTATGCTCTATATTCTTTACCACCTTGCATTTGTGAGGGATAGAGGTGCTATCTATCTAACGCTCATCCAAGTGCAGTTTATTCCTTATTAAAAATTTTTGAATCAATCTTCAAAATTTTTCCCTTCCGCGGGGAATGTCATGAGGCGACCTTCGGTACCTCGCTTATAACTTGTCTTTTCAAAGTTATGTTACGGTTTCATTATCAGTTCTATTCAGGGTCACTGATTTGGCCTATACTGAGTGCCACGCTATGCGTGGTCACTCTGTTGTTTTGCTACATCGTTTGTTAGGTGTTTATTTATTCCGTTCTATCACTCTATATTCTCTTGGTCAAAGATTGACTAACAAATTTTAAATTGGAGCTAAGTATCTAACAACTAATCTATCAATTCAATTTCAAGAAACAACCAAGTTTTGACGTACTTATTCTCGGCAAATGTCATGGAGCAGCCAGCAGTTCCTGTGAATGAAGACAGGACTGACTTGTTGGGTATTCCTCCCTTTTGGGCGAAACCTTCCATCAATCTGCCGTTCCTATGGGAATCTTGGATAGGTCAATTCTTCATCGCAGTGGGTATGAAGGACAATATCAATCCTCAGGATCTTTTAGTGGAACCCGCGGAGGTTATCGATGATCCTCCTCCGAAACCAGAGGCAGTGGGTCACCCAGAAGACGCTGGAGAGGCGAATGCTCGGGTCCTCCGCGCCAAGTTAAAGGACTTAATGTTCCGATTCATATACAGGACAGACGTGCTAACAAGATCAAGCAGTTAGTGAAACAAGGTCACATCGAAAAACTGGATAAATGTACGACCGATTTCTTCATAGCGCCCATCGTGTTGACAGCCAAGAAGGATGGCTCAATTAAACTTGCCCTAAATGCTAAGCCAATGAAAGCGCAGATCTGGAAAAACAAGTACCGAATGCCAAACATTCGCGAGTTTATCGATTCAGCGGCTCAGATCATCATTAAAGACGGACCTGGAAAGGTTTGGTTTACTTCATTAGATTTGGAGTATGCTTTCAGTCAGTTGCCACTAACGTCTGTTACTAGTAGTCATTGTAATTTCAATATCTTGTTCTTGTGTGGGGATGCTACGGGAACGTATAGATTCAAGACTGGGTTCTACGGCTTAACAGATATGCCGACTGAGTTCCAGAAGGCAATGGACTGTACTTTGCAAGAAATAGAGGGTGCAATTTGTTATTTGGATGATATCTTAATCGTCACGAAGGGAAATATTCAAGAACATAACGAACTGGTAAAGAAGGTGATGCAAAGAATCGATGCAGAAGGCTGGGCACTGAAGCTTAGTAAGGGTGAATTTTTGGTTAATCAATTAACTTGGTTAGGATATGATACTAATGAGGACGGTTATTCTCCAAAATTTTCAAAGATTGGTGCGATTCAATCACTCAAGCCCCCAAGAACTTTAAAACAGCTCCGTTCATTCATGGGAGCGTTAAGTCGCTGACAACGACTTATACCCGATTTACATACTCATACAGTTCATTTTCGGCAATCTTTAAAGGCTTGTAACAAACAGTCGTTTCTGTGGGGAGAGGAACAGGATAGTGCCTTCAAAAGTATAATCAATTTGGTGGCTAAAGTTCCTAGTTTATTTCATTATGATTCTTCGAAAAAGTCTCGGGTAAAATGTGACGCTAGCCTAACTGGCTAGGAGCTTGTCTCGAGCAGGAAATTGAACCGGGAATTTGGGCCCCAACTGCGTTTGCCTCGCGTTTTCTCAATAATGCAGAAATGAAATACAGTACGAACGAATTAGAATTGTTAGCGATCGTCTGGGCTTGTGAATACTTTCGTACGTATTTGTTAGGTAACCGTTTTCAAGAATTGACGGATCATAAAGCCTTTATTTCGGCATTGAGTGAGAATTACAGTAATAAGTCATACCAATCCCGTCTTTCTCGTTGGGCTGATTGTTTGTTACCTTTTGATTTCGAGTTTATTCACGTCCCTGGGGTTACTCTGGGTATTGTGGATTATCTATCCCGCTACCCTACATTTTCGGCTCCCACTCCTTCAATTTACGACGAACTTTTGGTCGTTAAGTCCATTGAGGCTTTTAATTTGGCCTTAACATTAATAAACTTGGCACTTACATTGCTCAATTCTTGCCCAAGACAGCGGTAGTCAAAAAATTGTGTGATCATTGACAACAAGTTAGCAACTCCCGAAGCTTTGAGGCAAGCTGTCCTCGCGCGCCTTCACCGCTCCAACCCAGGACAAGAGGCCATGATGTCAGCTTCCGAATACATTTGGTGGCCGTTCCTAAACCGACAGATTCTCGAAACCTGTGAGAAGTGCCGTGAATTCACGTTGTATGGTAAGAACCTTAAGCCTGTTAAGACTTTTCATACTGCGCAAACATTACCTAATTGGTCGGGGCCAAATCAGGAGTTACAATTAGATTTTGCCGGTCCTATATTAGATGATAAGGGTTCGAAGATATTCCTCTTGGTAGCTATAGACCGTTTCTCTAAATTTCCTTCTGTTCTTATTACCAAAACCACTGGGGCTAAGAATGTTACCAAATTTCTCGAGTCTTACATACGTACTCATGGTTTACCTCAATCTATCAGGACTGATCATGGCTCTGGATTTAAGAATGATTTAGTTCAACAAGTTTGTTCTAGTAGGAGTATTAAACATATTCTTTCACTTGTTGGCGACCACAGAGGCTCTGGTTTAGTTGAACGTATGATACAGACTATAAAGCGAAAACTGGGTACGGCGAAACTTGATCCTAATTTTGGTAATTTTAAAGAGACGATTCAGCAGATAATTGAAGAGATTCGCAAGAGTAATCATTCTATTCTTAATAAATCGCCTTTCGATTTACATTTTGGGCGTAAGCCAAACACTGAATGTCTCAGGCTTTTTGTAACGTTGCTAATTCTGATACTTCAGCACAAAGACTTGAGCGAAATCTTCTTACGCCGGACCAAATTGCTAGCCAGGATTACAGTAGGAATCGCGCAAAGGTGGTGCCTAGAGGATGCGCCAGCCCTCCGATTGCTCCACGATTCAAGCCAATGTTCTCCCTAGAGGGTAATGTGGCCGAGAGTGAGCCTTACAAGGCTTTAATTGAACTTGCTCAGGCGGCCAATAAGTGGACACAATTTAAGAAAAATCTGCCACCGGATGAAGGAAAGCGAGTCCTCAAGAAGTTGTCGAGTCGTCATTCAGATCTGGCCCATTCTTTGAAGACGGGCCTTTCCCGTAAAACACTCTGTTTTTCGGAGAGTCGATCTGATCCTACGCCCCCAGGAACTCAGGCTAATTCCCGTCGCTTACCAACTTTACAACCCCGTCGCCCGACCAAAACAAGTAAATTGGAAAAACTTCTCTTATCCTATCCTAGTCGAGTTAGAGTCTTTAGGAAAATTATAGATCGTCAGTCCGGCAAACCTGATACGACGGTGTGAACTCTACTGGTGAGACGTCTGGACCAATCAATAAGTGTCTGAAGGCAGATGAGGCGGAAGACAATTGAGAAGCACTGGTCTCTGTACATACTAGTGACAAGGGTCAATGACCGTTCTTGACAACAAAGATGAAGAGGATGGGATTTTTCTGCGAAAATTGGTTGAAACGAAAGAAGTCTAAATGGCGGCGAGTATATTTATATTTAAAACTAAGAAAAAACAGACAGGCCTTCTCTGGTGAAATCACATCGGAAAGTTCTGAAAACACTGGCTGACATCCTAAACACAGTTGAATACCTGAAAATTTGTTGGAAGAAGGAGTATCTCGAGAACAAGTTGAACTTGTGCATTAACCTCGTGCATTAACAAGTTGAACTTGTGCATTAACCTGCTCTTGGATCACCCAGGATACTGTGAAAAACCAACAAAATTGTCTCCAACAACTAGTCAAAGACATAGCTGAACGACAACGAGGCGGAGGCAATCAGCAGTAATCCGAGATGAACATAATAAAGCTTAAGAACCAATAGCTAGAACTTGACAAAAAATTGTCTTATGTTTTTTTTTTAAAAGCAACAGATGAAAATTCCCTCATTGGCGAAATCCTCCATGAAAAACACGTTCATCATATTAAAGTTAAGTGTCAGAGGCCTCTTTTTTAGTACCTGGCGTGCGTGACCCTAGAAGATCTGATGTCAAACAGTAAAGGGAGGCTGGACGGGCAAAAAACTATTGCCGACGAATTAAAAAGCCCGAGATAAAGCTGAGTTAGGCCTAACTAAAAATCGGAACGCAAAATTTTTGGTGTGTGTGACCCTGTCAGTCAATGGAGTCACGGTGATAATGATTTGTCATTAACCATAGGGAAAATTAAGACAATGAAAAACAAGAGTTGCGAGCATCGTGCTGGATGTATATCAAAACTTGGGAATTGAGAAGGAGCATCAGTCGGGGTGTTCTTAGGAAATGTCGGACAAATTGATGAACTAAGGCTGCACTCAGGCTAGAAGTTCAATAGCAGTCATGAGATCCACCGTTCTTTAATGAAAGTGGAAAATTTCCCGAAGAAGGCTGATATCAGTACGTCCTTCGAATAAAAGGGATCGCTTGAAACCCTTACTTTAAACTGTTCTGCTAAAGGATAAAGGAATCTCTTCAAAACGCTTAATTTAAACTGTTCTGCTAAAGGATAAAGGAATCTCTTCAAAACGCTTAATTTAAACTTTTCTGCTAAAGGATAAAGGAATCTCTTCAAAACGCTTAATTTAAACTGTTCTGCTAAAGGTTAAAAGAATCTCTTCAAAACGCTTACTTTAAACTGTTCTACAGCTTTCTGAGGCATCCCTCGGCAGATTTCATTTGAAATCTTTAGGCTGCCTGTTGCAACGCAAATATAAAAAAGAGTATAAATGCCTATGCAATTGGCGTAGTTGGCCGAGCGGCCTAAGCTATAGTAATGACGACTATATAGACATGACAGTTGACGTAGGTTCGATGCCCCCACCTCCCTATAAATTAATATTTTAAAAAAGGGGGTTATATCCTATTTTGACTGTTTTTGGTTCTATTTGTTTCAAGGACATTACCGACCGGTTCTTGTGGCTAGCTTGCGTTAATTTGTGTCGTATGAAGCTGATTATTTGTTGAAATTATGAACATGAGTTATGTGAGTTTTTGGCTTATTAATAAATTAATGACGATGAATGCCTGTATTGCCGAGAATAGGAGTGAAACATTATTTTCCGAGACGTTTCATCTAGTTTACGGAGATTGAGCGCACAATTTGACACCCCACAAGGGACTGTTGTTCACGCATTTGCAAAAAGGACTGAAACAGAGTGAAGGGACCGTGAAGTTGGCCGAAACAGAGTGAAGTTGTGCTGCTGTCCGAGCAGTTACCAGTTGACACGATTGTCCAGTTGGCCGATTGTCCAGTTGGCCGAGTGTCCAGTTGGCCGATTGTCCATTTGGCCGAGTGTCCAGTTGGCTGAGTGTCCAGTTGGTCGAGTGTCCAAAAAACCGAAAGTCGTCATAGTGAGCAGTTAGAAGAATTGGCCCAAATTCGCCCAGGGCTCAGTTGGCCGAAATTCGGTTGGCCAAAAGCGCCGACAGACGACAGAGCAGACTGACAAAAGAGCAAACTGGCGCAAAATAGGCCTTTTCGGTTGTCCTGATTGTTGACTTTTGTTCCAAGTGCAGCTGTATTTTTCTCGACACCCGAAGTTTTTGGATTTTTCCCGGTGTCGCCAGTCTCCAAATAAAAAATGTAAAAAATTTCCAAAAGTTTTTAAACTCCAATTGTGCCATAAATTTTAGGAGTATTCATTCTAGGAGCTAGTTCCTTGGATCACGCGCTCTGAAAACTTCCCGCTCCGTCCCAGAAGCGCGTCAAAGATACTTGCTTTACAATGCCAGGTTTTAGTTTGATCTTTAACGCTAGGGACTCTCAGAAAACAAAACAGTACTACCTTCATCACTACTTGTCTCACCGTAACGACTTTGTAATTTGGCACGACGCCATTAAGAACTCGATAAGTAGGCACCGCGGCAACAATAACCGCAAGCTGAGTAGTGAGCAACTTGTCAGTTTGTTATTTAGGTAGAGGACAAATATTTGTGCGATCGTATACTGTAGACGGTACGAAACCGAGGTTATAGCGGAAAGTTTAGTTTCAACAGGTATTCTCGTTCTGAACGTCGTCAAAGACTTTATCTCTAAGCGTAAGGCTAAAGACCAGGTACTAATTGAGCAGTACAAAGAGCTTCGCCGGCCTCCTTCCCTTGAGTTAAAGACTCTCCTCCTTCTAAGGCGTTATAGCGCTAATCTTAACATCCTTAAGACTTGTAAGAAGCGGAACCGCTTACCACTCAAAGCTCGAAAAGCTATAAAAAATAGGCTTCAGGCAGAAGCTTTGACATGTCAACCTCCCCATCTTGTAAACTAATGTCTATATGTTAATGCAAATTTAGTTACGTACCAAAACAGTATCTCATTTTATTATTTGTTTTCTCTTTGGTGAGCATCCGTAAAATATTGTCAAATTGTGAAAAACATGGACAAAAAATTCCAAAGTAAGATACGCAAATTATTTGAAACCCGTCTAAATCTAGAAAATGAGCTGCTGAAAGGTCACTCATTATTACTTGAGTACATTGAGAACAACAGTCGCACCACGAAAATTGATAATGCTGTTTACAAATGTAAAATTGCGTTGGAAAAAAATGTTGACGTAAATGAGCAATTAATTAGTTTAGCGGGAAAACGAAAAACCCTGAAAAAATTATTGCTCAGCAAGACCTTTTTCAGGGTTACATTAAAGTAATGAACAATAACGAAATGAACAATAAAGTAATGCATGAAGCTCAGAGTTACAAGATGAGCCTCGTCATTTTCTGCAGCCGGCATTACAGGGAGCAAGGGAACTTTACAACAAACTAGGTCTGAGACATCCTCACTCTCGCTCAAAACAAGAGATTCAAAAGCACGAGTATCTGAAAACAGGTCTAAGGTCTCTAATAAGTCTAAGGATAGTAGAAAGCTTGATTCACAAAAGTCTGATAAATCTGCTTCCACTCGTCATACGTCGACAAATCGCACTATGTGATCAAATGAGAAATGGCATGAGTTAGCTTTAGTAAAACGACGCCATGAGGAGCTGGAAAGGCAGTATCAAGTGTCTATAGGACTTAAAGAGCAAGAGAACCGTCTTAAGATTGAACAAAGTCAATTGGAACTAGAGCAATTGGCTGAACGTCATAAAAAGCAACTAATTAAAATGGAAAGGAAAGCGTTTGAATTTGAGGATAATTCATCTGAGGTTAGCGAGAAGGTAGCGGAAAGTAACTCGGTAGGAGTAAGTCAACCTATTTCAAAAGTAGCAACCGATCGGACTAATGATTGGGTAGACTCTGTTAGTTCACAGGCAACTCCTGACGGTGCTAGTTCGCTAGGTTTGCTGGCCTTCATTCCTGTACCAATTTCGTCAGATCCGACTACTTCCGCCAACCTCGCTCATGCAATAAACACAAGTTATAGTCAACACAAGAGCCGAAATGGCGGAATTATTGATGCATAGCCGCAAAGATCATCTTCCTGAATGGAAATCAGCCCAGTTTGACGGCAACCCGTTAAAATGGCACGAATGGTTTGGTCAGTTTAAGTCCACCGTTGATTCTGCTGTTCTCATCGTTGATACGAAACTGAAATACTTAAAAACACTCGTCACGGGTAAAGCAAAAACCGCAATTCCGGAGTTTAGTTATAGTCGCGTTAGGTACAAGGATGCACTGACCACCTTGCAACGGAAGTTTGTGCAACCACACGCTTTTGTTGGTGCGCATCCTAATAAACTGAATACTTTTCCTCCATTTAAGATGCACAATTCGGAAAATATCATTAGTTTTTCCTCTGCCATATCTGGCCTCGTAGCAGTTTTCAAATCATTGTCATTTAACGATGATCTGAAGAGTGTTAACATGTTAAACCAAGCTGTCAGTAAACTTCCGCCTAACCTCAAGGAAGCTTGGTCAATGCATAATGTTAGGCATAATTGGCAGCGCTCAACCCTCCTAGATTTTAAAAATTGGTTGAAAGAAAAGGCCGAGGGGCATGAGAGGCTACGTGTACTTAACTCTAAGGCAAAAAACGAGGAACCAGTTAAGCCAAAAACAACCAAAGTTTTTGCAGCAAACACCAAGGTAACTAGTAAAGCACAGAATAAATCTAAGTTTCCGCTGTTCGTTTTGTGTAAGGGTATTTATGCATTGTGGAACTGTGCTGTTTTCAAGAAAAAGAATGCTACTCAGCGAGCAAAACAAGTAGCTGAACAGAAACTTTGCTTCGCTTGCCTCAATGGCAATCATAGTTTCCGGCAATATTCTAGAGCTAAAAAGTGCCCGAATCTAGATTGCGATAGCACACATAATGTCTTGCTCCATGGAGCCGAAAAAATATTTCCTCGGAAAGAAAATTCAAATGTCTCAAATAAGGCTGGAACAAACAAATCCAAGGAGAATACAAACCTTTCCACCCATGCCGCTGTTAGTGATGTACATGGCATTGAATCGTCTAAAGGGTTGTTGCCAATTGCAACACTTGGTGTATCCTCGGATGTAACCAGTCTCCTGGCGTTGTTTCTTTGTGATAGTGCATCGACTCACTCTTGGGTGTCTTCGTCACTCGTTAACCGTCTGGGCTTATGAGGGGAGCCCGTTAACTTGTCAATTAGTGGTTTCAATTCAACCACCGTTGTTGAGACTCAGAGGGTCAAGTTTACAGTTTCCTCCGAGCCAAATAATAGTGAATTCGTATTCCCTCTGTGTGCATATGTTAAAGATAATATTCGGATTGGTTCCGAACTAATCAATATTGCTGATTTGCAGAATAAATATCCATAATTAGCACTATTAAGCCCACTCAATATACTTATGAGGACGTTGAAAATTAATATAGGACAAGACTACTACCACACCGTTAGATCCATTGAGTTCATCTTGTGAGATGAGAATAACTCACCGTGTTCCGTTCGCCTAACGATAGGTTGGGTCATAAGTTTCTACTTCTTCGTGTTTCAAGTGTGTTGTTGAAGATTCTTTTTTGACCGACCAGATAAAATCCTGGTACGAGTTGGAATCTCATGGTGCTTTCAAACATGTCGATGCCCCTTCCGCCGCGGATAAAGATGCTTTATCCATCCTAAATTCTGAAACCGTTCACAATGGCGATGCTTGTGCCTATGCTTTGGATTGATAGTAATGTCAGTCTACCAAACAACTATTACCCGTCACTCGCCCAATTTAAAACATTGGAGAGAAGCTTAAGTAAAGACCCTGAACTGCGCGAAAGATACGCAGACACAATAAGAGAGGACATTAGGAAAGGCTATGTCGTTACAGTCGAACCGCATGATCCACGTAAGCGTTCCGATCGCGCGAGTGGTATCTTCCGTGCCATCCCGTCGTAAATCCGAACAAACCGGGTAAGGTGCGCCGAGTCCTGAAAGAGGCTTCTAAATTTCACGGCACATCCTTAAATAAGTCCCTTTTGGTGGGTCCGGACCTACTCCAAAATTTAATTTTTGCACTTTTGCGATTCCGTCAACACAAGTACGCCGCCTCTGCGGATATAGAGGATCTGTTTCTCCAGGTAGAAGTCCTCGCCCGCGATCAAATATCATTCCGTTTTTTTTCTGGCGGGAGGATACCACTTCCGATGTGGTAGTTCATCAGTACACTCGCCATATATTCGGCGCACGGGATGCGCCTACGTGCGCCAGTTTCGCGTTGCGAAAAACAGCAACTAATAATATGTCCACATACCCTGAGGCCGCATCAGTCGTCAACGAAAAATTTTACATGGACAATTACTTGGATTCGTTCGAGAACAAAATTAAAATTAGCCGCGATTTGGTTTCCTTACTAAAGTTGGGATGATTTATTTGACTAAATTTGTCAGTAATGATGATGAAATTACTTCAGCTATGAAACCCGAGGTTTGCGAAACCTCGTCTTCACCCATCAAGTAAATATGCAACGGTGCCGAACAATCATCACACGTCTTAAGTGTTAGAAGAGGCGTGGACTGTCCTCTCGATAAGGCAATAACTCAACGAATCGTCTTGAGTTTCGTCTCTTCTGTGTTTGACCCTGTTGGGTTAGTAGCTCCATACACAGTTAGGGTCCGTCTTTTGCTTAAAGATATTTGAAAAATCAGTGGCCAAAGTTGGGACGACGAATTGCCGGAAGACATAAGAGAGAAGTTTCTCGAGTGGCAATCCGGTCTCCCTCTCTTAGGGCAATTGACTATTCCCCGTTGCTACTGCACAGAGCCTGTGGATTAAATTGAGCTCCACATGTTCGGTGATAGCTCGCAGGACGTTTTCTGTGCGGTTGCGTTTTTGCGTGCGCGACTCTCGAGTTCGCACAAAGCTCAAATATCCTTTATCTTTGGCAAAGCTCGCGTTGCGCCCATGAAAGCACTATCTATACCGAAGCTAGAGCTTCAAGCTGCTCTGCCCGCCTCACGACTGAAAGATGATATAATGACAGCCTTTACTGTCAGCATTAACCATGTCTACATGTGGACAGATAGTACAACAATTTTGCAGTGGCTAAACTCCACTGAAAAATTGCCTGTATTCGTCGCTAATTATGTAGTCGAAATCCTTGAATCGACCACTATCGATGAAAGGCACCATGTTCTGAGCGTCACCATAATCCAGCTGTTACGGGTACGCGGTTGATTTCTTCGGAAGCCCTCAAGGATAGCATCTGGGTTATTGGTCCGAGCCTTCTCAGGACTACTGATTGGCCTTTTATAACCGACGAACGTGTGATCAACAAAATTCGTTCAAAGGGTCTTTCTTGTGATGTTGATAATTGCTTGGAGACATCATCTTCCTTCGTCACCGATGTCACATCCATCAAACATCCCGAACACGGGTTCAAATGGGAAAGGTACAGTTCCTTTACGAGATATAAAAGAGTAGTCGCTTTTATGTTGAGGATGCTGCCTTCACAAGCATTTTCGCGGTAAGGACTTACGGATCACCGACCCCACTGAACTTGATAGTGCAGAAAGCAAACTATTTCATCTTGCTCACCGCTGGCAAACCTTTTAAGAATGGTAGTAAAATTGCCGCATACGCGCCATTTATCGGTCACGCTGGTATCGTTTGTTCCACCGGACGTATCGTGCGCTTAGTGAATACCAATTTTGATACTAAGTACCCAATATTACTCGACGACCGACATATCCTAGTTCAATTGTTGGCCCGCAGCCTCCACCATAAGCATTTCGATCAAGGTTTAGATTACATGCGCTCCATTTAAAATATGAAATATGCAATACTTGGGCTGCGTCGACTACTTCGGTCTATCGAAAATCAATGTGTAACATGCCGTAAACGCAAAGCAAGTACCATCCAGCCTATTATGTTCAATTTACCTGTCTAACGTCTCAGATATAAGCAACCATCCTTCAATCATACAGGTGTGGATTACTTTGGACCGCTTTACGTTCCGGTTCGCAGAAGCACTAAAAAACGATGGGGATTTTTTCACTTGCCTCGCCACC
This sequence comes from Symsagittifera roscoffensis, assembly GCF_963678635.1. Classification (NCBI taxonomy): domain Eukaryota; kingdom Metazoa; phylum Xenacoelomorpha; order Acoela; family Convolutidae; genus Symsagittifera; species Symsagittifera roscoffensis. The sequence goes on from NC_087067.1 coordinate 3,438,119, forward strand.
AGGGCTGTACACCTTGAGATTGTTCCATCTCTGGACACGAGTTCTTGTGTCATGGGCATTGAGCGGTTCATTGCGTGTCATTGTACACCAAGCACGATCTGGTCGGATAGCGGCACGAACTTCGTTGGCGTGGAAAACGAATTACTTGCCTGCATCAAGAGCTGCAATGGCATGGCTCCGACTGTTTTTGCACTTAAAGGTGTTGCTTGGAAATTTAACCCGCCAGGCGCACCCCATCATGGCAGCTCCTGGGAGCACCTCTTCCGAAGCGTGAAGCGCGTGCTTTACGATATACTAGGCAGTAGGCGAGTCACCGAAGAGGTGTTAGGAACAATGTTCTGCTTAGTTGAGCAGGCTTTAAGTTCGAGGCCAATCACTCCCGTTAGTACTGATTCACGTGATTTAGAAGCGTTACCCCCAAACCACTTTTTGCTAGGACAAGATGCCACAAGCTTTCCGTCGCTTTTACCTGGGGAGCACCTCGACCATAAGAAAAGGTACGTGCTAGCGCAGTCATATGCTAACGCGATTTGGTCTCGTTGGCTTCGAGAATATGTTCCCTCACTGAATAAGCGTGTCAAGTGGCACACTCATTCTGACTCCACTCTTAAAACATGCGATCTCGTGTGGGTGATTGAGCCCGATAGTCCGCGTGGGTACTACCCTATCGCCCGAATCGTCAAGCTACAGGACGGTGGCGCCCGATCCGCCCTTGTTAAGACCGCAACCCGTGAAGTCACTCGGCCGACCTTTAAGCTCTCTCCGGTTCTTCCTTCTTCATGGGGGGAGGATGTTGCAACGCAAGTATAAAACAGAGTATAATTTCATATAAAAACAAGCACAGTTGGCCGAGCGGCCTAAGCTACAGTAACGCCGACTGTATAGACATGACAGTTGACGTAGGTTCGAGTCCCCCACCTGCCCATGCATTAATATACTAAAAAAGGGGTTATATCCTATTTTAACTGTTTTTTGGTTCTAATTCGGTTCAGCCTTTATTAACGCTGACCGCTAAAAAGAGCAATTTGTCTCAAGGACATTGCCGACCGGTTGTTGTGGCTAGCTTGCGCCAGTTTTTGTCGTACGAAGCTGATTATTTGTTGAAATTATGGACATTAGTTATGTGAGTTTTTGGCTTATTTATAAATTAATGACGATGAATGTCTGTATTCCCGAGAATACGAGTTAAACATTATTTTCCGAGCCGTTTTATCTAGTTTACAGAGATTGAGCGCACACTGCCCTCTCAAACCTATATCAGTCTTAAATTAATGAACTCATTTTTCTGTATATAATTGATTTAAAAACAATTTATTTTTTCATTATTAATATTTTTAAGATCCCTAATGGGTGTGCTGGCCTCAGCAGCCTATTTCAAGCTTGAAAATGCTCATGGTTTGAATTTCTGAACAAAAAGATTCTCGAGAATGATGTCCTTGAAAGAAAGAAGCCGAGATTGGTCTCGAATATCGAGAATGACTCAAAAACCGTCTGTATTCTTCGATCTGAAAAAAAACTATACCAATTTGGTTGTTATCTTGAATTGATGAGAGCATCTTGGTTTCTGTACCCTCAAGCTGATTTGAAATAAATCTGATTCAAGATTTGTTGTTGTTTCATCGGTCTCTAACTAAATAGATAACTCGAAGAACAGCGGAGAGAAAGAACTTACTGTAAGCAGGCTCCTGTTTGAGCATGAAGGCTAAAAGAAATGGTCTTGGGAAATCCTGTATGAGCGACAGAGCAGAAGAACAAGGAAGTGATGTGCAAATCCTGACAGGTAGTCCTCAAGGGACTGCTGTGAACTTGGCCTCATCCCAAAAGGTGCGCCTGGAAAGGTGCGCGCGTATTATTCCTGAATTTCTTGAGTTTCTTCAATTTACGCACTTTTTGGGTTTGGAAAGTCGATTTATCGCCAGGAGTTTTGCAAATGAACTAAGCTTATAGCCATTCGAGAAACACAAAACTTCCAATTGGTCAGCCATAACGGCTACCCAGTGCAACTGGTAGCAGTTGAGGTGTTGAGTCAGAGAACTTGATTGACAGAGCGTTCTCTGTTCCGATGTGTGAGCGTCCTGTCCCTATATCCCCTGTTGAGGATGATGTGAAGAAAAAAATTTTCTCGGAAAACAGTAAACTCACAAAAAAAACGGTGAATTCACAAAAAACTCCTTATGGATGAAAGAGATCAGACTCATTAGAATGTCCTCGTCACTCCACAGTCCAAAAAACTTGACATCCTGAGAAGACTGATTTGTGCTCTGGGATGTCTGGGATGTTGAAGAAATCAAAGAACCGGAATTGCTTGATCATGAACAAAAAAATCACCATCCGTTGATGAAATCATTTTTCATTGCGTTGATTTGAAATTAATGTCTTGAACCATTAGGAATCTAGAGCTTCTGCTGCTGACTGCCATTGATGATACGAGAAAGCTGGTCTTAAATGAAACTGCCTGCAATCAAAACTGGGGATATGAAATTGACAGAGCGTCATAAGGTCCACTGCGAGAACAGCCTCATCCATGCACAGTGACGCTCTGTCAATTTCATTTCCCCATTTTTTGATAGGCTGGTCACGAATGACTCGAAAACAGGAGTCACTCTGTACCAGCCTTAGTATTTTATTTTGGGGGCATGGGGAAAAGAGTTCTTGGGGAAAAAAGTGTAGCAGATTCTTCGATCTGAGAAAAAAGTTAATCTGAATTTGGGCAAAATAACCTAATATAAATTTATCAGCCAGCACAGGGGCGGATCTAGGATTTTTTCGAGGGGGGCGGATTTTTTGCGCCGCAGGCAAAATTTTGAAAAAAAACTAGCAAAAAAAGGCGTTTTTAGGCACTTTTTGGAAAACTTTAACCAAAAAATCGCGTTTTTTCGGCGCGCGCTCCCCCCTTAAAATTAGTATATATGGGCGTCCAAGGCGCCTTTAGAAAAATTTTAGGGTCGGTCGGCCAAAAATGGATTTCTTAAAAAGTACCAAAGGGGGACCCTTTGGGTCGGCAGGGGGTCGAAACCCTGAGAGGGAAGCGTCCGCCCCCCCCCCCCCCCCCCCGCTTCCCCTCCCTAAATCCGCCCCTGAGCCACCATTTTTTTTTTGGTAAAATTTTGAGCATGGGTTTTGAGCTTAAGCTCTTTACTCTTTACTCGTGGAAGTGAAACGCTTCTAGAGTCGCATTTGGTTTTTTCCTTGGTTCCGGGCTGCGTTGATTTTCTGGTTATACATATAAGCATTGTCGATTCCATGCTGAAATTGTAATTTAAGCACTTGTAGGAACTCCATTTAGTTTAAATTGAAGTGTCCAGAAACATTACCCACGTGCGAGAAACAATCCTGACGCGGAAGCTAGCCAAAAATGTGAGATTAAGCCCTAATCTCTCATCATGCAAATATACAGGGTCAGAAGTGAAAATGCAAAAAGTCAAAACAGGGGCGAGACTGTCTGACGAGCAAAAGCAATGGATGCAGGCATTTGACCTAATGAACGCTTGAGACGTCATAGTGATCAGTTTTGAAGATGAAATTGAGATCAACCAAGAAACACTCGTTTTGCAGTTGCTTAAGATTTTTTAAAAAATCGGTTAAACAAATCGGACCCCCCATAGCTTAACTTTGGTAAAGGGACGTTAACTTTACGTTTGGTTTATATTACTTTCCGCCTGTTTAAGTATCGCAACGAACTACTATCAAGCATTTGTAACTTTCAATTGCTTATTTTATTTCGTTATGATTAGTTGAAAACATATTTACCGCACCATTGTTCTTTTGCTTCGCTCCTTTTAAGTTTAGGTCTAGCTACCTAGGACAGTAACTACCAAAATAGGTCGAAACTACGACTGGATACGACATCTACAACAACTGCAACGACAACAACGATCAGCTACGACAAACTAGCCACGCCCAACAAAACCACTCTCCCCCAGAGAACTATTCTCATCGCCCAACTAGAGCGCCTCGTCAGAGGAGTACGAAAAGCCATCAGTGACATCAAAACGAACTACAACATAGCTGACTCAGAAACCCAGATGAAGAAAATTCTCAGCAATTCGGAAGACGCTACTACGTACCTTGTAGACCACACGACTGAGTACGCCACTGCGGATGAGCTCATCAACCGCTTCACTGAACACGAAGACATCATGGATGAACTTAGACAGATGCTACAAGAAAATACAGCAGAGTCAACTCCACAACAGCAGAACACTAATGCCACCACAGTTCAAGCCCCCACACAGCTGATCCAGTGCAACAACAGCCAATACTAGTTAGGGACTCTAGCCAGACGTCAACATTATCCAGCAGCAGCCATCAGCCCGGATCATCAGCTCAGGAACAGAACTCTTCAGATGGCCGAGATTCCCAGACAGGTTTCAAAATAAACAGACCACCGCCTCAACAAACAGAACACGACACCACCAACGCAAGTCTCAGCTTCAACATAGTTACAGAACAGCAGTTCATTCCAGCAGCAGGTTCTCAGACATCAAGTAACGGACAGTCGCGATCAAACTACAGTCTCATGACTAGACCCCCAAAAGTAAAAATCGAGCCTTTTGACGGAAATCGTATGAAATTGAGCATGTGGTTCGGACTCTTTGAAGCAACAATCCACAATCAACTCATCTCGGACGCCAAAAAGATGACTCATCTGCAGATTTTAACGACTGTAAAAGCAAATCAAGCTAATTTTAGTTACTCCTGCAAAAACACTAAGTACAACGCTGCCCTTCATGAACTACAGCGACGATATGGTCGACCCGACATCATCATCAATGACTTCATCAACAGACTACAGAGCTTCAAGCAACCATCAACTCGACGCAGGGATTCGTCCTTGGAATTTTCCACATTCATCAGAAACATGGTTGAAACGTTTCGGACGATTGGGTTCAGAGACGATTTGAACTCTACAATATACGTACAATTTGCGTCAGCAGATTGCAACACCATCAGCAGCTTCAGTGGACACAGTACATCACCGCCCAGAACATCGACCAGCCTAATCTCATCGCCTTCAACGACTGGATAAGACCGTTTGCATTAGCATGCGATCGCTTACCACCTATGCAACCGCAGCAAATGACCCTGGACTCGAGCGATCGACAACAAATAACGACAAGACTTCGACACGCCAACGGATCTCGACCATCACCCAACCAGCCTTCACAGAAGACTTCTCAAAATTGGAGTGCGAACGCCCGACCGCCATGTCCCTTCGACGGACAAAATCACCACCCAGCATACTGCATCAAGTATAGGAATTCATCTTTGGGAGAGAACAAGAGACTCGTTTCGGAAAAGAAACTTTGTTACAACTGCTTTGGCCAACATCAAGTGAAAGACTGCCCATCAAAGCACACATGCAGCAAATGCAATCAGCATTATCACACAACTCTACACGACGAACAACGAACACAAAGAACACCAAAGTTTAATCCAAACCAGCGACCGAATCAAGTCAACCATTTTGCCAGCCAAAAGAGGATATCAAGAATCAACAGCTCACTGCTGCTACTTTTACCTTTTAACATTACGAGACCGCAACATATACCTTAATGTATACGACTTTCTTGATACAGGAAGTACAAACAGCTACATATCGCAACCGACATCAGCATACCGTCAACTGGAGGATATTAACCATCAGGAACGACTTCTCATTGGAGGTTTCTTCAACTCGCAAACGATAGAGGCTAAGACAGTTGATATTACAGTTCATTCATTTGGAAATAACACTTTAGCGTTTGAACTAACTAATGTTTTAATCAAAAAGAACATCAACTTGAATGCAGCGGAGCCCGAAAAGTTGAACGACATATGCAGCCAATACGATCACCTTAAGGATATATGTTTTCCAGACTTCAACAACAACGACGTAGCCCTTGTGATTGGAACGGACAATATTGGAATCATCAGCCCGAAAACCATCATCAAAGGAAATCAAAACGTTCCTCGAGCAGTCCTTACAGCCCTAGGATAGACAATAGCAGGACCGAACAACGATATTGGATACATCTCAAGCCACCGAGCAACAGCCAACCCAATACAGATGTCAACTGACGACACACAAATCTCGAATCTTCTCGCTTCATTCTCGCGAATGGAAACCTATGCCACATCACCTGAAATAACGATGTCATCGCACGAAAGACACGCTATGCAAACACTTCGAAAAGCATATCATTATACGACAACCGCTATCAACTTGGACTTCTGTGGAAACCAAATGCAAATCTTCCCAACAACTATAAAGCAGAAACTGCCCAATACAACCGGATGAAAAAAAATCAACTCAACAAGAATTCAGAAAAGTTGGCTCTCTACCAGAATACAATTGACCATGATCTCAGCAAGCACTACATAAGGAAATTAGAGCCAGACGAAATACCTTCGACAGGATGGATTTTACTTGAACATGGCGTAATGAATCCAAACAAGCCAGGAAAACTTCGCCGTGTTTCTAATGCCAAATCCAAAGTTAAAAGAATTTGTCTGAATGATATGCTTCTCACTGGACCTGACTTGCTCTGCAATCTACTAGAAGTAAGTACCCGATTTCGTAAACAAAAGCATCCCATCACTGCCGACATTGAAGAAATGTACATGCAGGTTTCTGTTAACCCGGAAGACAAAAAATTTCTTCGTTTCCTCTGGGGACGGGAGAACCCAAATTTTTCGAGTACATTCGATTCGTCTTTGGAGCCAAATCTTCTCCTACTTGTGCAATTTACGCATTAAGAACTTGCGCAGAAGACAAGGCTGAAAGCCCTCTCCACATCAAAAAACTTGTCTACGAGAACTTCTACATGGACGACTTCTTCGAAGCCACCAACGGCATTGACACTGCTGTGAAAATCATAGAAAACCTCACGTACTACAACAAAGAAGCTTCAACCTGACGAAGTGGATCACTATGGATCAGAGTTATTCTGCAAACAATACCAAAAGAACATAGATCCATCACCAATGACGAAATCAAGGACCCCAAAGTCTTCAAGCGAATTCTCGGAATAAGATGGAGAGTAAGTAACGATACGCTCAGTCTCACTACTGACAAATTACACGAACTCGCCCAGAAGAAACCTACACAACGGAACCTACTTCGCGCAGCTTCTTCAATCTTTGACCCAATTGGAATAGCAGCACCTATTATTATTCGACTACGAATAATCCAGCAAGCAATTTGGAGAAAACGAATGAAGTGGGACGACCAAATTACACTAGAAATGGCACTTGAACTTTTTGAGCGTCTCGACGAGAGAAACGATCTACACACAGTGGAAATTCTTCGACAAGATTTTGGATACAGCTACGACAACATCGCTCTTCATGTTTTTTCAGATGCCTCCTACAGCTCCCTCGCAGCAGTCGCTTATTTTGTATACAGCAACAGTGCCACTCGCCAAATCAGCAGCGCCCTTGTTCTAGGAAAAGCTCGAGTGGCTCCTCTGAAACAGCACTATAACTAAACTGGAACTACAAGCCGCAGTTTTTGGTGCTAGCCTCGCAAAATTCAATCGCAGAGAACAAAGGATTGACATCAGCTCTACGCATATGTGGACCGACAGCACAACAGTGCTTCAATTGATACAGGGATCTGCTAAACGACAACAAATTTTTGTGGCTCACAGAGTTGCATAAAATTTGGAAAGAACCCAAACGAGTCGATGGAAACATTGCCCAGGACCCCTAAACCCAGCAGACGACGGAACCCGTGGAATACCCCTATCGGAATTCAATAACAAGTCTAGATGGTTCACCGGACTAAAATTTATATGTGAACCAGAATGCAACTGGCCAAAGTTACAGTTAAATGACGCCAATACGGATACCTTGCAACTCAAAGATCGAACTGGACACCTGGATGAAATAGCAACAACCCCAGTGCTAGCTTTTCAAGCTACCACCGCAAGGACAGTACAAAGTTTCATCGACTACAGCAGTTTCTCCAAATGGATAAGAATTCTCCGAACAACCACATACGTGATACGTGCCGCCAGGATTTTTAAAGATAAATGACTACACTCCCGCAACAAAAGCCCAACAACCGAACTAACAAGCAGCAACATGATTGCCGCGAAGAGTTTCATCTTCAAGCAGACGCAACAAGACAGCTTCAACCCAGAGGTCAACGCATTGACACAAAATAAACCAATCAACACAACTATTAGATTTCGACATCTGTCACCATTTCTAGACAAAGACGGAATCTTGCGAGCACGTGGACGCCTCGAGAAATCTCAACTGGACTATTGCATAAAACACCCATTTATCCTTGATGGAAACCACCCAGCAGTTCACCTCTTTATAGGACAAACCCACAAAGACAACCAGCATTCGCCACGCCAGCACTTAAAAAACATTCTTCAAAATGAGTATTGGATTCTCTGTGTTCGCGCACACATTGACAAGATCATAAAAAACTGTTACGACTGCCGACGACAACAGGCAACTGGACTGCAGCCGGAAATTCCGCCCCTACCCGCCTTCAAATTTCCAGAAGATAAACCCTTCCCGTTTCAACAAACAGGATTAGATCTTTTTGGACCATTTGCTTCGAAAACCGCAGGAAACTACAACAAACGCTACGGCGTTATAATGACTGACCTAACAACACGAACCGTACATCTTGAGATGTGCCAGGACCAATCAGCCGACGCCTTCAAAAATACCTTAAGACGATTCTTCGCACGCAGAGGACAACCAGCAAAAACTGTTTTTGACAACAGTACAAAATTCACCGCAGCCAAAAAAGAACTCAACAGACACTTCGACGCCGATGTTACACGACAATTCTACGCCAACCATCAGATTGAATGGACCTTCAACCCTGCCTATGCTCCTCATTTCGGAGGTGTCTGGGAACGACTCATAAAATCAGTCAAAGACTCATTCTATGCCATCATAGGAAGCCAGATTCTAACAGACGATATATTCAACACCGTTCTTTGCGAAGTTGAACACTTCATGAACGCAAGACCCATCACTACAGTTTGATCATCGCCCGAAGACGTTGAAGCCCTCACATCAAATCATTTTCTTCTCGGAAGAGCGCATGCCACCATGCCACCTCTACAAACCCAACAGCCGTCAACACTAGGTCGACAATGGAAATTTGCCCAACAACTTTCAACGCATATTTGGAAACGCTTGATGAAGGAATTCATTCCAGCACTACTGCCAAGACAACAATGGACAAAGAAGACGCCGCCTGTCAAAATAGGAGAAATTGTCTGGATTCTTCAGGATATGACGCTACGAGGACTTTGGCCAATTGGACGGATCACAGGAAACAAACCAACCGATGATGACCAGACCCGCGTTTACACCATCAAAGTAAGTGACAAAATTGTGTCAATACCAGCCATTAGACTAGCACCTGTTAGTCCGGACTATTGCAATCAACCTGCAAACGAAGATTCACGACAACGAGAGCCTCACTCTAAAGCAGCCTTGCGCAGACAGCCATAGCCGATAACTTCAGCTGACACTTACACGACCGTTAAGCCAGCGTTTTAAGTTTTATAAGTAGGAACTACCCCACCCCTTTTTTCTTCATTTATTTTGCAACTGCAGAATAGGGACGAGTGTTACATGCCAATTTGACAATTGACATTCATCTTAGATGACTTCAACTTTTCACATGTAATCAGGAAAACTCCGGGAAAAAAATTGAAAACCAGAACTCAGCAAATACAAAATTGGGAAAATGCAAAACTGAATTACCAAACACGTGCAACCAAATAATTTATAATCAAATCAAATTTAAAGCAAGAAAATGCTCAAGTACACCGTGTAAACTAGAAAAGATTACATTTTCGTTTTCTATAACCCCCTGCCGACCCAAAGGGTCCCCCTTTTGTACTATTTTGAGATATCCATTCTTGGCTGACTGACCTTAAAATTTTTCTAAAGGCGCCTTAGACGCCAATCTAAACAAATTTTGAGGTGGGCGCGCGCGCCGAAAAAACGCGATTTTTTGGTCAAAGTTTACCAAAAAGTGCCTAAAAACGGTCAAATTTGGGTCTTTATAGCGGTTTCGGAAAGCTCACAAAATCAATTTGGTCGAACTAAAAAAACCTAGATCCGCGCCTGATTTTTGCAAGTAATTTTTTGAGCGTGGACTTGTTTGAAAATCTTAATATACCGATTTACACGGCGCTAGCTTCTTGAAATATTTTTTGACTACCTATAACATGTTCATCTACGTAAATCTAACAGGCAGCTTGATTTTTCAAAACCAACTGAAAATTTATTGGATTTTAATTACTATTAAAGTTATTAGTTTTGATTGAGTAGAAGTTTTAGAAAAAGTCGTGTTTGGGAATCAAACAAAAATTTATGGGTCTAAGAAATCAGAACCTACGCGCAGATGTACGCCAGTTTTACTTTTCTCGTTAGCTTTAGTATGTAAAATCGAACATGAGAATGAAAAAAAAAACATTATATTTGAAAGTTTAGTTCGAAAAACCCAGCAATTACTTCATTTTTCAAAAACCATCAGAGGAGTTGATGATTGGTCTTCAAATTTGGTGTTGAGGATATACCTTAAACGCACTAAAATTTGCTTCGCACTGGGAGAACCCGTTCAATTCAGTTCATCGATCTTTGAATAAATCGACTCATTGCCGGATTGCACCTCCCCACGCGTAAGCCATAACAAGCTTCGCTAAAGAAAAAAATGAAATTTTAATTTAGGAAAAATAATCTATATGTTAAAAATTTGTCAGCCAGCAGGATATTTGGTAAAATCAGTTGAAAAAAATGGAATTGAAAATTTTAAATTACTCGAAAAGGTCTAAATTAAGCTAAACTGTGTACAAATTTGGGTTTAAAATAGCAACGGATCCAAATCCAACAACTGAGCTAAAAAGCCACAGCAAGATCCGATCTAAAACCAAAGCAATGAACTTCCATTCTTCGTCTTGGTAAAATTGTCTTCTTTCCACTTTGATTTTATCGTGGATGCTTTCGACTGTGTTGCCCAAAGTTTTGATGCTTTCCAGAGTTTTAAGAATTCTTTTTTGCTTTCTCTCATTATTTAACTGTTGGTCCGAAGTTTGTTCATTGTTAGATAGTGAGTTGTTTAAAGAATCGAAGAGTTGATCGTCGCTATTGGGAATAAAAAGCATTAATTCGTGAAAAGAAGTTTCCAGATTGTTCCAGAAACACAATTTCTCTCCAACTTGTTTTCGTTCACGTCTTCGCAGATTTTTGGACTGTTTTTCCTCGACTAAGGCCGTGAACTCGCAGTCTGTTAATCTAAAACATTATTCGGGGAAAGTGAGATAGAACTAATAATAAAATATCAGCAACTATCAACAAAATCTTATTTGTTTCCTTTAACTTAACACGTTCCAGTTTAGAGTTCCGTGAAATGTCATTCACTGTTTTGCTTTAACTGACCCGCAGATTATAACAAAAGTTAGTGGAAAGTGAAATTCGAAGTTGAAATAAATAAATTGATTGAAATTTAAAAAGGTAATAAAATATGCGGTCTGACTTTTGATCAAAATTTGAAGAAACAAAATATTTCTCGGCGAAGGTCAAAGCACTCAAAGCAGGTGTAGTTGCAAAGATTTCAAATCGGTTTTCATGTATGCACAAGCTGAACAAATTATTCAAATGTCAAAAGTCTATTTGAAAATCAATGAGCTCACATTACCACTATATTATCAAGATACACATTGAAGACCTATGATACCCCCTGTCTTTCACCCATTACCGCAACAACTCGCTACAAAAGGCGACTAGTTAAAAAATTTAAGAAAAGCGACCACTCGTAAGGTTTGAAAATTAAACCAAATCTAAAAAGTTTTGGTTTTGAAAGTCACTGCGATGGTAATATTACAATAGTTTGACACCTTGAACGGTTTTTTTCTAAATGAATTACTTTTTTTACGATGCTGAGGTGTAAAATTTAGAAATTTGTAATTAATACTAGAATTTTCATACCCAACTCTAACTAAAATTTTATCAAACCGAGTTGCAAAAACACAAAAAATCAATTTGTGACTTTTATTCTACTAGGGGCTCAAAACTGATAGACAAACTTCAATCAGTCAACATGCTTCGAAATTTCCTCTATTGACTAATTTTCAACCTCATTTCTTTCGAATTTTCAAACTGAATTGTGGTAAGTAATCAAAGTTATAGGCCTTAAAATTCTTAGGCCATGACAAGTTGTTTGTAATATTTTACTTACTGGAACGGCTCCATGAATATCCACAAAGGCAGTGTGTATAGTAAAAAGTGTTTGAAGGGGCGTGGCAGTTTGACAGACGCAGTGGCCCCTGAACACGCCTGGAAATGGACGTGAAGAATGAAGGCGTTACACATTAGAGAGGCCACGACTATACTGAAGATGAACACCAGATATCGGTTGAGAAGCGGCACGTGGTACGCACTCTGAAACAGCCCAAGAATATTGATAATCCGTTAGACGGTACATAATCTGTACACGCTTAACTGTCGAAATTTTAGTAGTTTTTATACAAATTATCATGAGAGGGGGAGGGAGGGGGAGGGGGGGTTACAAGGTCTCATTGCAAAAAAGTAGACTTCGAACAAGCTTATGTTCAACTTATGTTGTAAGAAAAAAAGCCTCTTTTTTTGCTAGCGTAAATTGAAATTTTCAGGTATTATTATCTTCATTTTTGGTACAAAAGGGATTTTTTGTGCTTTGGGAGACGGGGAGAGAGCTCAAAAAATCTATTTAGTCGGCCTAAAAAAAAGGTCGACAAATTTTTTGAAAGTTTTAGAAAATCCTAGATCCGTCTCTGGTTTTATAGGTTATAAACATTCTGATTCTGAATAAAATGCTACAATGCTAATTGAGTGGTCGGCTTATTGGTCAGAGCGTTACAGGATTAGTAGGTCAAATACATTTTGTCTATTTGGTAAAAAAGGGACATTCACGTACTTTGAAAAATAAACAAGGTCGAGTTGTTCATTTAAAAAAATGAACCCTTGATTTTGCTCTATGACTTCGCTAAAGTATCATAGTTGTTCATGATCCCCCATTAATCATTTCAACAGCGCTCATTAAAAAATCAGCTCTGTTTTGAAGTTGGACAGCCCTTTCAAAACCCCCGTTAGAGGCTCAGACTATATTATTAAAACGCAAGCACACTTCAAAGCTATCTTGAGATAAATTGATCCTAATGTTCACCTTTGAAATAAAAATAACTCTTCCTTCCCAAAACATATCTAATTTAAAGATAAAAACTTGAGTTATGAGTTATTGTAATCCCAGTATTTAGAACAAATTTTCTCAAATGCTGCATTGTATATAGGATCTTGTTAACCAGGCGCGAATCTAGGCCGAAAAGCCAATTTTTTAGGCAGTTTTTAGAAAATTTTGACCAAGCAATCGCGTTTTTCGACGCGCGCTCCCCCCCCCCCCCCCCCCCCAAAAAAAAAAATTAGTATATATTGGCTCCGAAGGCACCTTTAGTAAAAGTTTAGGGTCCGTCTGCCAAAAATTGATATTTCAAATTAGTACAAACGGGAACCTTTAAGTAGGCAACCCCCACCCACCCGTCTACCTAAATCCGCTGATGCTGATAACTATTTTCCCCCTATTGCAAGGAAAATGTTAACAAGGTACAAAATTCGTTTCGTATATGCTTTACTGTTCAATTCTTTTTTATGGGGGGGGGGGGGCATTCATTACAAGGTACCATAGGGGAACTAGTTAACAAGATCCCGTATATACATGTTTTACCTCTGGAAAAAATAACATTTTCTGAAAATACTTCTATTTTGTAATATCCTTTAAGTAAAAGCGAATATGCCTAAAAATTGACGCGAATAAAACCCATTAAACTAAATGATCCGCAAAGATCAATTTCACTAATGTAGGAGGTTCTTCTGCGTCATTACATTAAACAAAACCAATCCTTTCCCTCGTCTTTGTAATTAAGTCTTCAAATAACTTATCGAATTACTCAAGAAATCGTCACCGTAAAAACATAAGAAATGAGTCCAAAAACTTCCAATAATTAGAAAACGCCTAAAAAGGGTGAACACGATTTAGCTTGAATGGATTTAATTGACCATTTCTCTATGAAGTGAAAAGCTCAACTTTTTGGGATGTTCAAGTGAACTTCAATAACTCGGGCTAAGTTGTTCAGCTTTGGGGTCAACAGAATAAAACCAAAACGGGGACAGTTTTCGACCAAAAATATGTACTCGGAAACAGTCGAAAACAAAACCAAAAACAATCGAAAACAAATTCGAAAAAGTTGAACTCAAAGTTGAATCTCAAGTAAACAAATTGTTGAGCTGATCAGCAACTTTCGACAATTTGTTGCTGATCAACAGAAGTCGCACAATTTTGTGTTCAAATTTTGTGTTAGTTTTGTTATAGTTTTTGCGTATAACCTAGCGCTAAATGAGAATCGAGGCAAAGGATATTAATACAGGTTTTTGTAGTTCTAATTTCATCAAAAATATTTTGCTGTATTGACTTTGAAATCAAAAGTATTCATCTGTGATCATTTTTGCACAGTATTGGCAGTTTCAACTAATTCTTATTTCAGGCAGAAAAAGAAGCCGGCTCAAAAACCTTCCAATTGAAATTGAAGCTAGCTACTTGGTCTCATTATTGTTCGGACTTTCGAAGAAAGTGACGAAATATTTTCCTCCAGACAATTCGAGACTTTTTAACTAGCGGTTTTTGACAGACCTTTTATATCACCCGAAAACAATTGTTGTCTTGAGATCAAATTTAAAAAGAATTTCTACTTATGATCATTTTTTTGTAAAGTTATAGGGGTTTACATAATGCTCATATGGACAATCTGAGACAATTCACACGGGAAATTTTTCGTGCTACTAACGCGTAAGCGGAAGTTTAGTTCGTCTTAGAAATTTTTGCAAAATATTGGTAAATTTTTTGCTTTTATGGGCAAAATTTTTCACTCTGTTTTTTATATGGCGTATGGGGGATGATTTTTAAAAAGAATCTCAAAAAAACTTTGAAACTTTTTTCTTTTTCGTGAAAAATTCCTCAATTTTTTCTCAGCGAACACTGCTCCATAAACCTTAAAGGACAGTCTGCACAATCAAGGCTTTGCCGTGATACGAGCAGTCATGTTGCTTAATTAGACAAAAGTATGTTACTCTGTACTCCACTAAGAAACGAGTGCTTAGAGGAGCAAAATAATAAAAAGTTTCAATTTTTTCATTTTGACATTAGACAGTTGGTTGGATTTTTTCTCCCTTGCGTTTGCAAAGTGCAACTTTGTCCCAGGTAATGATTTTGTTCGGATAACATAAAAACAAAAAAAAATACACTCATTTTTAAATATTGGGAAAGTTTTTGACAAAAAAAAGAAAAAACATAAACTGATTTAATTTTTATCAAAGTATTATAACTAGATTTGATTTGAAAACCAGTAGTATTTTGCAAAGTACTTCTTCAAGGAATCAAATGCAAAAAGCAAAATAAAAAAATGTGCTTACAGTATGTTTGACTACAAACTGAACCCAATAGTCTCTGGGTAATTTTGTTTGTTGAAATGAACTTTTGAGCCAAAAATGACGAGGCATAAAGGTAAAATTTTGGTTCCATTTAGCAAAATAAAAAACCTTCAGCTTATTCAACATTTTGGTAATTTGTTGAAAATGACTCCAATCATATTTTTGTCATCGGGCATTTTTTGTCCTATTGTAACCCAGCTCGAGACTTTCAAACTTAGGTTTGCTGATCAAACTCCTCAAATTAAAAACGCTAGTCATGCAACTCCCATTAATAATTTGTATGAATAT
This sequence comes from Symsagittifera roscoffensis, assembly GCF_963678635.1. NCBI lineage: Eukaryota > Metazoa > Xenacoelomorpha > Acoela > Convolutidae > Symsagittifera > Symsagittifera roscoffensis. The sequence goes on from NC_087067.1 coordinate 3,453,893, forward strand.
CGGACATTTTTTTCATCCTGAAATAATTTGTTTTTTCTCAAACAAAAATTAAAGAATCCCATGTTCTTCATGTAAATTTGTCAAGATTGCTTAGTAAAATTAAGGATCTGCAAACATATTTTCAAGACCTAAAGATGCAGAAGCTTGATTTTTTTTCTGGAAAAAAGGTGCTTAGACGAATTTCATGCATGATATGGAATTGTATAACTAACCTTTTTATGGCAAAAAAGTTATGTAGTAATTAAACTTCAAAATTGTTCCAAATGTTTATTTCAAATTTGTATATCGCAAAGTTAATTCTGTACTCAAACATAACGTACTGATAACAAACTCAATTTTTGTCCTTAGCGTAGACAAGTTACCAACAAAAATTGATGAAAAAAAACTCGCCGTTTCAGGTTTTTTGATTTCATTGACCTAAATGTAGTTTTTATTCAATACACTGGTAACAAATACGCTGGTTAGCTAAAATTCAGAAACCACGCAAAAGTTACCAGCAGCGAATCAAAAGCAGCAGAAAGATATGCGCCAATGATACGAATTTGAATGATTTTGCCATAAGTTTGCTTCATTGCACAATCTAAGCTCAACCCTAAAAAAACACAACCCCATAAGGCTTGTACAATTTTTCAATTTTTGTTCTGACCTGAGTGTTGTTAATATCCATAAATTTTGTGTTTGATATCAAACAAAAAAATACTAGAAAAAAAAGAAAAAATGATTAAAAAAACTGCGATAGTTTTTGTAAACCCGCTAATTATACAATTCCAAAATATGAACAAATGGCGCTCGCATTCTTTCAAATAGTAACTATAGAAAACTACAGTGCCTAAATTTTTGTACAGTTTCGTAATTGTATGCCCGGGTTGAAGTCCCACCATTAATTATCACTTTTTCTGTAGCATCCCAGTGATCGCTATTTTCCAGCGCTGATTCATGTATAATTCAGAGTTTTTGCATAAGTAAACTTGCGATATTTCAGAGTTATTTCAGGAATGATCCGTAGAAAATCAGCGCTACAACTTAAGAAATTTAAACTCATTCTAATAGCTTTCAAGTGAGAGTGTGGAATGTTCAAATTTTGCACAGTCTTGCAAAAATCTTGCAAAACTCGTATAATTGATTTTTTGAGCTCCTGTTATAAATTGAGTATGGGTTTTTCGATTTTTTTGCTTCTTGGAAAGCTGTTGGCATAACAGCTCAATGTAAATTAAAATGCAGGCTCAATTTGAGGCCTTTTTTACTTACATTTCTTAGTCAAATTAATCAGGAGACGCTAAACAATTTTGACTCAGCATGAGGAAAGGCTCAATTGGAATGTAAAATAGTTTTGACTAAGGAAAAATCCGAGATACTAGTTTTGACTCATAATTTGTTCGCAGCAGAAAGTGTCTTTTTTCTATCATGCTGTTTTCTATCATGCGGTCGGCCAAAAATGGATTTCTGAAAAAGGGTCGGCAAGGGGTCGAATCCCTGAGGGGGGGGGGGGGGGGGGGAGGCGTCTGCCCTCCCCCTCCCGCCACCCCTAAATCCGGCTCTGATATTAACTAAGTTATTATGATTTAAAAAGGCAGGAAACAAATATTTAAGTTTACAGCGGAAAATCTCTATAAACTCACACATTCAATTATGTCTATATCAAGTAAAAATTTCCTAAACTAATTCCATAATCCCGCCTAAATTTTCAATTTAAATATTTACTTGAGTTAAATTACATACACTAAGTTTTCAACTAGTAGAAAATGGTAACAAAAAACCAATGATTTTAATCGATTGAAATCTTAGTTTTGCTTTTGCGGGAAACTTCAAAACTCCCCTCCCCTCCCCTCCCCTCCCCTCCCCTCCCCTCCCCCTTGTCCCATAATTACACATTTCAGCCCCACCTTGGGTATGAGCTTTGAGACCATGAGAAGTAGCATGGCTGTGCTGAGTAGGATGGTCATGGCCAGCGTGATTCTCTCGCAGCAGGCGGAGGGCAGGTAGAAAGTGCAGACTGTCAGGAGGGACGTGATGATGAGGGGGATTATGAGGTACACGGTGTAATACAGCGGCTTCCTAGAACAGACGAAAAAATAGCAAATCATTTCAACAATTCGCCAACTCACCAAACATGAACGCGTCAACTTTTGAAAAGAAAAAAAAAATAATTTTTTTTGGTATGTACTATAGAAGGAATGGGATTGTTAAAAAGATCTGAAAAGAAATAGATATAAATTAAGTTTGAGCAGTCGCAATTAACTAAAAACAAAAACAAAGCAATTTGACGAGATCTGACTGCTGAAAAACTGTGAAACTGTTATACTATTACTTATTAATCATATTACTGTTTAATTTATATTAACATAGACTAATAAGTAATAATTTTATGGAATCAGTCAGATCTGATTAACTCGATTTGAACACAGATCCATGTTTTGACAGATCTGGCTTGACTGCAATTTTTCAAAGGTTATCCACAGCAGAGGCGGATTTAGGGGAGGGGGCGCGGGGCGGCGGACGCTCTCTCCTTCAGGGATTCCTTTGGTACTTTTTCAGAAATCCATTTTTGGCCGACCGACACCAATATTTTTCTAAAGGCGCCTTATATACTAATTTTGAGAAGGAAGCACGCGCGGTCAAAATTTTCCAAAAAGTGCCTAAAAGCGCCTTTTTTGGACTGTTTTTACAAAATTTTGCCTGCGATGCAGAAAATTTGGCCAATACAGGGATTAAACCGTGCTTAGGGAGAGCTCAAAAAATCATTTCGGTCGACCTAAAAAAAAGGTCGACAAAATTTTCAAAAAATGTTTGAAAATCTGCCCCCCCCCCCCCCCTCGACAAAAAACTTAGATCTGCCCCTGATCTAAAGTATAAACACAGGGCGTCCCAAATAAGGATCCAAAATTGAATATTTCGACAACTACTGGGTCGATTCTTTTGTAAATTTTGCTCGCATATCTAGCTGCCTAACACACGTTGTGTAGTAGCCGCTAAAATTGGGTAATTAAAACATAATTTTTTTGGTTTCTTTTTTGGGGACACCTGCAAAAAATAGACACAAAAATGAAGAAATGTGGTTTTTTGTTGGCACGAGAGTCGAGGAGACAGATGTTATAAAATCAGAAGAGGTCGTTGAATACGATTTGAAAGTATTGCCGAACGTGCGCCGCACAAGGTAACCTCTCTTGAACATTTTCTGCAAAATTTACACTCAATTCGAATAAAAAACAATTACAAATTAAATAATGTGATAAAGAGCATAAAGATCGCGCTTTAAAATCAATGAAGTAAATAAATGCATATTTATCAATTTTGAAAAATTATTATTTGGGTAGACTGAAAATTTAGTTTGAAAAAAGTGTAAAATACTTGCGATGAATTAATATATCAGTTGATTCTGGCAATATTTTTGTTCTGACAAAGTTTGAAGCAAATGAAGAAATTTTCGAGCTCGATTTTTTTCTACAGACAAATTTCGACATTTTAACTAGCAGTTTTTGACTTAATTTTTAAATTGTTTAAAAGTTATTATTGTCCTGAGTTCAAATCTAGAAAAAAATTGCCTCTGATCCTTTTCGTATAGTTATCGGGGTTTAAACTTACCAATTTCGCCAATTTGGGAAAAATAACGCGCGACATAGGTCATGGAGAGCCTCATCAAAATAAGGCTCAAGAAGTGGGCCAGCGACATCAAAGCCATTCCTCCCCAGCAAGCAGGATTCCAGACGGGCAAAATGACGACCGACGTCCTGGCGAACATTGCTCAGAAGGCCTTCGAACGCCATTTTCATGCCATTTTCATGGAACGGTCGATCTGAAAGCGGCTTTCGACAGAGTTTGGAAAAACGGCCTCCTCCGCGACCTCGCCCGCCTCAAGATCCACCCAACTGCTCTCCGCTGGCTTCGAGCTTTTGTTGCTGACAGAAAGGCGGCAGTCCGTTGGGACAACACCATCAGCCGCTTCAGGACGTTCAAGGAAGGGGTACCTCAAGGGAGCCCTCTCTCTCCTCTTCTTTTTTTGCGTCGCCACCGCTAAGCTGCCGAAAAGGATCTGCAGCTCATCACCACGAGTATAGGCAGACCAATTCGCAGACGACTTTACCATCTCGGCGTCTGGCAGGACAGTAGCAGAAGCAGCAGTTCGCCTCGCCCCTACTCTCCGGGAAGTGGAGAAGTGGTCAGCAGATTATGAAGCTCTTCTCTCTACTGAGAAGACCGCGCCACCTGTCGTTTCCCTTGACCCACGGGAAACAGCTGAGAAAGCGTCGAAAGGCCTGAGTTTCCTGGGCACTCCGATCCAGAACAACAAAGAAATCAAGCATCTTGAAGTACACCTGGACACACAGATGTCATTTAAGAAGCATGAGTCGGAGATAGCGAAAAAGATCAACAAAAGGACTCAAATCCTCCAAGCACTAGCAGGCAAAGACTGGGGCGTCCTTGCAATCGACTTGTCACCACTCTACAAGGCCTACGCGAAGCCCGGTGGTCTGTACGATCTGGAAGTCTGGGGTCCGTTTCTCTCGAAGACAGAGCTCCAGACGCTTGAGACAGCCAACAACAGAGCAACCAGGCTGATCACTGGTACGCCCCGGGCACCCCTTCGGCAGCTGCGGTTATAGAAGCAAACCTAACACCGATCAGGATAGAGGTGGAAGAAAAAGCAGCGCTCCTACTCGGCAGATACTCCAGGTTCCCCGACGACCACCACCTGAAAGAGCTAACCCCGGCCCCGGCTGAAATCCAGGGTCGAAGGTTCTCACCGGTTTGACTGGCGCAGCACTGCAAAAAAGACGGCTGAACGAAGTCCCGGAAGGAGGTAGCTTGTTCGAGCAAATTGTTGCAAACAGAGAGGAGAAACACCGACGAATCTATGAAGAATTGACACCCAAAACATCAACTCACCGAAGAGCCACCGAAGGAAGACCTTTGCCGCACTCAGTCAACAGAAGCAGAGAAGAAGAAATAACGCTGCACAGGCTGAGAACCAACAGAGCCCGCTTCCTCTGCCAGACTCAACACAGGTTCGGCCTTGTTCCGGGCCCAATCTGCGAGAATTGCAACCAAGAAGAGGAATCAGTGGACACTTCGTTACATCATGTGTTTCATGGGAATCAGCAAGAAGAATCACCATGGGGGACGGCTATCCACCGATCACAACCCTCCAGTCAAACCTTGACAAAATTCTGAGCTTCGTGAGGCTCGCAGGGCACCTCACGGTGCCTCCCAATCAATAGAAGGGCCCCAGCCACATACACACACATAGTTCGGAACATAAACGCGTAAACCTTTATTTGGTTGTCTTAGAAATTGATCCACACTGGATTGAGGAATGCTTTTTGGTCTATTTAATACTTGGTGAATGCAAAATATATTAAATAAAAATATCAATTTGTACTTCACTTATCGTTTTGCTGGAAGATTTTCAAACTCATAATAATTTTTTGAATTTTTCTTTTTTTTTTTTCAATTTCCAAGAAAATTTTATTTTAAACTTCTATTTAGAAACTAAAATGCAGTCGCAACAATCAGGGTTTTTCCCTGATAAGATCATTCTTGGGCATTTTGGATGACGAATACAAATCTGGCAGAGTTCTCGGTAGATTTGCCTTCCTTTGCAAGGTGGTGCAAATATTTGCATTCCAAGGAAACAACACTGCTTGTAACAAAGCAAAGCCCGGAATGTTCCGACCACAATTTGAGGTCTGGGTGATATTTAAAAAAGAACTAAATTTCATCATTTTTTTTAAAAAATTTCAACTCATCCCCCAATCGCTGTTTAAAGTATAAATCGATCTATTTCGCGGCTATTTTTCCTTTCCCCCTCACCTCACATATACACAAATTTTATGTTGTAACGGGGAGTTTTACAAGGTTAAGTATGGAGACCAAATATGTTTGTTAAAGCCTAATTAGTCCGCATACCAATTTTTGTAACAATCCAATGTTGTGAACAAAATTTTACTAATAAAATTTTGCTGGTGGGGGGGGGGAAGGAAAAAGAGCCTATTTCGCTTATAGCGAACTATTACATAGGGCAAATAACTCGCCTCAATTCTTTTTGAAACGGTTTTTTAGACGGATTAAATCTTCGCTGACGCGTTAATAGCATAAAAACATACTGCACGTTAATTGTCCCTATTTAGGCCAAATTGGCAGCCCTTAATCCCCAATAGCTACGAAAAACGAGCACCGATGAAAACTTTAGGACAACAATAGGTAAAAAGTCGAAATTGCCGAACACATAATAAGCCTTAGTCCTGCTCTTGATTTCGTTTTTTTTTGTAGATTTATTCCCCTTTTTGGCTAATTAATGCATAAATCTCGGGACAAAATAACCCTCAGTCAAAATAAAAGTTAATTAATCCGATAAATGATGTACATTTTTATCTTAAAAAAGAGTTTTTCGGGCAATCAGATCCCTGTTTTTACCGATTTTTATTTTGATTTATTTCAGCGCTTTTTTCACCATCCACGTTATTGATGAATGACGTTTGTCGCAAATTTTTTGTAGTAGTAAAATCGTACTAGAAAAATTCAGACGTATGTTAACAAAAGCATTGAGCGATGTGAAGAGAATATATAATTTACAATCATTCACAATAGAAACATTTTTTTTTGTTATAATTTTGTTTAAAAATTCTGAAGTTTTGATGAGCAATGTCAATTTGTGAGTAATTCTCTTACATTCAGTCATCTGAATATGCGACATTTTTTTTTGAAAAATTGACAGGGGGAGGGGGAGGGGGCAGAGCAATTTTTATCCGTTAGTCGCAATTTTACAATCTTGCAGCGCAACAAAAGTTAGACATCATATAAAAATTCAATCATTGAAACTGGTCACAAAAAGAAACAAAAAAGAGCGCCAATATTGACCTTTAGAGTTTATTTTGAAAATTGATGACTTTTCATCAATGCGCCACAGCTTTATTGATCTAGCAATTTGCTGCCAATTTGAGAAAAAAACCAAGTTGAATATAGATTCACAAACTTGCATTTTGCAAGCATGCATTTGGAAATAATCATTGTAAGTCTTTTCGCACTGGGCTCAAAAGGCGCTCTAGAATTTGAAAAAAGAATCGTCAAGGGCGAAGATGCAAAATACAAGGGATTATACGTGCAAGTTATTCTCCAGGTCAGCCGACAATCTTTTACCGTTTCCCTCGCTATCTTTTTTCCGGCTTTTCTGCTGTCCCCGTGCATTTTTTTTCATTCACACACGTAAGAAGCCATTTTTGCTTGTAAAGTTTTTGTTCACAAATCTTATAAGCCAACTGCGTATATAACACTGGGATGAAAGAAGGGATCAAATGTATATTAAAAAATAGAACTAAGTTAAACATCCAACTTTTTTTGAGTTTATATTCCACATTCGCGATAGGGCTTCCAAGGGAGAGCGAATAGGATTTTAACTTATTTCCAAAAAAATCATACCGTTACACAGAGGCAGATTTAGTGGGGGCGGGGGCGGACGCTTTTCCTCTCAGGGATTCGACCCCCTGCCGACCCAAAGGGTCCCCCCTTTGGTACTTTTTAAGAAATGCATTTTTGGCCGACCGACACCAAAATTTTTCTAACGGGGCCTTTGGCGCCAATATATACTAATTTTGAGATTAGCGATTTTTTGGTAGAAATTTTCCAAAAAATGCCTAAAAGCGCCTTTTTTGGACTGTTTTTACAAAATTCTGCCTGCGACGCAGAAAATTGGGCCAAAACAGGGACTAAACCGTGCTTAGGAAGAGCTCAAAAAAAACATTTCGGTCCACCTAAAAAAAAGGTCGACAAAATTTTCAAAAAATGTTTGAAAATCTGCCCCCCGCCCCCCCCCCCCTCGACAAAAAACTTAGATCTGCCCCTGATCTAAAGTATAAACACAGGGCGTCCCAAATAAGGATCCAAAATTGAATATTTCGACAACTACTGGGTCGATTCTTTTGTAAATTTTGCTCGCATATCTAGCTGCCTAACACACGTTGTGTAGTAGCCGCTAAAATTGGGTAATTAAAACATAATTTTTTTGGTTTCTTTTTTGGGGACACCTGCAAAAAATAGACACAAACATGAAAGAAATGTGGTTTTTCTTTGGCACGAGAGTTGAGGAAACAGATGTTTTAAAATCTGAAGAGGTCGTTGAATACTAGAAAATTAGGCGAAAACAGGGACTTTTTAGTGCTTTGGGAGAGCTCGGATAATCAATTTGGTCGACCTGTAAAGTCGACAAATTTTTCCTAACTTTTTGAAAATCCGCCCCCACCCATGAGAAAATCCCTCCATGCCTTAAATACTTTTTCCGAACAGCTCTTTTAGACACAGGTCAGTGGCTGATATTAAAGTTTCAAGAAGAACGAAAATGAATTTTCAAAAAAATTTATATAAAGGGCTCTTTTTTTCCTCCCACCTTAAAGAATTCATGAGTAAATATGGCGAAATGCGTGATGTTACTAATTACCGTGGTTAGTTTGTTGACGATGCTGTTTTTCGACAATGTTGAAGTATTTTTCATCAAATTGAAATTGAAAGGTAGTGAAAAGTCGAAAAGTAGCCAAAAATAAATTGACCCAATTTAGATCCCAGAAAAAAAAACAGCGAGACTGTTAATTTCAAGGCGATGCCTTAAATGTGCAGACTGCTTTAACCTCTGCTGTGGATTACTGTGCTACTTAAACAGATGCTGAACTTTTCAAAAAAAGCATAGATTATTTCAAATTTTGATTTTTGTGAAAATCCTTCCCCCACAGGCAATTTAAAATTCAAAGTGATATTTTTAGCATAGAGTAGCATACTGTAAAGAACAAATAGCATGCCTCAATTCAAATTTGGAACAATTTTGTTTTTCTGAGCCGGATTGAACCGCTGCTCACGCGTTAATATCAAAAAATATATCCGCGTTTCGAAAGCCCGAGCAACAACAGTCATAGGATATAAATTTACAGCAACATTTTCCGAAAAGAAAGTACATTGTTCACAAGTTTCAAACGGAAATAAAAACCGACTTGACCATGAATCATTCTACCAAAATAATATAGAACGACTTCTACATCTCAATCCCGATGATTGTAAAAACGAGCTACTCAGACTAAACATCACAAGAAATAAAAACACTGACAGGAAAATAATATATTTTCGAGTCTTTGCCGATTCTGTACATCAAGCAGAACTTGAAAGATATCAAGGACACATTAAACTAGATGAAAAATACCCATACAACGGCGCACACGGAAGATTAACTTATGACATACACGATAAGCACTGGATACCACACATTGGTATAAATAATCCATCAAACTGCAAAGCAGACACAAAAAATAAAGGATATCAAGAAATAATGTTTTTCGATTGGAAAATACAACTCGAAAAAATACAACTCACACGAGATTTATCTGATAACACAATGATCTATCAAGGAATTAGACTACCTTGTAAAAACGATCAAGGTTATTGTGACCCTACAACACGAACACAAGCAACAATTGTTTGGTTTCACGAAGATACATGTACAACATTTCAAGTAGCAAAAATACACGCTCGAATGATAAAATTTCACGAAAAATATTTTATACAATCAATTCCATATGAACAAGTAAATCCATCACGAAAACAAAGTACTGATTTTCGAAACATCCATAATATAGAAAATAAATTAACACATTTTCAAATATATCAAGAAACAGAACTCGCATGCAAATACAGAAATCCACTTCACAAAACACAATATTCTGAAATATTAGTTGAATACAAAAAAGGTTTCGACATGACCACTGGAAAAATAAAAATTGACCCTTATGCCACAGGTCATCCTCTAAACGAAGGAACATCATATATACCAGTTAACTTTCAAAAAAGTAATGGTCAACCTGGTGGACATCTAAAGCCACATGACACAGGAAGCACACGTTTACAAGAACTATCACTAATGAATTATTCTTATTTTGGTAATATCCACTATGATATTCACTTAGATATAAAATTAGACTACACAATTAGCCGAATTTTTCAGGAAATGTCACTCTCTGAATTAGAAACACTTCACCAACTATGCGAATTAGAACGAACACAAATCCTACAATCACTTGCACTAGCAGTATTAAAAATACCCTACGCAGGATATTTACTATCAGGAAATAGATCAAATTTTTTAGACTACGAAGGAAACATTTTATGGTTTTATACTTGTACCAAAAAAGTATCACCACTATATGTTTTTGAAGATAAAAGATGCTATAAAAGAATCCCTATCTTTTATAAAAATAAAGTACATTTTGTTGACACACTTTCAAGACGAACATATTTCTGGGATACCGCAGTCTCATGTGGATCAGAAAATAGCCACAATGTAGTACAATTGAACCCAGATGAAGATAAATATTATCTTCTTACCCCATACCCCACATTATTGCAATCACTCAAAAAATTTTCACCCGAAAGCATTAGAGCTATTGCTCGAAACCCAAATATCGATTTACAATCAATTGGAATATATTCAAAATCCGATATCCAACATCACATTAGAACACAACAATTCCAGGAATTCAATCAATTGACCAAAACTTACGCAAACTTGCCGAAACCGCAGGATTTGCAGATATCTATACACAAGATTATAGCGGATATTTTAAAGACATTAAAGACTATATATATCTAAACGGTGAAAAATACAGACCACAAGATATTTCACCTATAAATATTTTTACCTTTGTTACACTAAAAAATGAAATTCTCGATTTTCTAGGATGGCCCTATTACATCTTAGAAAAATTAACTATTTTATACGCAATGCTTAACTTTATAGGATTTCTTTTTTCACTTTTAAAAGGAATCTATAATACATGCGCTATACACACACAAGTAAATAGACAAGCAAGTGTAGCACGCATACTATTTGCAGGATTTTTTGGAGTTTTTTCATCATCAATAAACAAAATTCTTCTAGACGCACAAATAAAAGAATATAACACAAAAATAGCGACAAGACAGAACACGTACAACGAAGAACATAATAATATAGAAGTAACGCCTACAGCACCACAGTTGCCACCCCTACCACATAACCATCCATTATCCTTATTCCCACGAAATTTCCGAAATTTAGCAATAACACATAATCCAAATTTTAGACCAAACATATCGCAAAGTCCCATACAACATATAATGACACATCATTCACAAGATGAAAATACATATGAACAAATTATCGAACAACCCCATACCACCGCTTTTCAGTCTCAAAATAATAGTTTTTTTAGCCAACGATGAGCCGACAACTTGGATCCCTACACCGCTCAAATTCCCATCCAACCAACCTCAACACTCCAATTACAATAATTCCACTTTTTGCTTTCCCGCCATCCGATTTCCCAACTAGTAATATAACATCAAGCATGAATTCAGACACTAATTCAGATATTTCAGTTTTATACTCCATTTCACAACTCAATAACCCTAAAATAGAAACCCCTGATGAATTTGCAGACTCCGAACCAACTCCATCCAATAATTTTCAAACCAACTCCTCAGTTTTTTCAAAACCCCCTTTTCAACCAATCCCACCAAATAACCCACTCCCGTCCATTTCTACCCCCTTTTATGCTTCACAAGTAACACCAACCTACTCTTCATTTCATTCAGACCGATCATCCGATTCTCCAGATATTCCCCAAATCTCCCAAGAACTCGATAATTTTATCACCCTACAACAACAACTATTACACCCTAACACTGTCACTGTAAATCAGATTTCTTCCACAATAGAATCCTCAAACCCACCTACCCCTACACCCTCTTCAGCTTATACTGCATCATTAGCACAATCATCCACATCCACCGAATCATCAAATAGCACTAATAGAGCTTATCGCACTTTTAAAAGAAAATTCCCAAACCATCCATTCCCAACCAAACCAGGAACAGCCCGTGAATATATTAATCATCCACATCACACCAACACGAAAGATTTCCTAGCAATCACCCTACCTTCATTTCCACAGTATACTTTAAACACCCCTCACGACACTAACGACACACGTAGTTTTATAGATGAACATGTTTTAATGCCTACACTTCATTGGACAACATATTATCATTTTACTAATCCCCTTTGCCTACCGTTATCTAATACTCATAACGATATAGAACGGAATAAAGATATGCTATATCGACTCACCACACCACTAACACATAGACATTTTACCTATATAGGATATAAAAAATCACTAAAAATATTCCCTGCACCCCGAGCTAACGAATTTACACTAGAATATTACGACCATAATATCATCCGAACTAATCAAGATCAATTTTTAGATGACGACCGCTTCGCTAACCCACAACTAACAGAAATTTTTTTTTATCAAAACACCATTTGTATTTACACTCAATATATTTGATCGAAAATATGATCACATCATTTCTGAAGCACTAACTGATATGCAAGCTTACGAAAGTTTTAAAGAAAAATTTCAATTATTTTCACTAACCTTCCACTTCCTTGCACCACATGAACGCGATTTGCACTGCTCACACGACATAATGTTACGCACTAAATAAACCCACACATATACATATTATCGCTTCATACAAAATCATTTTGATCTACACACTCCATCAAGACAACCACACCACCGTTTTCAGTTTCTTAATTCAAAGTACACTTCGCCATTTTTTCTAAATTTCACATATTGCATCAAAGATACTAACCTCCACGGCATCCTCCGCAATTATGACCCAATAACACAAATGTATATATTTTGTCCCATCGCGAAGACCTTTAATGCTGAAGAATCCAGACCCTTCCTTATCCCACATGAATTTATCCAACCTATAGAAATCCCTATATTAGAATTCATCCATAATACTAAATACAATCACAAAATATATAATCTCATTCAAAACACACCTTATGAGTTTGCAGTTGGCACCGAAGAACTAAAAACTATTAAAGCACTTGCTTTGGCCACTGCTTCAAACTAAAAACATCATTCGCATACTAACAACATTCAATTATTACAACATTAAGCAAAATTACTAACAAATTCAGACATGATACACGACATCTTCCCCCACGGTTTTTTCCCCTACGACTAACAGGTAAGTATAATTTATACATATTCTTCACTAATAAATTTAAATTAATACTAACCATTCTTTACTCATGTCTCATTTAGATTTTTAGTCTTCATCCCACGATCATCTGCAAAAAACAGAAAAGAAAAATAAAAAAAGTTGTTAAAATTCTTCTAAACTCAATTAATATTTTGCACTAGATAAATATAATAAAATTCATACGAATGTAGTAAATTAATATATAAATTGTTTCCCCAAAAGCAGTAAATTTCATAATGATGAAAATTTGTAACTTAACTTTTCCCCAAAAACTAGCAGTAAAATTAAAATTCTATGTAATAAATTGATAAAATGAAAAGGCAGTACTAACCTTTTGATATTTTCATTCACTCACACAGGAATTCTATCCAAACTCGCACAGCTCGCCCACGAAGAATTGTTTAAATAATGAATTTCAGTTTCAAGTTTTCACACTCAACAACTCAAACACACGATAACAAGTTTCAAACTTTCCTTTAACCCGGTTGGAATAGAATTATATACTAAACCAAACTAACCAACGCAGCTTACTAAACACCACAAATCATAAAATAACAGCATGACTAAGAAAAGAAAACCAACGGTACCCAAACCGGATTAACCCAGTTTAAAACTGGATAATTTATTCTTTTGAAGACTATTATAAAGTCTAAGAAAGAAATATTAAAACACAAAAAAGTCGAAAAACAAAACCATAACAAAAACATTTTGATTTTTGAAAAAAAGGACACAACCAACGGAACATAAGAAAGACCACCATAAACCCAACATAAAACGTTATCACATAACAGGACCTCTCACAGAAACCGCACGAAATCATACTCCCACTCCTGGCCTAACCCACCAGAGAGGACGTCCTGAGCATGCTCTATAGCCGGCCTAACCCACCGCGCTACATCCACGCTTTGTGACCACACTTCTATTTTTAATAAGAGGTACTCAAGGGTGAATAACTCTTCAAAATAACCGAACTAAAACAAAATGCTTTTGTGAAAACAACTAACCAAAATCATAATTAAAACACTGAACTAATAAAAATTTTATAAAATGTAAATCATACTTTGCAGTATATAGATCAGCATACAACAACAAAGACGAACATCCAAAGACAAAATGACCCCACTACACTCGAAAAAGTATGACCAGCCACAACCAATATGCCGTCCACAATCACAACTCAAAGGATTTAGAGTACGACTTGACTTCGCAGAAAAGGACTTCATTGAATTAGACCAATGACCACCTCGATGTTCAAGTATACGTACAGATCCGAGTTACAAGGCATCCCCTCCACGCACAATCTCCACGCCATTCCCAGACGAGGTCGAACACAAAACAAGTTCTCTACATAAAACAGAAAAACCCGTCATAGCAAACCATTCTGAAATCAGATTGATTTCGTTGGGAAACACCGTCGTTGTCACAAGAAGACACAACGATTGATGTCCCTAACTCAAGCGTCCTGGAACTTCTCTAACAAGAGGAACCGGACAAGAATACGATGTTCGCCCAATACCAACGTTCATCATCCATCCTTTGAATTGCAGAAAGATAATTGTAAAAAACTCTGTAAAACCCGGATGGGTGGAACCTGATCCAAACTACATTTTATGATTGGATAAATTAGATATTTTACCACTGTAAAGTATTTAATATTAACCAATCATGATCCATCTAACTAACAACCCACTTATTTGTAAGTGCTGAAATTACTTGTAATTTCAGCACCAGAGAGATTTGAATTTAACTTAGAAATTAGTTGCCTCTCCAAGAGAACTTCAGCAGCCGCAACAAACCAGTATACCCTAGATCTATTGAGCCTAGCAGAGACTAGTTAAACACCCTGAGACTAGAAAGTATAAGAGTAAGATTAGAATCGGTATTAGACTAAGAAGTTGCACGAATCTATCCGGCCGAAAAAAAGATAGCGTGACGAGCAGACGGTGTACCCTATCCGAAATTACTCTATGAGTTAATAACATCAAACTTAACTCAATTATCTCACATTGGCATAAGTGGCAAAGTTCAAATCCTAAAAACTTTACATAAAAATGATTATTGGTAAAAGATTTTTGAACTTCCGTCAGAAGTGCCTAGATATATAGTCAAAAATTGTCTAAAGAAAAAACCACACCTGGTGCAAATATTTTTGACCAATGAGTCTGCTCATGTATCAGGGCAAAATTATGAGTATTTCAGCTGCCCTTCAAAGCTGATGGGAAAAAAATTGCCCAAAAAAATTGATATAAATACTGAAAAAAAAGAAGAAAGGAATGACTTTTTTCAAAAAATTTTGCCTTCCTTTTATCTCCTTACATGCGATGTCAATTGCAAAAAAATATATTATGCGTCGGCTCTTTCTCCTTTTCCCCCCACCTGCAAATTTTTACATGTAAATTTGTTGACCACATTGACCGATTGTTATGAAAATTTACATACAGACTAATAAGGTCATGACAAACATATTTGGTCTTCATACTCAACCTCGTAAAACCACTCGCTACACTAATAAGTTGAAACTGGGGCTCTTTTCCAGTTCCCCCCTTTCAAAATACTGAGTTTTTTGTTTGTTTTACGTTTTATTACGGCTAAATGCGCGATGTTACGATGTACAGTATGAAGAAAAAATCTGATCATAGTTGTCGATTCGTTCACCAAGCCAAAACTTATGGTCTTATTGTTCCGACTTTTGATACGAAAGTAACGGAATATTTGTGCTCGGGGTGGGTGTTTTTTTTTCTTCAGACAAATTTTGACTTTTTAACTAGCCACTTTTGACGGAATGTTTTTTATATCATTCGAAAGCTATTGTTGTCCTGAGCCTAAATTCGAAAAGATATTTCACCTGTGATCATTTTTCGTAAAGTTATGAGGGTTTAAAGATAGCCATTTTGACCAATTTGGGACAATTAACGCGCGATATAATTCGCGCTATTAACGCGTCAGCGGAGATTTAATCCGTCTTAGAAATCGTTCCAAATTGGTTAAAAGAAGCTTATTTGCCATAATTGATTTTGTTATAAGGAGCGAAATCTATTGTTTTGTACTTTATATGGCGTGTGGGGGGATGATTTTCATCAAAAAAAAATTTCAAAGTTTAGAAAAAAAAATTTTCATTTTATTTTATTTGTTTTTTTTAATGTTTTTTTTTTTGTTATTACTGCTCCATAAATGTTAAAAGGCAGTCGGAACTTTCAGGGCTTCGCCCTGATACGAGCAGTCTTGTTTCAATTTGGAATTAATTAGAAAGCCAACTGCGCATGTTATAAGAACGCACATATTGCGCGTTAATTATTATAAATTGGCCAATTTAGCTATTTTCATACGCCCATAACTTTACAAAACAGATGAATTGAAAAAAATACCTAAAAAAAAAGGCTTATGGATTGAAACGGGGTGCATCACAAAATTTATATGTTACTAGTTGACCAGATTACCTAACAATTGCTTCTCTGGCATTCTGAAAAATTTGTTTTATTCAGTTTTTCTAAAATGAAATTAACTGATCCTCGTATCAGAGCAAAGCCCTGAAAATTTCGACTGCATTTTAAAATCTATGGAGAAGTGTTCGCTTTAAAAAACGGATGAATTAAAAAATAAAAAAAACTTTCAAAAGTCTTCCAAAGTTTGTGAGAATATATTCATGAAATAATGACTGATGTTTGTGCATGGGCAATAAAAAACGGGGCACTAAACAATAGGTCACCAAAAACGGGGCGTTAAAAAACGGTAAAATATTCAAAGAAGCCCAAGTTGGGGCCACAAGCAAACAACATTTGCGGCGGAACTGTGTTCATGAATCACTGGGTCATCACTCATGCAAGTTGTGCATCCAAAAAGAAGAACCAACCAGTTACCATTCAGTACAAAGACTTCACAAATGAAGCTGGACTAAAGAAAGAGTATCCAGTCAGCAAAGAGGATATTCACGTGTCAAAGAAGTAAGTTTTGGACTAGCTCAAGTAATTCTGACCCTCAGTTGTTTTGTACAGACACGCAAAAAAGTTTCAGCTTTTTCTCTAATATTTGAATTTAGTTTTTGAACAACTATCAAAAAATTGACATACTTAAAAATTTGGCGATGTTGTGAAATTAACACTTTTTTTAAAGTTTTTGCTTCATAGCTAGCAAATTAAGCGTTCACCCATAACAACAAACACTGTTGGAGAGTTAAAAAAACTCATTACAAAACCGAAAAGTTTTAGGAAAATGTTTTATAAAACAAGCAATATAGGTGTAATATCTTATGCGGTATCGGGTGAAAACTAATGATAATTCAAGAATGTATTCTGGTTCACTTGAATTAAGTTTTCTTTTCTTTTTCTAAAGTTAGTCACCGAGAGTGATACTGCAGAATCAAAACTTTGAGTTCTTAGCTGTGTGCCAATGTCACTGCACACATGACCTTGGGCACATAATTGATAATAATTGATACCACTGAAGGTTAGTATGACATACCCACCTCAAGGGGAAAATAAAATTTTCAATATATGAAATAATTTATGTTAAAAAGAGTTTAATACACTCAGTTCACAGATAGTTTCTGAATTTGAAAGATTAGTAGGTTGGATTTTCAATTCTTAGTTTTCTTCGAAGTTGATTCTCCAGCAAGGATTCCAATCCGTTCGTTTGTCCAGCATTGCAAAGCCGAATTTTCTCCGGAATAAATGTCTCTCTAGTATATGTAACTTGGACTCTACGGGCCTGTACTTCGTTCTTGGAAGTCTGTTAGTCTCTTCCAGTATTCCTGGAGTGCAGCCTTGGGAACTGCTCCCCCTGACAACTCCTCCGATATTTCCTTGATGGAATGTTTGACTGGGTCTCCAAACTGTTTTGGCTCATTGCTCTTAGTTTGTCTAGAACTTCGTCTTACTCCTGATTCTTCGGCGCTAGAGTCATCAGAAGCCCCTGACGAGGCTCAAATATTGTGTCCCTTTCGGATACTGGCTGGACATTCCCTCTGAGGTCGTCCGCGACTTTTTGGACCCCCTTTTAAGAACTTGCTCTGCAAGATTCTCCCACTCCGCCGGTGCCAAATTCTGGTTTTGAAACATGTCCAGGATATCCTCCGGACGTGTTTGTGAATCAATTGTCTTTGGTTTGGCCTTTTTTTGGTTTTCGGGGTGGAGCTCGCGTGAAAGTTTTTGTTCGAGGTATCCAAAGTTGACGTTCATTGTTCGTTGCCCTAGTCAACTGCAACAGCAGATTGTAGTAGCAGTTTTCCCGGTTTATCGTCTGATTTCTTTCGCTTCGTCTTCTTTTCGCACTTCTCTAGACCGATCTCTTCCTGAGTTTTTGGTCCAGGTATCGAACTAGGACAAGCTGTTTTTGATGGCTAGATTTAGACCCCCTCCGGCTTCCGTGTCCTTTGAGGTTACGACTGTTTGGCTTTGTTGAAACCGATCCACCGGGTTCACAAAATCTGCAACTTCCACGGCCTGTCGTAATTCTTCATCCGGCTCAATATCCTCTAGCATTTCAGGGGAACTAATTCTTAAGAATTTTTTATTTGGTTCTGCCGAAGGACTCTTGCTCTCGCTCCGCGTTTTCTCTTGTGATAGGAACGTTTTCGCTTGAGCGATGTCTGATTTCCTGTAAATAGATCCTGTTTACGTCTTGACCATCTAATCAGTTTCTGTCGCTATTTTCCCCTTCAGCGGTTTCATCAGCGCTTGTCCGCTCTTGCATAACGGATCCTTACGCAGAATCGTTTTCTGTGGAGACTGCCTGTTTTTCTTCTCCTTA
The DNA here is from genome assembly GCF_963678635.1 of Symsagittifera roscoffensis. Lineage (NCBI taxonomy): Eukaryota > Metazoa > Xenacoelomorpha > Acoela > Convolutidae > Symsagittifera > Symsagittifera roscoffensis. The sequence continues at coordinate 3,472,715 of NC_087067.1, forward strand.
TCTTCTGTGAACCCCTCCTCCCAGGAGTATATCATCTCCTTTCGTATTTCTGAGTTCGATAACCCTGTTTCCTCGACAATCCACCGTATGTCGTTTTTCGCAGCATCTCTCTTTTCCTGATTCCAACGAGCGTTCGCCTCCAGAAATTCTTTGAGAGCTTTTGCTCTCTGACGATCCCTGTCTGAAAGTACTTGCTGCTTGTGCAGCGGACTGGTGTCCCTGCTGAATTCCCCCTTTCTGACTATCTTCAGGTTCTCCCGGGATTGGTCAATTCTTCGTTATAGTTGCGATGCCGTTAATGCCGATCGTTCCAAGTGTTGTTTGTCTAAAAAGTCAGAATTGATTATACACTTATACCGTACGATTTTATATTTTTTTTTGGTAGTCTGCCAAAATATGCCTGAAAAGGAGATACTTGAATAGTTTTCTGCTTGTTCCACTGTAGGACTCGCATTATGGTACTAAGACAGGGTTTGATCGCTCTATTGTTTTCTTCTTTTTATGGTTTGTATCGTTCGCTCTACTAGACCGCAACCTCGATGGTCCCCCACCGGACAGAATTTTTGTTCGATATTGAGTTCAGTGCATTTTTTTGTTAGTGTTCCCTTAAACCCTGAAAATTGGTCGGATCATATTGATTCCAGAATGACGTGTATGTGTATATACGATTTCAAGAATTTTACCGTACACTTTCCACTTGTTGACTTAGTAACCTTTACCGACGGGAATTTTGAGAATCTATCAATAGCTACTAGAAGGTAGATCTTTTTTCCTCGGTGGTTCTCTAACGGTCCCGCATAGTCAAATTGTACTTACTCTCCCGGCTGCGTGAGCATTGGCAGTGGTTTTGACGCATTTTTTGGAATAAGATATTAGACGTTCTTTTCATATCTGGTGCAACTACGACACTCTTCCGCTAGATTCATTATGTCCTTGTGCATATGTGGCCACCACAAGTTTGCTGACACTCCTAGCATAGCCTCTTGACCCGGATGTCCCCGGTGAATCCTTTTGATTACAGCTTGTCTTAGTTGGAGGGGTATTGCCATTCGATTGTTCACCATAATGCAATCGTCTTGCACCGCCATCTGCGACCATAATGGGTTCGTGAACGGTCCCATCAGCTCGAACCCCTCTTTGTCTCCTCTCTCTATGACTCGTCGGAGGCGGTCCATCCATGTGTCTTCGGTCGTCAGTTCTGCCAGGAGACTCTTATCGAACAACTTCGATAGATTGTATAATGACTCCTCCGTCTGCTGTTTTTGCAATTTCTGTTTTTTGAGTGTTTTGGGTAGTTCTATTGCACACACTCTTGGTCACTTTCGATGTCCTCTGTAGTAAGATCTACCTCAATTACTTTGACCTCGCTCCATTTCCTTTCGTTCGAAGTAGCTGGTGTGATGCTGATCGGTCTTTGAGTGGTTTCTTCCGGATTTTTATCAGTTTCCTCCGACGTGGCCACTAACTCTCGGTTGATGTTTGCCTAAGTGTGTGCTTCTCCCCCAATCAATTGCAAGAACGAAAGTAGTCTGTTGTCTGCCTCTTTATGTTGCTCCAGTTGAAGTTGCCATTTAAATCTTGATTGAACTTTTGTTTCACTGTCCGAACTGTCTCTGTTTTTCCTGCCTCCGCGACTTATTTTCCTTGTGCGTAGCGGTGTCATCGTAACTTCCTCCTCTTCGGAGAATTCATTTGTGTTTGAGAGAGAGATTCCACTTCGGGTCCAGAATGCTCTCCTCCCTTTCGTCATTTCGCCAATCCTGTGGTGTATCTGACCACCAGTCGTATGAGCAATTGAATTTTTCTGACATCTCCTTATTCGAGTCTGTTTTTTTCTGAATTTTAATGACTGACTGAATTGTTTTTGCAGTTTTTGGATACGACTGTTTGCTGAGTTGAAGTGACTAAAAAGTGATCGGTTTCTCTTGAAAACTGCTGTTTAGCTGTTCTGACGGTCGCGAAAGTTGTTTTTTTTTTCGTTCCGGTCGAGCTTTGTTCGTTTTCAAACCGTTTTGGTTGCCATGCAAACACTAAGCGATAACTGTTTTGCAACATTCCTTCTAGAATATTCTAGAACGTCTTCGTTTCGGTTGAGCGACCCAATTCTTTCTAGCCTACTGCTCATGCAGTATAACGCTTCATGAAAAGAGTTTATTAGTGCCACTACAAATCTTTCGTCTAAACCCGACTCGGCCCAAGGATCATTATATGGATCACGCGACAAATAATCGACTATCCTCATGTCCCTCCCCGGAAGGTGAACGATTTTAATTTGATATGGCAACAATCGATTGGCCCAGCGGGTCAATCGGGACTGATAGGTCTTATTAGACTTGTTTCCATCTAGTGCTGATGTGAGGGCTTTGTGATCTGTTACGATGGTAAATGTTTTACCTAATAGGTAATGTTTGTATCTGTCTACTTCCCAAACAACCGCCAGTAGCTCCAATTCATTTGTTGAGTAATTTTTTCTCGTGAATTTAGGTACCTGGATGCGAATGAGATCGGAATCTAAGAACCTTCATCTGTTTGTTGTTCTTAGGTAGCCCCCAAACCATTGTGGCTTTCATCACATTTAATTCTTGTTTCCCGGTTATCAATGTAGTATTTTACTTTTGAAAAATTTGCTACTGCGTTTTTTATGGCATCAAACACCAATGTGTGTTCATCCCCCCACTCGAACTTCTTTACGGTTATTACAATTGGGGCTATGAAACAGTCGCTTGTACATTTGTCTAGCTTTGTGATATGACCTTCTGTCAACAGTTTTTCAATTTCCTTTTCTACCTTATCCTGTATATGAATTGGAATTCTTCTCCCCTTTTCTTGAATAGGACATGGGGGTACTTGAATTTTGAACTTACAATGTGATTTTTTGAAATTCCTTGTCTCTCGAATAAATTACTGAATTTATTAAAGAATTTGTTTTTCCAACCTTCTGACTGCTCGCACATGAGCACATCAAATCTGGACAGTTTTTTTGGAGCTGGTTTTTGTGTGGTGACTATCCCCACTTGTCCTAATAAATCCAATAACATTATGCATCTGGTTTTACGTTCCGTCACCAGGAATGTAGCTCCCTTCACCTCCCAGCCTGCCGACCGAAGATTTGTCTTCAATGCCCCCAAAACACAGATTGGTTGTTTGTTGTAATCAACGAATTTTGTAAGCAAGTTCAGTTTGTCAGACGGGTTGAATCTTGCCTTGTTTGATTTTACCATTATTTCTTTTGCCGTCGCCCAATTTAAGAAAGAGACTGGACTTCCGTTATCTACCGTCATTTGTAGTATTTGATTGTCTATTCTTACCATGGCCTTTAATGATTTTTCTCTATTCAACTTTGGGTCTCGGATTGAATCAATTTTTTGAACTTGTATCTTCTCTCCATTTAACTTCTTAATGTTTTCGCTGATTCTGTCCCCACATATTTCGAGAACCTTTCGTTCTGCGGCTGATGTGTTTGTATCGACATTACTTCAAAGTCACTACATGAACTAATATTTTTTCTTATCTGATCATATTCCTCTTCGGATCCTTCAGATTCTTCCGCAACCTCACTCACTTGCTGAGATTTACACATTTTTGCAAAGTGATTGGGTTTTCCACAATTCTTACAAGTGTTGCCCAGTGCGGAACAGTTTTTTAGATGACCCTGTCGAATACTCTTCCGCATCTGTTACATAGTTTCGCTTTCGTGTTAGGTTTTTGTTGTTTATTCGTTTCCCTCGTATTATATTGTTGGTTTTTTGTGTTTCCTGTTGAGTTCCTGACTGCCATCACTGGTGCTTGTTTTAATCTCACTCCAGAGTTGTAGTTGTTACTTGTTCCTCCTGTTGCTGCTGCATTTGTCTTTTGAAATGCCATTGTAGTCAATTTGCTATGTTCGAAATTTATAGCCCTCAGCAAAACTTCTTCTGGATCTAGCGCTTCGAATGTCAGCGAATCCTGCAACGTCATATTTTCCATTTTCGAAATGAATAAATCGCGAACTATCTCACTTTCCAGTGTTCCGAGATCTGATCGAGCTGCTTGCGCAGTTAGCGCTGCATGGAATGCCTCCAGTGATTCTCCGGATTCTTGCATTCGTGTGAACAATTTATATCTTTCATAAGTCACGCATTTTACTTTTTGAAACGAGGCCTCTGCAAACTCTGTAATGTCCCGGAACGACATTTTGGAGATTTCGACGTGGGGATTCTTCTGTAGAAATTGTTTTTTTTCCTTCTGTACTGAGTGAGAGAAATAATCTGGTTACCAGTTTCTTTTGCACCTCACTGTAAAAAAAACATTGTGGCCAACCCTTGGGCCCCGTGTTCTTCTCTCCTCATTTTCCAGCATTACTCGATCTCTTGCTAACTTATCTCTTAGATTTTTGGCTATCGTCGCAGCTTCATTCTCTCCGTCTTGTGGTGTTTCTAGTCGTGGAGGTCGTTCTAATATGTCTTTTGGTTCCTCCAACATAACCTCTGGATTTACGTTTTCTTTCACGGTTACTGCCAATAGAAATAACTCGAACCAGATTTTAAATTGCCCCGGAGGGTCTAAATTCGCTGACGCCCAAAATACGGGTATTCCCATATCAAGCTGTACTGAGCTGCGAATCCTGCTGGCTGCGCCATGTGATATCGTATGCGGTATCGGGTGAAAACTAATGATAATACAAAAACGTATTCCGGTTTACTTGAATTAAGTTTTCTTTTCTTTTTCTAAAGTTAGTCACTGAGAGTGATACTGCAGAACCAAAACTCTGAGTTCTTAGCTGTGTGTCAATGTCACTGCACACATGACCATGGACAAATCATAATAATAATAATTGATACCACTGAAGGTTAGTATTACATCATGCAATTACTGCTATTGCAGTAGCAGTATGACAATAAGTCGCGATTACGTTTCGAGAAAAAATATTGAAACAAAATTCTAAGTTTCGAGATAAAACGGTTTATTTTTTCTATCGAGACTCATAATGCAATGAAATTTGGTGTGGTGAACCTAATCGACAGTTCTGAACAGATTTGTTCTTCATACTTTACAGCCTAACATCACGCATTTAGCCGTAATAACACGTAAAACAAACATAAAACTCGGTATTTTGAAAGAGGGGAACTGGAAAAGAGCCCGTTTATCAGATATTCTTCATTGTTTCAGCGTTGATGATGATGGAATCGCGCTGATCAAAATTCCCTTCCAGAGCAGAAGTCTGGAATTGTGCAAAACAGGCGGCGATCACCACCTTCCGCAAGCAACTCAAATGGCCATAGCGGGAATGGGGACGATCAAAAAGGGAGATTCTACGTTCGCAAGTCAGCTGCAAATTCTGCCTTCGCTGGAATTCCGGAGAGCTTGTCCAGAATGGCTTGTATGCAGTATCAGCAGAGGTTAGGATCCACAAAGGAACATTTAGAAGTTTTATTTGGTGATTGGGCGTTAGTGAATTAATTCAAGTATCCGCTTTTTAGTTAAAAGGCCTGTTGTTTGGCTCATCCACCCCCCTAACCCCCCCCCCCCCCCACCAAACTGCGAGTTTTTATAGGTAACTTTTTCGTTCGCATTATCAGATCGTTACCAAAATGGCATGAGGACTAATTAGGTTAAGACAAAAATATTTGGTCTTCAAACTTTACCGTGTAAAACTCCATGGTAGTTCGATATCAACCAGTTTCTGAATGTGATGTTTGAAGGTGAGCTACAGTTTTTTGAGCCCAGAAGCAAAATAAAGAAATAAAAAAGTATGTAGAGGGGGAGGGGACGGTGAAACAATCTTTTTTCTTAACCATAGTCTAAATTTTGTTTTTAGAAGGAGGATCTACATGCCTATACGACAGGGGATCCCCCTTGGCCGAGACAAGGAAGACAGGGGGGCCCAAATGTCTGTACGGAGTGGTGAAAAAGTCGGTCCAAGAATGCCAATGGAGTGATGAGTCAATCAGGGTGTCTTACTACGAAGACTGGATCATGTCCATAGTCGGGGCGCAGAACAAAAAGAGGACTCTTCTCTAGTATTTGCTCCAATTTCCTTGTCCATGACAATTGAACACATCGGCACACATAATTAACACATAGTAGCTGATTTGAGTGGAAAAATTTTTAGTGCTTTTTAACGACATCCATGTTTGTTCGACCGACCATAAAATTTTATATAAAAGTGTCTTCAGCGCCGGTCGATTCTAGATTTGAGTGAGCGCGCGCCAAAAAACGCATTTTTTGGTAAAAACAAAACCTAGCAAGGGTGACCAAAGAGGGAATTTTTAACTGATTTTTTGTTCAAAAATTTGCTTGCCGCGCAATGTTTTTTGGCTAAATAGGGTCCACATTGTGTTTTGGAGGAGAGCTCAAAAAATTATAGAAAAAGATTGACAAAACTTCGTTGGCGCTAATATGTATCAAATGGGATGAAGAAACGGGCTTCAAGAGTCATAATTTTTTGTTTAAACTTTCCATACTGTTACCAAAAAACGTTAGTGTCTAAATTATTTCGCAAAAAAAATACCCGTGGCTTAGAAATTTAAGGCCATCTAGGGGTTTTTTGGAGTCTTGGGAAAACTCTGCGTCCCCCACCCCCGATTTTGAACAAAGTTAATCATACCTTTCACGTCAAAGTATCAAACTCATTTGTTTAGCCTTCCGAACATTTAAAAATCATAATGATTTCACTAAATTGCAAAATAGCAAAAAACGTGAATTAGACGAGGGACTTGAGCTCTAATTAGAAGAAGATGAAGACGAGTCGGTAGAAGACAAAGAAGAAAACGATTGCAAAGAAGGTTTCCTAATTGATGAATACGACAGCCATAATGAATAAATTCATTAACAACTAACGCTTGTCTTGAAGAATTTGATAGCCTCTCCAAATAATTTGAATTAATTTCACAATTATAATCAGATGCGGATCTTTTTACAGGGGTTAAAATTTTTTGTGCTCTTTGAATTTCGAAAATGCGGTTTTAATGATTTTTTGGAAAAATTTTTGACCAAAAAAATTGTGGCGTTTTTGATGTGCGCCCCAAGACGCACTTAGATCATCTTCCAAAGAAAAATTTTCCTCAGCTTAATCCGCTCCTGAACACATTGCACAAACTGAAACTTTAAAGTTTTGAAGTTTGAAAATAAAAATTGCAAAACACAATCTTTCCTTTGAGCAGACATAGACAGCTAAAATGAAAGATTGTGCAAGATATCTAAGATAGCTAGAATACATGGATAATTTAAATTAAAATTGCATGTAGGCAAAGTTTTTGGTCAAAACACTGTGAATTTGGGATCAAGTAAACAGTCTTCCCCCAGTTAGACCAAGTTAAGATCTTCCACCCCAGCATTTAATTCGCATTAAATATTCTAAGCGCTGCATGTAAAATGCTCGGTTCTGATTGGCTGAAATGTGTAACTTAAAACAAGGTTAACATCCCTCCCCCCACCCCCCAAACACACACAAACTCAAAAAGCCGAACTCCGGGGTCCGAACATCTGTAATGTTAATACGCAGCTCAATAGTGAATGTTATTCATTCCATTCGAGTATTCAGCCGTTATCTGAAAGTTGCATCTTTCGGCGCTGGACGTGTGCTCATACTTTATAAATTTCAAAAATCAGAATTTACGCAAAGTGTTTTTCAACTGAAGAATGTTGCCGTAAATGGAATACGTTTTCTGTTTCCACTCAATCTCATACGCCTCAGTTTCTGATATTGTGATTGTTTGTTTTTACCCAGCAAAAATTTAAAGAGACAAATGTTGCAGCAGCGGTTCAAAAAAAGAGACGAACTTGCTGACCAGAATTATCAAAAAACAAAATATCGAAACAATTAACAACTTTTTAACTTATATTTTTTCTTTTCTTATAGTTTTTTTGGGCAAATCTGAATTTACCTTATCTGTGAGTTTGATTAAATTCCAAAAGAGGGAAATTTTTTAGTCCAATCTTGACTTTTTTGCTGTTTGGCTGCTGATTTTGTCTCAAATTCACTTGAAAAAAAGCTAAATGGAAGGCAAATTTAACTCTTTTTCAACACAAACGTTGCAAAAAAAATCTCTAATAACGAAAGTTATAAAAATGATCAGAAAACTTATTCAGGTTGACACTTCTCTGACTTTTTGTAGGCTATGTTATACATTTAAAGCAAAATTTATAAAAATTTTAATGAATTCATGAATATTTCTCCAATCGCCCGTTAGCTTTGTCTACTTTTATAGTAGTTCATTAAAGAATATAGTTTTCAACCATGTTCAAATAAACATAGCAGATCTCGTTGGCCTCAGTTTCTGTGTAATTTTAGAGAGATATTCAAAAAGATATATTCTGAACAAAATTAAATTAGGACCGTACAGACAAAATACGCCGGACAAAATATGCCACTACAAATTTTTCGTCTAAACCCGACTCGGGCCAAGGATCATTATATGGATCACGCGACAAATAATCGACTATCCTCATGTCCCTCCACGGAAGGTGAACGATTTTAATTTGATATGGCAACAATCGATCGACCCACCGGGTCAATCGGGACTGATAGGTCTTATTAGACTTGTTACCATCTAGTGCTGATGTGTGGGCTTTGTGATCTGTTCCGATGTTAAATGTTTTACCTAATAGGTAATGTTTGTATCTGTCTACATCACAAACAACCACCAGTAGCTCCAATTCATTTGTTGAGTATTTTTTTCTTGTGAATTTAGGTACTTGGATGCGAATGAGATCGGAATCCAAGAACCTTCATCTGTTTGTTGTTCTATGGTAGCCCCCAAACCATTGTGGCTTGCGTCACAATTAATTCTTGTTTCCCGGTTAGTATTGTAGTATTTTACTTTTGAAAAATTTGCTACTGTGTTTTTTATGGCATCAAACACCACTGTGTGTTCATCCCCCCACTCGAACTTCTTTACGGTTATTACAATTGGAGCTATGAAAAAGTCGCTTGTACATTTGTCTAGCTTTGTTATATGACCTTCTGTCAACAGTTTTTCAATTTCCTTTTCTACCTTATCCTGTATATGAATTGGAATTCTTCTCCCCTTTTCTTGAATAGGACATGGGGGTACTTGAATTTTGAACTTACAATGTGGTTTTTTGAAATTCCTTGTCTCTCGAATAAATTACTGAATTTATTACAGAATTTGTTTTTCCAACCTTCTGACTGCTCGCACATGACCACGTCAAATCTGGACAGTTTTTTTGGAGCTGGTTTTTGTGTGGTGACTATCCCCACTTGTCCTAATAAATCCAATCCCATTATGCATCTGGTTTTACGTTCCGTCACCAGGAAGGTAGCTCCTTTCACCTCCCAGCCTGCCGACCGAAGATTTGTCTTCAATGCCCCCAATACACAGATTGGTTGTTTGTTGTAATCAACGAATTTTGTAGTCAAGTTCAGTTTGTCAGACGGGATGAATCTTGCCTTGTTTGATTTATCCATTATTTCTTTTGCCGTCGCCCAATTTAAGAAAGAGACTGGACTTCCGGTATCTACCGTCATTTGTAGTATTTGATTGTCTATTCTTACCATGGCCTTTAATGATTTTACTCTATTCAACTTTGGGTCTCGGATTGAATCGATTTTTTGAACTTGTATCTTCTCTCCATTTAACTTCTTAATGTTTTCGCTGATTCTGTCCCCAGATATTTCGAGAAGCTTTCGTTCTGCGGCTGTTGTGTTTGTATCGACATTACTTCAAAGTCACTACATGAACCAATATTTTTTCTTATCTGATCACCTTCCTCTTCGGATCCTTCAGATTCTTCCGCAACCTCACTCACTTGCTGAGATCTACACATTTTTGCAAAGTGAATGGGTTTTCCACAATTCTTACAAGTGTTGCCCAACGCGGAACAGTTTTTTAGATGACCCTGTCGAATACTCTTCCACATCTGTTACATAGTTTTGTTTTCGTGTTAGGGTTTTTGTCGTTTATTCGTTTCCCTCTTATTATATTGTTGGTTTTTTGTGTTTCCTGTTGAGTTCCTGACTGCCATCACTGGTGCTTGTTTTAATCTCACTCCAGAGTTATAGTTGTTACTTGTTCCTCCTGTTGCTGCTGCATTTGTCTTTTGAAATGCCATTGTAGTCAATTTGCTATGTTCGAAATTTATAGCCCTCAGCAAAACTTCTTCTGGATCTAGCGCTTCGAATGTCAGCGCATCCTGCAACGTCATATTTTTCGTTTTGGAAATGAATAAATCGCGAACTATCTCACTTTCCAGTGTTCCGAGTTCTGATCGAGCTGCTTGCGCAGTTAGCGCTGCATGGAATGCCTCCAGTGATTCTCCGGATTCTTGCATTCGTGTGAACAATTTAAATCTTTCATAAGTCACGCATTTTACTTTTTGAAACGAAGCCTCTGCAAACTCTGTAATGTCCCGGAACGACATTTTGGAGATTTCGACGTGGGGATTCTTCTGTAAAAACTGCGCCATGTGATATCGTATGCGGTATCGGGTGAAAACTAATGATAATACAAGAACGTATTCCGGTTTACTTGAATTAAGTTTTCTTTTCTTTTTCTAAAGTTAGTCACTGAGAGTGATACTGCAGAACCAAAACTCTGAGTTCTTAGCTGTGTGTCAATGTCACTGCACACATGACGTTGGACAAATCATAATAATAATAATTGATACCACTGAAGGTTAGTATTACATCATGCAATTACTGCTATTGCAGTAGCAGTATGACAAAAAGGTCGCGATTACGTTTCGAGAAAAAATATTGAAACAAAATTCTAAGTTTCGAGATAAAACGGTTTATTTTTTCTATCGAGACTCATAATGCAATGAAATTCGGCGCGGTGAACCAAATCGACAGTTCTGAACAGATTTGTTCTGCATACTAGCTTAATATCACGCATTTAGCCGTAATAACACGTAAAACAAACATAAAACTCGGTATTTTGAAAGGGGGGAACTGGAAAAGAGCCCGTTTATCAGATATTCTTCATTGTTTCAGCGTTGATGATGATGGAATCGCGCTGATCAAAATTCCCTTCCAGAGCAGAAGTCTGGAACTGTGCAAAACAGGCGGCGATCACCACCTTCCGCAAGCAACTCAAATGGCCATAGCGGGAATGGGGACGATCAAAAAGGGAGATTCTACGTTCGCAAGTCAGCTGCAAATTCTGCCTTCGCTGGAATTCCGGAGAGATTGTCCAGAATGGCTTGTATGCAGTATCAGCAGAGGTTAGGATCCACAAAGGAACATTTAGAAGTTTTATTTGGTGATTGGGCGTTAGTGAATTAATTCAAGTATCCGCTTTTTAGTTAAAAGGCCTGTTGTTTGGCTCATCCACCCCCTAACCCCCCCCCCCCCCACCAAACTGCGAGTTTTTATAGGTAACTTTTTTGTTCGCATTATCAGATCGTTAACAAAATGGCATGAGGACTAATTAGGTTAAGACAAAAATATTTGGTCTTCAAACTTTACCTTGTAAAACTCCATGGTAGTTCGATATCAACCAGTATCTGAATGTGATGTTTGAAGGTGAGCTACAGTTTTTTGAGCCCAGAAGCAAAATAAAGAAATAAAAAAGTATGTAGAGGGGGAGGGGACGGTGAAACAATCTTTTTTTCTTAAGCATAGTCTAAATTTTGTTTCTAGAAGGAGGATCTACATGCCTATACGACAGGGGATCCCCCTTGGCCGAGACAAGGAAGACAGGGGGGCCCAAATGTCTGTACGGAGTGGTGAAAAAGTCGGTCAAAGAGTGCCAATGGAGTGATGAGTCAATCAGGGTGTCTTACTACGAAGACTGGATCATGTCCATAGTCGGGGCGCAGAACAAAAAGAGGACTCTTCTCTAGTACTTGCTCCAATTTCCTTGTCCATGACAATTAAACACATCCGCACACATAATTAACACATAGTAGCTGAATTGAGTGAGAAATTTTTAGTGCTTTTTAACGACATCCATGTTCGGCCGACCGACCATAAAATTTTACATAAAGGTGTCTTCAGCGCCGGTCGGTTCTAGATTTGAGAGAGCGCGCGCCAAAAAACGCTTTTTTTGGTAAAAACAAAACCTAGCAAGGGTGACCAAAAAAGGAATTTTGAACTGATTTTTTTGTTCAAAAATTTGCTTGCCGCGCATTGTTTTTTGGCTAAATAGGGTCCTCATTGTGTTTTGGGGGAGAGCTCAGAAAATTTCAGCAAAAAGATTGACAAAATTTCGTTGGCGCTAATATGTATCAAATGGGATGAAGAAACGGACTTCAAGAGTCACATTTTTTTGTTAAAACCTTCCAAACTGTTACCAAAAAACGTTAGTGTCTAAATTATTTCGCAAAAAAATGCCCGTGGCTTAGAAATTTCAGGCCATGTAGGGTTTTTTTTGGAGTCTTGGGAAAACTCTGCCCCCCCCCCCCCCCACCCCCGAATTTGAACAAAGTTAATCATACCTTTCACGTCAAAATATCAAACTCATTTGTTTAGCCTTCCAAACATTTCAAAAAAAAGAATAATTTCACTAAATTGCAAAGTAGCAAAAAACGTGAATTAGACGAGGGATTTGAGCACTAATTAGAAGAAGATGAAGGCGAGTCGGTAGAAGACGAAGAAGAAAACTATTGCAAAGAAGGTTTCTTAATTGATGAATACGACAGCCACAATGAATAAATTCATTAACAACTAACGCTTGTTTTGAAGAATTTAATAGCCTCTCCAAATAATTTGAACTAGTTTTCCAATAATATTCAGATGCGGATCTTTTTTGCCAGGGGTGAAAATTTTTTTTGTTCTTTGAATTTCCTTGAAAATGTGGTTTTAATGAATTTTTGGAAAAATTTTTGACCAAAAAAAACTGTGGCGTTTTTGATGTGCGCCCCAAGACGCACTTGGATCATCTTCCAAAGGAAAAATTTTCTTCGGCTTAATCCGCTCCTGAACACATTGCACAAACAAAAACTTTAAAGTTTTGAAGTTTGGAAATAAAAATTGCAAAACACAATCTTTCCTTTGAGCAGACATAGACTTCTTTTCTAAACAACAATTCTGGCAAAAGCTAAAATGCAAGATTGTGCGAGATATCTAAGATAGCTAGAATACATGGATAATTTAAGTTCAAAATGCATCTAGGCAAAGTTTTTGGTCAAAACACTGTGAATTTGGGATCAAGTAAACAGTCTCCCCCCAGTTAGACCAAGTTAAGATCTTCCACCCCAGCATTTAATTCGCATTAAATTTTCTAAGCGCTGCATGTAAAATGCTCGATTCTGATTGGCTGAAAATGTCTAACTTAGAACCAAGTTAACATCCCCCCCCCCCAACACACACACAAACTCAAAAAGCCGAACTCCGGGGTCCGAAAATCTGTAATTTTACTACGCAGCTCAATAGTGAATGTTATTCATTCCATTCAAGTTTTCAGCCGTTATCTGAAAGTCTAAAAATTGCATCTTTTGGCGCTGGACGTCTGTTCATACTTTATAAATTTCAAAAATCAGAATTTACGCAAAGTGTTTTTCAACTGAAGAATGTTGCCGTAAATGGAACACGTTTTCTTTTTCCACTCAATCCCATACGCCTCAGTTTCTGATACCAAGCAAAAATTTAAAGAGACAAGTTTTGCAGCAGCGGTTCGAAAAAAGAGACGAACTCGCTGACCAGAATTACCAATAAACAAAATATCCAAAAAATTAACAATTTTTTAACTTACATTTTTTTCTTTTCTTATAGTTTTTTTGGCGAAATCTGAATTTACCTTATCTGTGAGTTTGATTAAATTCCAAAAGATGAAAATTTTTTCAGTTAATTTTCTGGAAAAGTTTTAGAAGCAGTCCAATCTTGACTTTTTTCGCTGTTTGGCTGCTGATTTTGTCTCAAATTCACTCAAAAAATGATTTTGTCTCAAAAAATGCTAAATGGAAGGCAAACTTAACTCTCTTTCAACACAAACGTTGCAAAAAAATCTCTAATAACGAAAATTATAAAATGATCAGAAAATTTATTTCGGTTGACACTTTTCTGACTTTTTGTAGGCTATGTTATACATTTAAAGCAAATTTTATACAAACTTTAATGATTTCATGAACATTTCTCCAACCGTCCGTTAGCTTTGTCTACTTTTATGGTAGTTCATTAAAGAATATAGTTTTCAATCATGTTCAAATAACTATAGCAAAATCTCGTACGCCTCAGTTTCTGTGTAATTTTAGAGAGATATTCAAAGAGATATATTCTGAACAAAATTAAATTAGGACCTTACAGACAAAACACGCCGGATATATCAATCAATTTTAAATTGAGACAACTAACAAATCTATACCAGGGCAAATCCCTGAGTTTTCCAACTGCCTCAATCCAATTGCCTCAATTCGTTTTGGAACTAATTTGTTGTGTGGGATAATTTTCCGCGCATAAATGAACCATATTAGACTTTCGTATCATAAATAAAATCTTCACAGCGCGCATAAATTAGTATTTTTTAAACAAAATAGTACCGGGGCAAAATATTGTTTGATCATTGAACTCAGGGAGTCGATATTTTCATTGAGGTATAAAAAAGTTTCATAGAAAAACTATTATTTCGATTGGCGAAAATTGACTGAATTAAAAAACAGCCCGATCTTAAAGATTCAGCAATTCTTCGAATTCGGAATTAGAATTGAGTCATGGGCAAACATCCACACATCAAGCATGGTAGAATAAAAATCTCTAATTGCCGATTTCGCATGTATTTGATAATTTCTACTTATTCTGCATGAAACATAATCTGAATTCTATGTCTTGTGTGGTTGTTGACTTTCAATTCCAAAATGACTGAAATATCTGATTGAAATTCATCTACTTTTCTAACACTTTACCCGATATACAAGAAGAAATTTGATCTAACCATTTTCATCATTGGATATCTTATGAAGAAAAAATATTTTAACGATAATTGTATTACCACTCAAAATGCACTACAAGGAACAAATTAGCAACCTATCGGTGAAGACAAGATCTCAATTTACCTCCAAAAAAAAAGAGTTACAACGACTTGACCAAAATTGACATTTTAAATTGTCGCAAGGGTAGCGCGCGATGTTTTGGTCATAATAATAAATGCAAAATAATTGCTAGTAAAATTGCAAACATTTTTTGATATCACTATTTTTTAAGTTTCAGCTTGTGCTGGTTACTTGGAAGCTTACTGAGCTTAAAACTTATAAAATGCCAGAAGAAATTGCTATAAGCCGAAACCACCAAAATTGACAAAAAGTCCCCTTTTGACAAAATTGACAAAGTCAACTGACGGAAAAACAGAACGAGCGTAAAATTTTCCAAATCAAAACACCCCATTCTTTGGAAATCAAGCCACCAACAATCGAGCACACAAATGAAAGGACGAAAACTCAATTTTCCCCAGAAAAAATATCAATTTCATGTGCTAAAAAAACAAGGTTCAGCCTGTATTCAAACTTTAGAGTTTCGAATTAAAGTTTTACTCATAACTTCGATCTAGTTTGAGTCTGCAAAACGATCTAATTTGAGTCTGATTAGACTCTGATATGTAAACACCACACTAAACTGGATAGTAATTTTATAGACTAAAACGGAAAATGAGCAAAAACAAATGTTTGTTTACGGGGGAAAATTTTGTTGCAGCGAAAAGTATTGTTGCCTCGCAAGTGTTTCTAAGTTCGATTAGAAGTCGCAAAATTCTGCTGCAACTTGCGGATTTTACCGACAAAAAGGAAAATACTGAGACAAAAACAATAGGTATAAAACCTGTAATTCTTTTTAGACCTGGCTATATCTAGCAAAAAATTTATTGAGTTTTTGTGAAGGCTTCATTTTGTATAACAGTAACAGAATTTAATTTGTTTGGCAATTATGTAATCAGTGACATCAAATCAGTAAATTCTGCGGAAAAAAATTCAAATTTTGAGATACAATTGACGGCTCTTTTTATACCCACAGAAAACTGAATTCAATCTACAACAATTAGGAAAAAATGTATTGCTGTTAAAAAAAGACATGTCTTAAATTAGACAAGTCGTTAGGCAATCACAATCGAATATCATTCATGGCATGTCTAATACAGTGCTGATTTAAATTATCCGAACAAAACGAACAAAACTTGGATTTATAACACGTTTTTCTCAGTTTGGGTTAATATTAGACAAAAAGTGAATGGCTAATTTTGGCTTTTTCCAATCAAGAATTACGCTGAAACTACTTCATTAATTGATTAAATATATACATCACAAGAAGCCTCTTATACCACCCAAAAAATTTCTAGAAAGGTTAAATCTCCAAAAACCTGTATAAGAGAAAATATTTTTGCTTGATAGTCAAGAAATGCGTTTTTTACTATATAAAATCCGCAATCTGTGCTCAAAAACAAATTTTAAACAAATTAATCACTTTTTTGGAGATTAAACCTTTCTAGAACTTCATTGGGCTGTGTAAGAGGTTTCTTCTTTCTGATATATATTTTGTTACAATTAACAAGGTAGTTTCCGCGTAATTCTTGATTAATTGAAAAAAGCCAAAAAGACCCATTTTTGGGGTAAAATTTTGGAAAAAATTGCACTATATTAATTCTGATGAAATTGTTCTCTTTTGTTCTCTTTTGCAACTTTTGTTCTCTTCACTTTTTTTCTAATCTTAACCCAAACTGGTGGGAACAATATGTTATATATTCAAGTTTTGTTCATTTTGTCCGAATAAATTAAATCAGCACTGTATTTGCTATGTAACAATTGCGGAAAGACCTGAACTCTGTTATTTCGAGACCATTTTTTCGGCTGAATATTGTCAAGAATAGTTATTGTTATCATTTGAGAAATTGTATTTGCAGTCTCACCTAAGTAGATGAATGTAGACTACTACTACCAACATCATTTCAATAATGAAGTGACCTTATTGGTAAATTTTGCAGCAATTGTTCAAAAGAAATGTTCCAATAGATCGATAAGAACTGTCTCACCTGACTAGATGAAGGAAGACTACTACTACCAAGTTAATTTCAGTTATAAAGTGACATTATTGGTAAACGTTGCAGCAAGTATCCAAAGAAATGTTCCATAAGATCCATAAGACTGTCTCACCTCAGTAGATGAATGTAGACTACTACTACCAAGTTAATTTCAGTTATAAAGTGACCTTATTGGTAAACTCTGCAGCAAGTATTCATAACAAAAGTTCCAATAGATAGATAAGAGATGTCTCACCTCTAGATGTTTAGATGAATGAAGACTACTACTACCAATTTAATTTCAGTTATAAAGTGACCTTATTGGTAAACTCTGCAGCAAGTATTCATAAGAAATGTTCCAATAGATAGATAAGAACTGTCTCACCTCTAGATGTTTAGATGAATACAGACTACTACTACCAAGTTAATTTCAATTAAAAAATGACCTTATTGGTGAACTTCGCAGCAAGTATCCATTAGAAATGTTCTAATAGATAGATAAGAACTGTCTCACCTCTAGATGTTTAGATGAATGTAGACTACTACTACCAAGTTAATTTCAGTTATAAAGTGACCTTATTGGTAAACTCTGCAGCAAGTATTCATAAGAAATGTTCCAATAGATAGATAAGAACTGTCTCACCTCTAGATGTTTAGATGAATGTAGACTACTACTACCAATTTAATTTCAGTTATAAAGTGACATTATTGGTAAACTCTGCAGCAAGTATTCATAAGAAATGTTCCAATAGATAGATAAGAACTGTCTCACCTCTAGATGTTTAGATGAATACAGACTACTACTACCAAGTTAATTTCAATTAAAAAATGACCTTATTGGTGAACTTCGCAGCAAGTATCCATTAGAAATGTTCTAATAGATAGATAAGAACTGTCTCACCTCTAGATGTTTAGATGAATGTAGACTACTACTACCAAGTTAATTTCAGTTATAAAGTGACCTTATTGGTAAACTCTGCAGCAAGTATTCATAAGAAATGTTCCAATAGATAGATAAGAACTGTCTCACCTCTAGATGTTTAGATGAATGTAGACTACTACTACCAAGTTAATTTCAGTTATAAAGTGACCTTATTGGTAAACTCTGCAGCAAGTATTCATAAGAAATGTTCCAATAGATAGATAAGAACTGTCTCACCTCTAGATGTTTAGATGAATGTAGACTACTACTACCAAATTAATTTCAGTTATAAAGTGACCTTATTGGTAAACTCTGCAGCAAGTATTCATAAGAAATGTTCCAATAGATAGATAAGAACTGTCTCACCTCTAGATGTTTAGATGAATGTAGACTACTACTACCAAGTTAATTTCAGTTATAAAGTGACCTTATTGGTAAACTCTGCAGCAAGTATTCATATGAAATATTCCAATAGATAGATAAGAACTGTCTCACCTCTAGATGTTTAGATGAATGTAGACTACTACTACCAAGTTAATTTCAGTTATAAAGTGACCTTATTGGTAAACTCTGCAGCAAGTATTCATAAGAAATGTTCCAATAGATAGATAAGAACTGTCTCACCTCTAGACGTTTAGATGAATGTAGACTACTACTACCAAGTTAATTTCAGTTAAAAAGTGACCTTATTGGTAAACTCTGCAGCAAGTATTCATAAGAAATGTTCCAATAGATAGATAAGAACTGCCTCACCTCTAGATGTTTAGATGAATGTAGACTACTACTACCAAGTTAATTTCAGTTATAAAGTGACCTTATTGGTAAACTCTGCAGCAAGTATTCATAAGAAAAGTTCCAATAGATAGATAAGAACTGTCTCACCTCTAGATGTGTAGATGAATGTAGACTACTACTACCAAGTTAATTTCAGTTATAAAGTGACCTTATTGGTAAACTCTGCAGCAAGTATTCATAAGAAAAGTTCCAATAGATAGATAAGAACTGTCTCACCTCTAGATGTTTAGATGAATGTAGACTACTACTACCAAGTTAATTTCAGTTATAAAGTGACCTTATTGGTAAACTCTGCAGCAAGTATTCATAAGAAATGTTCCAATAGATAGATAAGAACTGTCTCACCTCTAGATGTGTAGATGAATGTAGACTACTACTACCAAGTTAATTTCAGTTATAAAGTGACCTTATTGGTAAACTCTGCAGCAAGTATTCATAAGAAAAGTTCCAATAGATAGATAAGAACTGTCTCACCTCTAGATGTTTAGATGAATGTAGACTACTACTACCAAGTTAATTTCAGCTATAAAGTGACCTTATTGGTAAACTCTGCAGCAAGTATTCATAAGAAATGTTTCAATAGATAGATAAGAACTGTCTCACCTCTAGATGTGTAGATGAATGTAGACTACTACTACCAAGTTAATTTCAGTTATAAAGTGACCTTATTGGTAAACTCTGCAGCAAGTATTCATAAGAAAAGTTCCAATAGATAGATAAGAACTGTCTCACCTCTAGATGTTTAGATGAATGTAGACTACTACTACCAAGTTAATTTCAGCTATAAAGTGACCTTATTGGTAAACTCTGCAGCAAGTATTCATAAGAAATGTTCCAATAGATAGATAAGAACTGTTTCACCTCTAGATGTGTAGATGAATGTAGACTACTACTACCAAGTTAATTTCAGTTATAAAGTGACCTTATTGGTAAACTCTGCAGCAAGTATTCATAAGAAAAGTTCCAATAGATAGATAAGAACTGTCTCAACTCTAGATGTTTAGATGAATGTAGACTACTACTACCAAGTTAATTTCAGTTATAAAGTGACCTTATTGGTAAACTCTGCAGCAAGTATTCATAAGAAATGTTCCAATAGATAGATAAGAACTGTCTCACCTCTAGATGTGTAGATGAATGTAGACTACTACTACCAAGTTAATTTCAGTTATAAAGTGACCTTATTGGTAAACTCTGCAGCAAGTATTCATAAGAAAAGTTCCAATAGATAGATAAGAACTGTCTCACCTCTAGATGTTTAGATGAATGTAGACTACTACTACCAAGTTAATTTCAGCTATAAAGTGACCTTATTGGTAAACTCTGCAGCAAGTATTCATAAGAAATGTTCCAATAGATAGATAAGAACTGTCTCACCTCTAGATGTGTAGATGAATGTAGACTACTACTACCAAGTTAATTTCAGTTATAAAGTGACCTTATTGGTAAACTCTGCAGCAAGTATTCATAAGAAATGTTCCAATAGATAGATAAGAACTGTCTCACCTCTAGATGTTTAGATGAATGTAGACTACTACTACCAAGTTAATTTCAGTTATAAAGTGACCTTATTGGTAAACTCTGCAGCAAGTATTCATAAGAAATGTTCCAATAGATAGATAAGAACTGTCTCACCTCTAGATGTTTAGATGAATGTAGACTACTACTACCAAGTTAATTTCAGTTATAAAGTGACCTTATTGGTAAACTCTGCAGCAAGTATTCATAAGAAATGTTCCAATAGATAGATAAGAACTGTCTCACCTCTAGATGTTTAGATGAATGTAGACTACTACTACCAAGTTAATTTCAGTTATAAAGTGACCTTATTGGTAAACTCTGCAGCAAGTATTCATAAGAAATGTTCCAATAGATAGATAAGAACTGTCTCACCTCTAGATGTTTAGATGAATGTAGACTACTACTACCAATTTAATTTCAGTTATAAAGTGACCTTATTGGTAAACTCTGCAGCAAGTATTCATAAGAAATGTTCCAATAGATAGATAAGAACTGTCTCACCTCTAGATGTTTAGATGAATACAGACTACTACTACCAAGTTAATTTCAATTAAAAAATGACCTTATTGGTAAACTCTGCAGCAAGTATTCATAAGAAATGTTCCAATAGATAGATAAGAACTGTCTCACCTCTAGATGTTTAGATGAATGTAGACTACTACTACCAAGTTAATTTCAGCTATAAAGTGACCTTATTGGTAAACTCTGCAGCAAGTATTCATAAGAAATGTTCCAATAGATAGATAAGAACTGTCTCACCTCTAGATGTGTAGATGAATGTAGACTACTACTACCAAGTTAATTTCAGTTATAAAGTGACCTTATTGGTAAACTCTGCAGCAAGTATTCATAAGAAATGTTCCAATAGATAGATAAGAACTGTCTCACCTCTAGATGTTTAGATGAATGTAGACTACTACTACCAAGTTAATTTCAGTTATAAAGTGACCTTATTGGTAAACTCTGCAGCAAGTATTCATAAGAAATGTTCCAATAGATAGATAAGAACTGTCTCACCTCTAGATGTTTAGATGAATGTAGACTACTACTACCAAGTTAATTTCAGTTATAAAGTGACCTTATTGGTAAACTCTGCAGCAAGTATTCATAAGAAATGTTCCAATAGATAGATAAGAACTGTCTCACCTCTAGATGTTTAGATGAATGTAGACTACTACTACCAAGTTAATTTCAGTTATAAAGTGACCTTATTGGTAAACTCTGCAGCAAGTATTCATAAGAAATGTTCCAATAGATAGATAAGAACTGTCTCACCTCTAGATGTTTAGATGAATGTAGACTACTACTACCAAGTTAATTTCAGTTATAAAGTGACCTTATTGGTAAACTCTGCAGCAAGTATTCATAAGAAATGTTCCAATAGATAGATAAGAACTGTCTCACCTCTAGATGTTTAGATGAATGTAGACTACTACTACCAAGTTAATTTCAGTTATAAAGTGACCTTATTGGTAAACTCTGCAGCAAGTATTCATATGAAATATTCCAATAGATAGATAAGAACTGTCTCACCTCTAGATGTTTATATGAATGTAGACTACTACTACCAAGTTAATTTCAGTTATAAAGTGACCTTATTGGTAAACTCTGCAGCAAGTATTCATAAGAAATGTTCCAATAGATAGATAAGAACTGTCTCACCTCTAGACGTTTAGATGAATGTAGACTACT
Source organism: Symsagittifera roscoffensis (assembly GCF_963678635.1). Taxonomy (NCBI): domain Eukaryota; kingdom Metazoa; phylum Xenacoelomorpha; order Acoela; family Convolutidae; genus Symsagittifera; species Symsagittifera roscoffensis. The sequence continues at coordinate 3,494,525 of NC_087067.1, forward strand.
ACTACCAAGTTAATTTCAGTTATAAAGTGACCTTATTGGTAAACTCTGCAGCAAGTATTCATAAGAAATGTTCTAATAGATAGATAAGAACTGTCTCACCTCTAGATGTTTAGATGAATGTAGACTACTACTACCAAGTTAATTTCAGTTATAAAGTGACCTTATTGGTAAACTCTGCAGCAAGTATTCATAAGAAATGTTCCAATAGATAGATAAGAACTGTCTCACCTCTAGATGTTTAGATGAATGTAGACTACTACTACCAATTTAATTTCAGTTATAAAGTGACCTTATTGGTAAACTCTGCAGCAAGTATTCATAAGAAATGTTCCAATAGATAGATAAGAACTGTCTCACCTCTAGATGTTTAGATGAATACAGACTACTACTACCAAGTTAATTTCAATTAAAAAATGACCTTATTGGTGAACTTCGCAGCAAGTATCCATTAGAAATGTTCTAATAGATAGATAAGAACTGTCTCACCTCTAGATGTTTAGATGAATGTAGACTACTACTACCAAGTTAATTTCAGTTATAAAGTGACCTTATTGGTAAACTCTGCAGCAAGTATTCATAAGAAATGTTCCAATAGATAGATAAGAACTGTCTCACCTCTAGATGTTTAGATGAATGTAGACTACTACTACCAAGTTAATTTCAGTTATAAAGTGACCTTATTGGTAAACTCTGCAGCAAGTATTCATAAGAAATGTTCCAATAGATAGATAAGAACTGTCTCACCTCTAGATGTTTAGATGAATGTAGACTACTACTACCAAGTTAATTTCAGTTATAAAGTGACCTTATTGGTAAACTCTGCAGCAAGTATTCATAAGAAATGTTCCAATAGATAGATAAGAACTGTCTCACCTCTAGATGTTTAGATGAATGTAGACTACTACTACCAAGTTAATTTCAGTTATAAAGTGACCTTATTGGTAAACTCTGCAGCAAGTATTCATATGAAATATTCCAATAGATAGATAAGAACTGTCTCACCTCTAGATGTTTAGATGAATGTAGACTACTACTACCAGTTAATTTCAGTTATAAAGTGACCTTATTGGTAAACTCTGCAGCAAGTATTCATAAGAAATGTTCCAATAGATAGATAAGAACTGTCTCACCTCTAGACGTTTAGATGAATGTCGACTACTACTACCAAGTTAATTTCAGTTAAAAAGTGACCTTATTGGTAAACTCTGCAGCAAGTATTCATAAGAAATGTTCCAATAGATAGATAAGAACTGCCTCACCTCTAGATGTTTAGATGAATGTAGACTACTACTACCAAGTTAATTTCAGTTATAAAGTGACCTTATTGGTAAACTCTGCAGCAAGTATTCATAAGAAAAGTTCCAATAGATAGATAAGAACTGTCTCACCTCTAGATGTGTAGATGAATGTAGACTACTACTACCAAGTTAATTTCAGTTATAAAGTGACCTTATTGGTAAACTCTGCAGCAAGTATTCATAAGAAAAGTTCCAATAGATAGATAAGAACTGTCTCACCTCTAGATGTTTAGATGAATGTAGACTACTACTACCAAGTTAATTTCAGCTATAAAGTGACCTTATTGGTAAACTCTGCAGCAAGTATTCATAAGAAATGTTCCAATAGATAGATAAGAACTGTCTCACCTCTAGATGTGTAGATGAATGTAGACTACTACTACCAAGTTAATTTCAGTTATAAAGTGACCTTATTGGTAAACTCTGCAGCAAGTATTCATAAGAAAAGTTCCAATAGATAGATAAGAACTGTCTCACCTCTAGATGTGTAGATGAATGTAGACTACTACTACCAAGTTAATTTCAGTTATAAAGTGACCTTATTGGTAAACTCTGCAGCAAGTATTCATAAGAAATGTTCCAATAGATAGATAAGAACTGTCTCACCTCTAGATGTTTAGATGAATGTAGACTACTACTACCAAGTTAATTTCAGTTATAAAGTGACCTTATTGGTAAACTCTGCAGCAAGTATTCATAAGAAATGTTCCAATAGATAGATAAGAACTGTCTCACCTCTAGATGTTTAGATGAATGTAGACTACTACTACCAAGTTAATTTCAGTTATAAAGTGACCTTATTGGTAAACTCTGCAGCAAGTATTCATAAGAAATGTTCCAATAGATAGATAAGAACTGTCTCACCTCTAGATGTTTAGATGAATGTAGACTACTACTACCAAGTTAATTTCAGTTATAAAGTGACCTTATTGGTAAACTCTGCAGCAAGTATTCATATGAAATATTCCAATAGATAGATAAGAACTGTCTCAACTCTAGATGTTTAGATGAATGTAGACTTCTACTACCAAGTTAATTTCAGTTATAAAGTGACCTTATTGGTAAACTCTGCAGCAAGTATTCATAAGAAATGTTCCAATAGATAGATAAGAACTGTCTCACCTCTAGACGTTTAGATGAATGTAGACTACTACTACCAAGTTAATTTCAGTTATAAAGTGACCTTATTGGTAAACTCTGCAGCAAGTATTCATAAGAAATGTTCCAATAGATAGATAAGAACTGTCTCACCTCTAGATGTTTAGATGAATGTAGACTACTACTACCAAGCTAATTTCAGTTATAAAGTGACCTTATTGGTAAACTTTGCTGCAAGTATCCATAAGAAATGTTTCAATAGATAGATAAGAACTGTCTCACCTCTAGATGACTAGATGAATGTAGACTACTACTACCAAGTTAATTTCAGTTATAAATTGACCTTATTGGTAAACTTTGCTGCAAGTATCCATAAGAATTGTTCTAAAAGATGCAAAAGAACTGCCTCACCTGACTAGGTGGAGGTAGACAACGAATGCGGAGTGGTTGCCTGTCTTGCACTGGGCACAGTCGACTGAGATGGTGTTGGTGTGTGCACTCTTAATGCTCCACTCACTGTTCTCCCAATACTGACTGCCTGTGTAATCTGCCTCCATGTACTTGCTCTCAATCACCATCTGCGACACGTCAAACTCCAGAGTCGTGAAAACTAAACAAATAACAACACCTTTCTGTCAAAAATTAATCTGTTGTTTACGAAATCGAAAGGTTTTTGTTTCTATCATCATCTGTATTACGATAAACTCCAGAGTCGTGAAAACTAAACAAAAAACACCTTTCAATCAAATGTACGAAAAAAAAACAGAATATTTTACAAATGTTTTTCGAAAAAAAAATTAATCAGTTGTTTACGAAATTGAAAGGTTTTTGTCTCTGTCATCATCTGTATTACGATAAACTCCAGAGTCGTGAAAACTAGATCACAAAAACTACAAATTTTTACAACATTAGGAAACAAAACAGAAGATTTACAAATTTACAAATCCGTTTTCTCAAAACTATTAATTATTAAGCTGTTTAAGAAAGGTTTTTGCCTCTATCATCATCTGTAGCACGACAAACTCCAGAAACATGATAAATAGATCACAAAAACCAATTGTTTCTGGAACAATAAGGACACCAAAACGGATGATTAATAAGTTTTATAAACCCACAAAAAATAAGTGTTAAGCAGGAAGGGTGGATCTAAAATTTCCTCGCGGGGGGGTGTGGATTTTCAAAAAATTTTCGAAAGTGTTGTTGATTTTTTTAGGTGAACCGAATTGATTTTCCGAGCTCTCCCAAAGCTCTTAAAAGACCCTGTTTTGGCCAAGTTTTCTACAACGCAGGGAAAACTTTGAAAAAACATTGGACGCCCCCTTTTCCCCGCATCTCCCCCTAAATCTGCCCTTGTTAAACAGTGTAAGTAAGGTTTTGGTCTCCATCTGTAACACGTCAAACTCCAGAGTCGCAAGAACTGGATAAAAAAACAACACATTTTTACATCAATTAGGAAACAAAAAAAGAAGATTTATATCTTTACAAAATCATTATTTTTTGGACCTTGTTTTGGACTTCTTTTCCGGTTGAATTTAAAAAAAAAGACCAGAAATAAAAAAAGATCGAATTTTTTTGTCCAATTCCATGTTTTATACAACATCATCAACCATTTGTGAAATAAACACAATGGCTAAAGAGATACTAGACGAAGGGAAAACATTTAAACCGCAGAGAAAAAGGGTAGTTTTTGACAATTTTTGAAACAGTTTGATTTAAAAAAATTAGGTTATTTTTGCGCGCACTCACCCTTCACAATTACGATAAGTTTGCGCCAAAGGCACCGTATAAAATTTAAGGGCCAGTCGGCAGCAAAAAAAATGAACCTCTAAGCGGGGATGCGTCCCCACCCCTTGCTTCTCGCCCAAATCGATTACTGAACTAAACATCGAAAACAAAACAAATTGTTGTTAAAAGCAAAAACTAGAAGAAAATGGTTTTACGCAAATTGAACAATTTTGAACAATTGGCAATGGATAACAAGGATAGTCGGATGCTGTGCAAATAGCACAGAATGTTCCGACCTTAGTTTTTAAAAAACTATAAAAACAATTTTTTCAAGTATTCATTTTTTTCCAATTTTTTGTAAAATTTTTTTGATGTTTTTGAAGTTAGTTTATATATAAGTCCAAAAATTAATTTTACTAGCTTAAACTTAAATTTTCAGGGCTTGATTTAAGCCCAAATAAGCTGCTGTAAGCCTGCCCACTTGCTAAATTCGCTCGAAATTGAAACACAAATCAAAAAACTCAAGCCAGTTTTCCTCGATAGTGAGGAAACCTTCTTTTGAGATTACATTTTAAAATGTTGTTCGAATCACGAATGAAAGGGCTTCAATTTGATGTATCACTCGAATCATTCTGATGATTTATTGTGGTACCTGATTTTGCCTGGAAAAAACTACCTGGGTCGAGATCCCGCTCAAAAACCGCTCATGATGAAGCAAGATTTGAGCGCAATTGTCTAAAAAAACCGCTCAAACCGCTCAAATTCTGCTTCAAGTTATATTTAAAATCTCGACTCGGGTAAAACACACCCGACTACAAATTTGCTCCACATTTTTCAAATAGTCGGAATACAAATTGATCTCTATCACCATCGGCAATCGTCAAACTCCAAGAGCCGCGAAAACCTAATTACAATTAATTATCAAAATTCAAAAAAAGAGAGAATGCTAAATAGGTCAAAATTTTCCTCGCCTCAATCGAAAGGTCGATGGCTTAAGACTCATTGTTCCGACTTTCGATACGAAAGTAACGGAATATTTGTGCTCGGGGTGGGTTTTTTTTTTCTTCAGACAAATTTCGACTTTTTAACTAGCCATTTTTGACGGAATTTTTTATATCATTCGAAAGCCATTGCTGTCCTGAGCCTAAATTTGAAAAGATATTTCACCTGTGATCATTTTGCGTAAAGTTATGAGGGTTTAAAGATTGCCTTTTTCACCAATTTGGGACAATGGACGCGCGATATAATTCGCGCTATTAACGCGTAAGAGGAGATTTTAATCCGTCTTATAAATTGTTCCAAATTGGTTGAACGAAGCTTATTTGCCATTATTGATTTGTTACAAGGAGCGAAATCTATTCTTTTTTACTTTAAATGGCGTGTGGGGGATAATTTTTATTAAAAAATTCAAGTTTTAGAAAAAATTTTTTTTCATTTTGCTTTATCTCATTTAATTTTGTATGTTATTACTGCTCCATAAACCTTAAAAGGCAGTTGGAACATTCAGGGCTTCGCCCTGATACGAGCAGTCTTGTTATGGTCTATGATTAACGCTCGCGAAGCTGAAAAATTCTATCACTAACCAAAACATCAAAAAACTTGCTTATAAGTTACAGGAAAACAACAGCCGCTCTCCATAAAGCACATGAATAACTCTCAGGGTTATACCTTTTTATAAATTAATGTTGAGTTTTCATTTACTTGCTATTGAGTAGTTAAGGCGTTATTTTTTGCACATTCAATTCCTAACACAAAAACCAACCTAACAGTTTTGAGATAGAACCAAAGTCTAGAATAGCTCGGTTTGACGTGAAATTCAGTTTAGTACAGTATATGGAGCTCGATATGCCACCCCAAACATGGATTTCGAAATGGGTTGACTTAGTATCCCTCCTAGATTCGAAAGTTTCGGATCAATTTCACCTTGTTCGAATTTAGAGTTTTGGGTAAAAATTAATAATTGAAAGGTTTATTCGCCGCGTGCCCAGTTGTTCAAAGGGAGAATAATTCACATGGATCATAAGAAAGTCAACTCATAATAATTGATTGCAATCTTATCAGAGAGACTAGAAGGAAACTGCCAAAATAAAAATAACCTTTCAAGTTCGAATACAGTTATGCTTTAAGCAGAGACGCGATTCTATGGCTAGTTAAGAAAAGATGATTTAACTGAGCCGATATTGTGGTTTGTCTGCTTAGTGATATCAAATTGATTGCAAATTTCAAAGATTTCAACCACCGTATGAAGCTTTGCTCCATAAAATCAACTTCTCTGAAAACAAATCCTAAAGCTGCTTTGATTGGGTTTGAAACTACTTAAACAGAATGAATTGATAAAAGATCCTTGGGTAGAGATCGTCAGAAACTAATAAGGTATCGAAACCTTTGAATCAAATCATAAAGGATTTAGGGGGGACGCCTTCTCTCCCCTCAGGATTTCGACACCCTGACGACCCAAAGGGTCCCCCCTGTTAATACTGCTTTAGAATATCCGTTTTTTGCTAACCGACCCTCAAATTTTTCTAGTGGATTTTTTGGCGCCAATATAAAGTAATATGAGTATTTAGGTCAAAATTTTTCAAAAAGTGCTAAAAACGTCTTTTTGCTTTAGCAAAATTTTTTCTACGGCGCAAAAAATTGGTCATAATCATGTCTTTATTATGAATTGGGAGAGTTCAAAAATGATCTTGGGAGAGCTCAAAAATCAATTTGACCTTAAAAAACTTGCAGCAGACAACGTTTTCGAAAATTTTTCGAAAATCCAACCACCTTGAAATCCTAGACCTGCCCCTGAACCGAATTAGAACTTTCGCAACCCAAGGAAACTAGCTATGAGAGTTCGCCAAGGAAGTTGGCTGTGTTCAGAAATTTGCGACCAAAATTTGACAAGATGACATCTCGCGACTGAGAACAATTGTCGCGTCGGTACGACTGCGTAAGCTTAAAATGGACCAAATTAACAAACTCTCCCCTAAAGCGACTTAGGGGATGTTAACTTTGCTCAAAGCTGGAATTTTCAACCAATCGGAATTGAGCATTATACACGCAGCGCTGAGCCAATTTATTCTAAATTAAATGATTGGGAAGAAAATCCTAATTTGGTTTAGAAATGGGGGAGGATGTTAACTTGATAGCCAGTAGCGTGCCGAGGGGGGAAGGGGGGGGGGCGACCCCCCTCTCCCTCAATTCTGGCTGCCAAAATTGCCTTTTTTGGCACTGTTTTTAAAATTATATGCCTGCGGCGCAGAAAATTTTTCAAAAAATAGGGTCCTTGTACTATTTTAGGAGAGCTCGGAAAATCAAATTGGTCGACCTAAAAAAAAAGTCCACGAAATTTTGGCTTAAGCACCGCTTCTACTCGAAATTTCGCCAGTGATCAGATAATTTTTTTTTCATCAGCCACAATTTTGGACATTCAGGCTATATAGAAAGTCGCACAGTTTCTTTACGAGATCTGTTCTGATCTGTTAATGCCTGGAAATGTAAAAAAAAAATGAAACAAATTCATTGAATTTGGCTAAACTCAACACAAGATAGGTAATCAAAAAATTCAAAAAATTTATCAATAAAACAAAAATGATATGAAACTAATCGTTTCGCTCCAAAAACTTAATCACAGGGGGCAAAATTAATAGATTTTTACTAGTTTGAGCAATTTTTTTGACTTCAAAGCAAATAATTGAAAAGTCTAAGGCGCTAACAGGCCCCAACTCCAACATAATGCCCCTTCATAAGGACTACGGTATGACAGCCTTTTCAATCCTAGTCAAGGTATTGCATTTCAGGCATCCCGGGAATGTTCAAGGAGACGTCGAAAAAAGTGTGAAAAAAGATTGAACGCCAATTAAAATCGTTCGCAAATGGGACACCATCGCTCGTTGCCTCGTTGCAGTCCTGTGGTGATTTCATAAGACGTGGAAATCATAGGATCGTTAATGGGGACAATGCAGGCAATTATTATAGGTTTTTTGGTAATCGAGACAGAGTTGTTCATGTTCTCTATTTTTCAGGATCAGTTGAATGCACGTCACAAAACTTCCTTAACTTCGGTTAAGCAAAATGTCAATAATTCAGTTAGGCAAAAAGGAGAAAATGAAAGATTTTCAGTTCCAAAGAAAGCAGAAAACCCACTCATTTTCCGTTTCAAGGCAAAATTATGAAGTTTTGTCTTAAATGAGCAACCAATTAACTGGGTCAAAGGAAATGTGTTACAGATGTCTTCAATGCGATTTTCTCAAAGTCCAGTAAAACCTTCTGCGGATTGATGTTCGAGGTTTGATTTCAAAAATTTATAGTTATGTACCGAAAGCATTTAATAGTGGACCGAAAATGGACCAAAAAAAAATAATAAATTAAATGGACCGAAAAGTTTATAATAAAAGACCGAAAAAATGAGACTACTTACTCAGAGACTGTTAAGACTTAAGCTTTTGAGCCGGAAAATTTGCAATTCGGAAGTTTAGCTTGATGTTTAAATTAACAACCCCTGAATGCTCCGACTGCCTTTTAAGGTCTATAGAGCTGTAATAACATCAAAAATTAAATGCTATGAAAAAAAAGGAAATTAAAAAAAAATTAATTTTTTTTTGTAAAAATCATCCCCATCACGCCATATAAAGTACCAAGTGATTTATTTCACTCGTATTAACAAACCAATTATGGCAAATCAGCTTTTTTGACCATTTTGGAACGATTTCTATGACGGATTAGATGTCCGCTTTCGCGTTAATAACGCGAAACATATCGCGCGTTAATTGTCCCAAATTAGACAAAATGGAAATCTTTATACTTTACGAAAATTGATCAAACGTAAAATAACTTTTCAAATTTTGGCGCAGGACAGCAATAGTTTTCGAATGATAAATAAAAGTTCCGTCAAAAAGCCTGGATAAAAAGTCGAAGTTTGCTTGAAGAAAAAAGCCAACCCGAGCATAAATATTTCGTTAGTTTCGTTGTGAAAGTCGGTACGATAATTATAGTTTGGTAAAAATGTTTTATTTGAATTTCATGGCGTAAAAGTAAAGTGACAAAAAAGTGCGACATCCAGGAAACAATTTCATTTCATATGAATTTTTACACCCGCTAAAGCTTACAGACATAGTTGCTCTGCATTCGCCAAGCAGTTTTGTCTTCAACTAGTTTTCTATTTATTATCATAATTTGATCTGCGTCGAATTGCCGCTTTTCGAATTGATACCAACTGTTGCCTAATACGATCAATTTTCGCTCGTGAATGTCGAAATGACGGGCGGTCAAGGAAATCACTTCGAATGGTTCTTGCGTTTTGTTCCTATTGAGGGTTCTTGTCAGGGCTGCACGTCAAGGATGCGAAAGCTGAGTTTCCGGATTATCGTTCACAGTCTTGAGGCCAGCTTCTACCTTCTGATTGTTTACAGGATTGATTTGCGACTTTGCTGTTTCTTTCAACTGACTAACTAGCTGCCTTGCTTCTACGCCACTGGGGTTAAACTCATGGTTGTGCCCGTGATTGAACAAAATAATGGTTTCGTCACAAGTTGAAAAAGTCATTGGGCATTTATGGGAAAGCCAACTTGCACAAAGCTGGTGAGTGGTAGATTTGGTGTCTCGCTTTTTAGTGAACTCCTATTCGTCCAAGATAAGCAACGCTTTGCCTTGTTGAGTTTTAACAAAAATAAAATCTGTCATATTAGTGTTCCTTGTTTTAGTGCTATGTTTGTAATGATATATTTTTGCATTGTATTTCATTATCAAATGTTTCTCAATTATGACTCCATTAACAGGTTGAAAAATAAAATTAATCCCTCGAAAAGCGTCTTTTATCATTAGCACTATCTCTAGATGGCGTGTCGAAATAATTGAAGCAGTTGAATTGAGTCTCTTTTTAATTGCGATATAGAGATATGCACTAGTCCTTGGTAACCTATATCATAAACTAATTTTAAACCCTTTATGGGATATTTTAATTGACGTGGGCTATATTGGCATGGACTATTGTCTTCATTGGAATATATTGGTATGGGATATTTTGTAATGGGATACTTTCGTATGGGGTACTTTGTCCTGTCACCGATGAATTTATAGGCCTAGCAAACTACCTGTACAATTTTGATGCTAAATATAAAAAATATCAACTTATAAAATTGTGTTAAATACATTATCCGAACTCATTAATAAAAAAAACTCGGACGGAAACAAGTTTAAATCAAATTAGTGGACAGAACCGGTAAGCAGAATTGATTTATCAACAAACTTGAAAAAAAAGAACTTCTTGGAAAGTTTTAAAAATTTTCTCTTTCACCAGAAAAAAAAGTCAGCAGTTGCTGTTCAGGTAGCAAAAATTGTTCCATATACAGATATTTTGCAAATTCAGAAATAAAATTTAATTTCAAGCGATTATGTGTTTTTCCAGGATTTTTCTTCCTTTTTCAAGAAAAATTAGGCAAGAAATGTCGATCAAAAATAGCATTTAAATGTCATATGCTATTTGTTCTTCCAATGGGTGAGTTTTTGAACTGAAACTACGACCTGGAATCACAAGTGGAATTTCTTAAGTATGACATCAAACGCGACCACCCACAGTTTTTTGAAGAATTTGAAACCCCGTGGAAAAAAAATGCAGCCCATTAATAATTTGGAATACTGTAAAAAAGTATAGGGTAGATTGGAAAATGGAATACATTGTCAAAGGGCAGTTTGCCCTGCTACCTTAGGACCTAAAATATAAGTACTGGAAGACCATAAAAACGTGCATTTGATTTTTTCCTTACTAAACATTTATTCAGATAATTCAGACAATTCTTGAGAAAACATGTTTAAGTATTGGTCTTAATTGGCACATCTTTTATTATTTGAGCTACCTCAGAAAAAAAAGTTTTTTCTTTTTGATAAACATCAACAACTTTTTATGAATATAAAATCATGACAAGAACAAGATCTGTGATTGCCAGAAGAAAAAGTGCATACAAATTTTGTCAGCAAGCAAAGAACGTATGAAGTTCATCTCATTGATTATTATTGAATGAAAAGTACAGTCATTTTAAAACACGTTGACGACAAAATCAGAAAAGTTAAAATCTTGTACGCTTTACATTTTCTCTTGAATTAGTTTAATTATTTTGTTTTCGGTTAAGTTTTTTGACATTAAGTTTTTTGAAATTCTGAAAATCAAAAAATGGCCGTTTCAAACGTGGTCAAAGTTTTCATGCGAAAATTCCTGCGATTTAGATCTGTAGTTATGTTAATTACCTTGATTTTGGTCTGCAGTTTTGTGAAGGAAACTTTTAAGCGAAACAAACCAGAGCGGAGTCAAGAGCCAGAATTAGAAAAGTTTGAAAAATTCAGACCAACAGAACCAAGGTAAAAAAATTTAATTTCAATCAAATCTAATTTGGGATAAACTTTTATACTATGTATATTTTGGATTTTTCGAGTTTATTTATCATCAAAAAGCCTCCAGTTGCTAAAAATTTGAAAATTCTGAAAAATAACTTGATAGCATTTAAGCGCAAAAAAGTGTACCGATACTTAATAAAGTACTCTTTTTGCAATCTTGAAGTTTTGATGTTTTTTAGACTGAAAACCAAACCCAAAATCAGTCCTCGGCCTGATCTGCTATGGAACCAAACGCCGCTGGATTCTATCGTAAATTTAGTCGCTCATGTTGATTTCGTAAAATGCCGAGAACCAAACCCCGAGACTGATATAATACTCAAGCTACCGAAACAAGACTGCGCACTTTTTTGCGTTGGACGAGGATTTAGCGAAGTTAATGTTAAATTAAAAACAAGCGAATGCTTTTGCTCTAATGAAAATTCATCAATGCGGGAGGCCAATTTTGACGGCTGCTCGACTGCTAATCATATTTCAAGTCTGTTTTTATCGTACCGGCTTACTGTTAGACACTATCCGCAGTTACAAGGAACCAACAATTTTCTCGGTTGTCTCAAAACAAATATAAATAATCTTCAAAATAAAGGAATAGAATCTATTTCCGAGAAAGAAACGAAAACCGCATGCTACGAGGATTGTTCAAAAAAACAACTGTCAATTTCAATCAGTGTGGTAACTTTGGCTAAAGCAACAATGTGCTATTGTGCTCCTAATTTTTTGGATTTTTTATACTTCATAGACATGGATCAAAATATCTCAGAATCTTCAGAAAAGTGCAAACACGGGGAAGTTTCCGCCACTCAATGGGCTCTTGAGAACTGCCGCGAGTCAGTGTTTTTGAACCCGCAAGCGCCGGTTTTGCCCCAAATTGGACTCGTTACTATACCAGGATCGGGAAACACGTGGACTAGACTCCTGTTCCAGAAGTTAACTGGCATTCTATCCGGAAGTATTTACCGGTCTGGTGATTTGGTGAGAAAAGGTCTTCCAGGGGAAACGGAAACTCTTACTAGTGGCAAAACGACCATGTTTAAAATGCATGAAGGACTCCAAATAAATGACAGTTAGTTTATTAATATCTTTTAAATTTTGATGGGCTAAAAAGACAAAACTTTTTTGGGTTAAAAATTTTGTCTCGAATTTCGCAAACTAATTTGCACCATTTTAACTCTGCTTAAATTCTAGGCAAGATTTGTTTTCTCTAATTTTTGTCCAAAACCAACCCAATTTGAGAAAAATGTGTTCTAATTTTCAAGTTTAATTCATTTTTTCCGGATAATTTAAAGCAGCGGTGTGTGGCGGAAGAGTTTTTTTCTGAAAAAAAAACACCTTTTTTTGCAGATGAAAACACCAAATACTACAAAACTATGGCGAAGTTTGTTCACGTGTTCCGGAACCCCCTGCGGAGTACGTTGGCCGAGTTTAATAGACGAAAGTATGGTCATACTATATCATTCAGGAGCGAAGCAGACTTCAGAAAAGTAGCTGGATCCCCTCCCAGGTAAGATCAGAAGGTTATTCTCTGGACTTAGAAAAAAGTCATTTTAGCCCACATTCACTAGTAGAATAAACGTAGACATGCTATGTTTCATAGAAACGCACAAGCCTTCTCAAGTATACTAACTGCTAACCGCTGTGAAAATACGGTTTCGATAGTTTGAATTGTTCTAGTAAGATAAGTAACCGTGAGATAGAAAGTTAGACAATGAACACATCCCGCATAATTCTGGTCTCCAACGTTCCAAAATAACATCGGGCGGCCAGCCCGCTTAACACTGAGTGGAACTGCTCCAAGGATTCTCCTATTTGTTGTTTCCGTGCCAATAATTGGAATGTTTCATAAGTTTCATTTCGTTCCTTCTTAGATTCCGTTTCGATGGTATCTAATACCCTAGAGTACCTTGTCGTAGATAAATCCAGGTGTGGCCTCCTCTTATGTAGCTCATCCTGTCCTTTCTCCCCCAGACAGAAATACAAGTTCGAGATAAGCGTTTGCTCCGACGCCAGACGATCTTTTCCGTCTACCTCCTCCGGTAGTGCTGTAACCTGCGCTGCGGTTAACGTACTGGCATAATAGAAGTTCTTCGGATTTAGGCTATGTTTGGCCACCACCATTCCCCATTGAAAACGATTAAACCAAAACTCCCATAGCATTGGTGGCTCAGCGAACGTCGAGGGCCAAAACGATGTAATCCCCAGTGGGTTTTTCCCCCCACTTTGGCCTGTTGGCTGCGCCATGTGAAAATACGGTTTCGATAGTTTGAATTGTTATAGTAAGAAAAGTAACCGTGTGATAGAAAGTTAGTCGGAGACAATAAATTGGCGGTCAACCGAAAGTGACAGACAAACTCCGAAGGTTAAATACTAGTTTGCTCCAGACAGATAAATGAATTAAATAGCACAACTAGAAATGGAACAGGAATCGAAACATGAACTAAATTTAGATACTATGACATTTCCCTCCTTGTAAAAACTAACGAATTTTTTTAACGTATCCACTGCAATGCTGTTAACAATAAATCAATAAGGTTAATAATGAGTTTTAACTATCAATGCTGTTATCAACAAATCAATAAGGTTAATAACGGGTTTCAACTAAGTTTTAGCAATCCACTATGACAAAATTTCAAAACATAATCTTTGAGTTTTTGCCGCTGCACGGCATGCCCTCTCCCTGGACCTCCTCATGTTATAAAGTTTTGTAAGTTTGCTTTTGTAAGTTTGTTACTCATGTTTTCTACTCTTTTTTTTTCTTCATTTCGCTCCTGACTTATCCGCCTTTTGAATAGTGTCAATCATAACCGCCCCCATCTTGGTAACTGCTGTTCGTTTTCTGCCCGATCGTCTTGAACTGGTTTCGTCCAAGGAACTCGCCGAATCTTGGCTTGAATAGGAAACAAGTCGTTGTTTCCGACCACGCTTTTTTACCCCGGTTGCTGGAATTTATTCTGCCTCTCGCTCCACCCTCTGTGGTATATTTCCTTCGGTGTCTTCCTTCCTTCGGTTAGCTTCGATTTCTTTTTCGCAAGCCATCGTATATTCTGTTGCCGTTTCATAATTGCTAGGTCGAATTGTGATTGTTTTGGATTGTACTTGGTTCTGTCCCCCACTAGACGTTCCTTGTCCCTCCCTTTCAGCGTCTGTCCCCTTAGTTGTCGGATCAATAGCCAGTTTTGTTGAGATGAGCGGTTAATAGTCCTCTTCTTCTGATTCCGAATCCTCCGCGGTTTCCAAAATTTGGAATCTTGAGCGGTTTCCCATGGTGCGGTGAGAGGTTCCCATGGTGCCTTTTGAGCTGCTTTGTTGACTACTACTTGCTAGTAGCTTCCGTTTAAGGTCCCGCGGCGTTGGTGCTGCAGCGATTTGTCCCGGCGCCCGTTTTTTTGGAAATTTTGCCTTCTTGAGTGCTACTCCTGATTTTCTAAGCACAGCACCATTACTCATTTTAATAGTGTGATCACTTTGATTAACTATACTGGATTTTAATGGTTTATACCTATTCATATTCCGCTCCCCGGTTTTCTGCATTACGGCTGCCGGCGGTACTTCAGCCGGTTCATTCAGTGCCCGCACAATTCCAGGCTCATTATCCTGGTTAGCAGCTTGGTCCTCAGCCAGTTTCATTGGGTGTCGCCTGTTTTTCCGGTCGTAATCTGTATCCGATCGGACTCCCCAGTTCGTATCCATTGGCTCCGGCATTGCTTGGGCGTTTGGGTCTTGTTCATCTAAACAGGCAGATTTTGAACGTAATACATTTCCAAAATTTAGATTCCATAATGATGGCTTTTTGGTCAAATTTCTGAAAACCGTGTTAGCTTTCCGACCGTGGTGCGCTTCAAACGGTGTTATGTTGAGGGTAGCGTTTTTGGCAAATCTTAAGGCACCGAGGGCTCTTTCAACCATCCGATCCAAGGGTTCCGGTTTATCCTCCCGGGCATACGTAAGTACTGAATTCTTGATGCTGCCAATCATGCGTTCGACACATCCTGTTGCCCTATGATCATTAACTGGCGAGATGAGCATTTCAATTCCCTCTTTATGACAGAATGACCGAACCTCCTTGGATATAAAGTTTGTTCCTTGGTCAACTCGAATTTGTCTCGGAACTCCGTGGGCAACAATGTCTGCTTTTAGAAATTTAATAATTTTATCCGACCGGTTCGAATTACAGACCATCGCCGATGGCCAACGGGAAAATTGATCTACCGCTACCAAAACATACTTTTTAGACTTCTTTAAGTAGTTAATTGGCCCCCAAAGGTCCAGTTGAACCGACTCATTCGGTTCTTTCGGCTCAGGTATTTTCCCTATATCCCCTTTTGAACACATATTTTTCAAATTCTTACCAGCTAATGTGCATTCTGGACAATTTCCGGCAATCGTTGCTAAGCTACGGAGCCTGTACGGGTACCAGATGTCTTTGGCCGCGTCATACATACTCGATTTTCCGTGGTGATAGTAACGCAACCTATTGTTCACCGCCGCTTGCAAGGTGTTAGGAATAACTAGCCTCTCGTCCATCCACAGGCATCCGTCTCTTACATGAAAATCCTGATAGTACTCATGCATAGTACTTACCAATTGCTGCAACTTTTGTGTGTAACTGAGGGTCTTTACATTTAATCATTTCGATAATGGCTTGTAATTGAGGATCGGAATTATATTGTGATTCTATAAATCGAAGATTAAACAATTCGTGAAGGGCGGTTTGTTTACTCACAACCTTACAACTTCTCGGGATAACGGACATAACTCGATTTTCCGGATTAACTAATGGATAACTTTCACCGGGGTAAACCGACGGAATGGAAATGATGGTGTTAGTTTTAGTACTCCGGACTTCTGTTGTAACCGCTTGCATATCCTGATCAATCTCCTCTATTTCATCGCTACTACTAATGCTGGGGTGTCATGCCAATAGTTTTCTGATTTTCTCTCCACAATTGAGTTATATTTTGAATTTTGAATGTTTATTTTTGAAGAATTTATGTAACCAAATTCAGCTTCAATAATAGTCCCAACTAAATTTCCACTAAACTTAATTGACCTGCCGGAAATGCGATTTGTCGCTCTGTGATTGGTCCAATTTCCGCCGCATGATCATTCGCCCTCTACCGGTTGTTTTCCATTCGATATATTACAAACGCGTTTATTATTAGTAACCGATGGAGACTCGAGTCTGCCTTTGGAGAAAAATTCGTTTTCAAATCCGAGGGCGGATCTAATTCTAGTAATTTTCGCCACTGTAAACATACTATCATAGTTGCTGACCGGTTTAGCGTCCAAGCTGGGGTGCCTCGATAGGTAATTGGCGAGTCCAATTTTTGCTCCGGGTTTCTGCTCCACTTGAAAATCGAACGGTATAAGACGATCTAACCATCTGGTTAATCTACTGAACATTGTTTTGTTCTTTTTGTTGTTACCATTTAGCAATGATTCAAGTGCCTTATGATCCGTAACTATTGAAAAATTTCTCCCCAACACATAGTTTTGGAAATACTCCGCCCCCCACACAACTGCAAGCATTTCTAATTCATTCGTAGAGTACTTTTTCTCTGCCTCGTTTAAGTACCGGGATGCGAAGGATATTGGCCTCCAGCCGTCGAAATTTAGTTGCTCAAGAACCGCTCTGAGCCCGTTCTGACTAGCGTCGCATACGACTCTTGGGTCACGGTGTATATCAAAGTGCCGAAGTTCTACTATATTAGCCACTTGTTTTTTCAGATTCTCGAATGATATTTGACATTCACTATTCCAAATATATTCGTTTTTCTTGCTTAAAAAAGGACGTAACGAGGCTGATGATTCCGCGAGTGCTGGAAGGTTTTAGTGCAGGCTATGAATAAAACCCATAAAGGATTTTAGCTGCGACACCGTTTTTGGTGCTTTTAGCGATTCGATCGGTTCCGTTTTTCGGATTAGCGGTGTGATTTCGGTACAAGTTATTTTATGCCCCAACCAATCACATTCTTTCCGCGCAAATTGGCATTTAGTAAGCTTAAGCGACATATTCTCGCGATCTAACTTCCGTAAGATTCTTTCGACCGCCGAAATATGCTCAATTTCAGTGCCTTCGTCGATAAAAGCGTGCGCCTGCGGAAACTCCGAAAGGATCGTATCCATCACTCTTTGAAATTCCGCAGGCATAAGTGTAAGGCCGTAGAACCCCGTTTGAAAACGATACGTGCCCGTTGATTTTCCTCCCACCAGCGGAAAATTGCATTGGACGCTCGTTTCCGGGCTAAGTGGTAATTGACTGTACGCATACGTAAGGTCCATAGTAGAGAAATATACATTTTTCCTGGTTTCCGTTCGCTTAACGTTTGACCTACCAGGTCCATGAGCTCTTTAATATTCGGCATTTGGTATTTATTCTTGTGGACTTGCTTGTTCAACTCCCGGGATTCTAACGCTAATTTCACTGATCCGTCCTTTTTCACCGTTATTACAATCGGAGAAACAAAATACTTATCCGAACATATTTCCAGTTTTTTGATGTGCCCTTGCCGTAAAAGTTTATTAATTTCCTTATTGACCTTATCCTGCAATGTGATGGCACTCTCCGTCCTTTTTGTTGAATCGGCGTTAACGTGTCGAAAAAATCCGCGTGTACCTTATAATTCTCCCTGCACCGACATCACGTTCTCCTCCGGTGCCTTCTGTACTATTTGCAATCCCAGATTTGGCATTAGATCTCTCCCAATAATCGACGGTCTGCTTCCTCGGATCACTCTGATATTCGTGCTAGTCACCCATCCGTTCGTTTCTAACAAGTTTTCCATCGTTCCTAACAGTCGTAAGGGATTGTTTTCGTAACCCCTGAATTCGTCGTCCTCCGGTGCTGGTGCCTTCACGTTCACTCCTGCGGTGCCCAACGTCCGCTTTAATTCTCCAATGGTAAATATTGAAATCGGTGATCCACTATCTATCCAGGCATTCGTTTGTTTCCCATTTACCTTAATTGGTAGTCGAGCGCCGGCCAACTTCAATTCCGTTTCTCTCCGAGATTTGATAGCCATGACAACATAATCTCCTGAGCTGTCCGAAACCCACCATTGTTGCTTCTTTACCGGCGTGTTAACCCAGCCAACTGAATTCATATGTTGCGAATAAGTATCCTCAGCGTCGCCTATTTCACTAGCTTCTATATCCTCCTGATTTTGGATTAGTCCCACTGCCGGTCTTTCCCGGTTATTCCTCTTCCCCGACAAGTTCTCTCGTAATGTCCCGTTTTCCTGCAGAAATTACACGTCGCATTTTTGGCTGGACATTTAGTAAGGTGTTCCGGAGTAAAGTTGGGTTGGTCACAATTATAGCATCTTCTAGAAACTCCCCCTCTCATCTCTGCTCGTCCTCTGAACGATCCACGGCCGCGCTGTCTATTATTTCGGTATCCTCCTCGGATTGTCCCCACCGGTTCCGTTTTGATTGGGAACGCTCCATTTCCACCGGTGGTGCCACTAGTTGTTACTTCCCCGGTTGCCGATCCGTATGATTTAGCATATTTGTATCCACGTTCGTATGAAAGTGCAATACGGTACACCTCGTAGGGTGACTTAGTCGAACGGCATAGTTCATTTTTAGCCTCTCTATTGTTCATGTTCACAATGAACACATCCCGCAGAATTCTGGTCTCCGACGTTCCAAAATTACATCGGGCGGCCAGCCCGCTTAACACTGAGTGGAACTGCTCCAAACATTCTCCTATTTGTTGTTTCCGTGCCAATAATTGGAATGTTTCATAAGTTTCATTCCGTTCCTTCTTAGATTCCGTTTCGATGGTATCTAATACCCTAGAGTACCTTGTCGTAGATAAATCCAGGTGTGGCCTCCTCTTATGTAGCTCATCCTGTCCTTTCTCCCCCAGACAGAAATACAAGTTCGAGATAAGCGTTTGCTCCGACGCCAGAAGATCTTTTCCGTCTACCTCCTCCGGTAGTGCTGTAACCTGCGCTGCGGTTAACGTACTGGCATAATAGAAGTTCTTCGGATTTAGGCTATGTTTGGCCACCATTCCCCATTGAAAACGATTAAACCAAAACTCCCATAGCATTGGTGGCTCTGCGAACGTCGAGGGCCAAAACGATGTAATCCCCAGTGGGTTTCCTTCCCCCCACCCCACTTTGGCCTGTTCGCTGCGCCATGTGAAAATACGGTTTCGATAGTTTGAATTGTTATAGTAAGAAAAGTAACCGTGTGATAGAAAGTTAGTCGGAGACAATAAATTGGCGGTCAACCGAAGGTGACAGACAAACTCCGAAGGTTAAATATTAGTTTGCGCCAGACAGATAAATGAATTAAATAGCACAACTAGAAATGGAACTGGAATCGAAACATGAACTAAATTTAGATACTATGTCACCGCGTTATAAAGCAAGCATAATTCATCGAATATTCTCACCGGGGTTGATCATAGTATAAAAAATTCCCCATGTTTTGTGTTTGTTTGCACGTTTTTCTCAAAAACAAAAAAGAAAGATTGACAAATATTTCGAGCCTTGTTTCAAAAAACGCACTCTAGCAAAAATCTCAGATGCGCTTCTCTTTTTGAGAATCTTTAACTTTTGTTGGTTAATTTTGTGATCACTTGTATTTTTGCCTTATTAACTATGCCGTAAGATTTTTTAAGGAAATTAATTGGGTGGTTCGAACTTTACCTGAAAAGAATGTTTTTGAGCCAAATTGTTTCTTACACGCTGTCAAAAAAAGAACTTAAGCTGGCAAAAAAAATTTGCTGAAAATATTGCAAAATTTTCAAACGCCCATCATAATTATCATTTTTTTCAAATATGACTTCGGCAATAAAAAGACGACTTATGGGATCGCGAAATTTGGCTCAACGTTTTCCCAAAAAAGCGTCATTACGTTCTTTAATTATGTCAGAGAATTATTTAAATGCAGCACAGGAGAAAGTTTGAGATCTTTCTGCGTAGCAAGATTTGAGCTCTCTTTGGGATAATCTTGTAATGGCAGCATAAAACTGGCAAGAGTATCAACGTTTGTTTCAGCAAAAGATACTTCAGTGCAAATTTCGCCCAAACTTACGAGCAACAAACCAGCCGAGGATTGAGCATATTGTCTGCCATTTTCGATGATGGAAAACCTGTTTTGGTCATTTCTTACGAAGACTTACAGCAAAATCTTTTGTCGCAATTACTCAGAATTTTACTATTTTTTGATGTTGGTGATGTAACGTCTTATTGGAACCGAGCAATATGTACCTACTACAACGATGCAAAAGCGAAAGAATTTAAAAGAAATTACAAAGTGGATTTGGAAAAAGTAGCTGCTGAATTTTTGAACAAACAGACATTTCACGACGACTTGATTCTTTTCGAGAAAAATTTCACGCGTAAAGGAGTTCACTTTTTGAGAATGGATGAATATATGAAGTCTTTTCAAAATTAAAATTGAATTCGGATCAAAAGTTTTATTTCGAATTATTTTTTGCATATATTTTTTTATATTTCCGTTTGTGTTTGTAAAAAACGTTACTTACGCTACAAGAAAATTTCAAAAATTAAGTATGAATTAAAAATATTCGTTGAAATAAAGTTTTTGGCTGGCGCATCTTTGACTTACATGTGCTTCAAAATTTGTAAGCATTTTAATCTGATCAGTTGTTTCGATTTTCCGAGCTCTCCTTGAATCAAAAACTCAATTTTCCAAAAAAAACTTGTTGCAAAAAATTTTGAATTTTTTTTCGGCGCGTTCTCCGCGCAAAATAAGAGATGACACATTTGAAAGAAAAAAAATGTAGATCAACTGAAAACAGATTAGATAAAATTTTTACAGAAGATCATTGGTACAAACTGACACCCATAGTTGAAGCCCAGAACCCATCAACACGCTAATAAATTGTTGGAGTTGAAGATTTTTCCAACAAGTTCAAGGGGAAGATTTAGGAGGGACGCTACCTTCCCGCAGGGATTCGACTCCCTCGTCACCCAAAGGTTCCCCCTTTGGTCCTTTGGTACTATTTTATGACATGCGGACTTACTTTTTTCTCTAGGCGTGTTCGGTGCCAATATGTCCTTACTTTCAGAGGGGAGCACGCGCCAAAAACACGCTATGTTTTTTTATCAAAACCTTCAAAAAGAGCCCAAAAACGGTCTTTTTGGTCTGCCTTCTAAAAATTTGCCCGCTTCGCCTGCTATTTTGGCAACATTGGGTCTGTATGATGTTTTGGGAGAACTCCTCCTCCCCACGTCCTAGAAAAAAATCTCCACCCCCATCCTAGACTCCCCCTGGTTAGACCCCCTGAAAAAACATTGAAGAAATTGCAGAATTAAAATCCGATAAATGTTATGACTTCATCAAATGACAGTTGGCTTATTCGCCTAAAAAAGCAAGAGAGCAAAACTACGTTCGTTTTCTGCAAAATTGCTGC
This sequence comes from Symsagittifera roscoffensis, assembly GCF_963678635.1. Classification (NCBI taxonomy): domain Eukaryota; kingdom Metazoa; phylum Xenacoelomorpha; order Acoela; family Convolutidae; genus Symsagittifera; species Symsagittifera roscoffensis. The sequence goes on from NC_087067.1 coordinate 3,516,407, forward strand.
AACTACAACAAATGAAGTTTGACCATTTTTGTGGTTGCTGCTAAATCAGAAAAAGATATATGACTCCTAAATAATGATTTATAATCTTTTCCACCATTTTTTGACTTTGGATTCATTATTCATTCACATTTTTCCTTGCCTAAGGATTACTGTAAATCTAGTCGGGTAAGTATTTGAAGACATTGAGACATTCTGTTGCCTATAAGTGAAGCTAGGTTAATGGCAATTTACGGCGCAAAGAGCTGAAAAATACCCTCAATTATACTTATTTCTTAGGAATGTCTTCTAAAATTGACAAGCATCTGAAGTTAAACCTTCACTTTTTGATTATACGAATTCATATACCGCAATTTCTGGTAGCTACACCAAAATGGCAAACTTTAATTGGATATTGTGTTTCGAGTGGCATGCCATTACGATGGTAATATAACATTTAAGTTTCCCCCAACCAAATATTTTTTCCGTTTTCAATAAAGTAAGAAAGATAATTTTGATTGAATAAAAACAGAACTTTCCCTGAAAAAATGAATCTCAGCATTAGAGTTTAATCTCTATGTCTTTGCATGAAAAGCTCAATTTTGTCAGTATTAATCAATTATGCAAATCAAGTTACATTGTAAAAATCGACAATGCGGGCTAGTTAAATGCAAATACAAGTAAATCAGACAAAACAGGGAAAAAAATCAAAGAATCTTTTTCCAGGAAAAAACGAGTGCTGTAATCTATGTATATTCGCATAAAACAAAAAAAATAGGAGTAGAAAACAAAACGATATCAACCCGAATCATTGTTTACTTAGAGTTTTCCTTCCGTCGCAGAAGAAAATTCTAAGATTGAGGCCGTCTCAAAGTTCTTATACTTAAATTACTAGAGTGTAGCTGCCAATCCTTTAATCTGAGAATATAAAATGCTGTCATGAAAGAAATAATCGAAAACTTGTTAGACCAAATAAATAAGTTGTCTTAACTTTTGCTTAGCTATTTTGAGAGATTTTACAGAACATTATTGGAAGATCATTATTTACATTTTTAAACTCTCCTCTCCGAAAATGTGACATGAAAAGAGTCTGGATAAAGCAAATGAGGATCTCTTTATCTATATCCCCCTTTTGCAAAAGGAGATTCGTTATTAAGTATAAAATTCCGGTATGCTTAACTGTTGATTCATTTCTTTATAGGGGCTATTCGTTACTAGGTACCTGAGGGAGGATATAATTAAAGAGATCCGAAAATGAACACCTTCTTAAGGAAAAATTGAACTTATCAGATTTTTCAATGGAACAACAGTCTGTGAACAAAAACCATTTCAAAAGCCTGTATTCATTAAATCATGTTCTTGTACCGATAAACAATGGTGGGAGAAAATTGTGAATGGAGGTGATCAAATTGGCAGAAAACATAAAAAGTATCTTCATTGCTTATTATCATATTCTCAACTTGCGCCGATTTGTTGCCAAAGCCTACAATCTTTATATAAACTCCAAAATTTCCGGTGCTATTGCTTCCTTGCAAAATTTTATGACATCAAAATTGGAAAATTGTCTTAGTTTCTTTATTGCAGAAAGATCTATAACAACGGAGAGATTTCAATAAAAGTGGTTCTAGTTAATGACAAAAAATTATTTGAGCAAGCCTTAACAAGCCTGCCTAAAGGTAGCTCATTTCGTATTTCCCCCGATCATTCCAAACTGAGTTATTTTGTTGATCTGAGGATTTGGTACATCTGCAGCTAGAGGTCGAGAGAGAGCTCGTTCTCACACACTACCACTGTCAAGGCAGGAGATCGAGAACTCGATCAGACGAAATGATAATGAACACCTTACCACTATGCTAAGTTACTTTACCAATATGTTAAATTTCCCAATTTTCGGCGATCGATAAAATAGTTTTTGATGGAAAAATTTTATACTCAATTAGAGATATCGACTCCTTGAAATCAAATGTTTAAAAAATGTTATTTTACCTCCGAATTTTTATGCAAAGTTTCGGGAGTTTGAAAATTACCACTTCGGCCATTCTCTGGGCTAAACTTTGCGCGTTTTGAAGATTGTATTCATAATGCTGAAATTGAAACACGAATTATTTTTTGCGTGGCGAGTTATCTCGCACAACGAAATCGTTCCAAATTGCATTGAGGCTAAGTAATCGGTCATACAAATTTGTACGCTCAAATTTTCTTACTTGATCTTTGATATAATCTAAAATTCCAATATATTCCAATTTTTTTTTCCGAAAAAAAAACATTCGATATGGATTAAGGGCTGTCGCAACATTCAGGGCTTTGCCCTGTATACGCGCAGTCTTGTTTGGCTTTAGTAATTCGATAATACTTTATTTTTGAGCATTACTGTTTAATAGTCACATATAGAGAAAACATTTGCAATATATTAAAAAATTTGACGATGCGGGCTAGCTGAACGCCCATACAAAAATAAATCAGATAAATTAAAAAAACTAATCAAAAATACTTTTTTAAGGAAAATACGAGTGATCTAATCTATGAATATTTGCATAAAACAAATTACCAAGTCAGCTAGATAGGAGACGAACACAAAACGATATCAACATGAATCATTGTGGGTCTTCCTTCCGTCGCAGAAGAAAATTCTAAGATTGAGGCTGTCTTAAAGTTAACGTGCTGAAATTACAAGAGATTGACTGCTAATCCTTTATTCTGATGATATGAAATGCTGTCTTCAAAAAAGTAAACAAAAATTTTTTGGCAAAAAAATTGAGTGAACATAGCCAGAAGGTTTACAGTATTCAAAAAAAATATTCGAACTAAATCTATTCGAACCTACTTCGATGAGGCCAACTCAAGTACCTGCTTTTCAAATAATATTTATATCATCTCGTAATCGTTGTTGAAATAACCTGCCGGCTTATTGCAAAGATTTGTTTTTATTTCACGATTTGCGAAAAAACTCCGTTCAGCTTCTGTGTTTAGATATCTACTTTTCAGATAAAATCATGATCAATTACTAATTCCTAATGAAAGATTGTAAATTGATCACGTTATCTGGTCGGCTGAACCCACAATTTTTGCATCTTATTTAGTCTTACTGAGTAAATTTTTTTGTATGCCGACAATTACGCACCAATCATTCATACAGACTACAAAATGGAAGGATACTATAAATAGCCTTTGAACAATCAAAGTGACTTCACAAAAATTCACGCTAGTAATCGATTGATAACGTTTCATCTATTTCTTTTATACGTTCCCATATATGGAACTCAGAGAAACTCAAGGCTGATTGACGATAGTAAAAATTGATGATAAATCACTACAATAACTCACTACAATTATTTACAATTACTGGCCACTACGTCAGAAGAAGCAAAGCAATTTCACAAAAATTCCAAGAAATTTGAACTGATTTTAATACCCAAAAAAAAGTAAAACCCGGACGAAGGATCAAACATGATTAGAACTTAAATTAAATAAAGCTTCTAGCTGTTACGTGTTCAAATTTACATTTTTATTTTTGTTAAAATGATAAACATTTAATAACCGACCTTGAGAATATAAAGTTCTCAGACCGTTTTACCGACTGAAGATGGAACAAAAATGATCCCACAACTGTCTCGCAAAACTAGTGTTTCTACTGATCTATTGTTCCCAAATGCAAAATATATCAATTCGTATTTTGCATAGCGTGTGGGAGGTTAATTTCTCTTTTTCTGAAAATTTTCTTATTTTTCTGAAAATCCATCTATTTCAATTTAAACTACTCGCTCTGATAAGAGCAGTTTTGTTAATATTGCCTTAGATTGATTGAAAAGTTGCACAAAACCATCCGGCCAAAAATAAAAGTGTGACGAACAGACGGTGTTTCGATACAGAAACTACGTAAAAGAAGAACTTATCTTTTTATGTGCATAGATTAAATTGCATATTTTGCACCCTGTTTAATCAATTGATAGAAGATTTACTTATCATGCGTCCTTTTTTGACCGAAATTGTTCACAACGTGTTCACATTTTTTCCGTTTCCGGTGTTTTTGCCATCTGCGTAGCTAAAAAGATGGGCAAAAGATTTGAGTTCCACAATTTTGTCCCTTTGAAAACATATTGCAAAAATCGGTTTATTGAAAAATTAAAAGGATTATCAATCACCCGGTCCCAGCGTCTGTTCTTTTTATAATCAAATTCAATTACTGATAGAAAGCATCCAAGCGTTCAGGGCTGTTTTTAAACTATTCAGCTCAAAAATGCACCATTTTTTCTTCAAAAAAAAATTGGGTGCAAGAGAATTGAGAAATATAGATAAAGATGTCAATTTGTTTTCAGCACTATCTTTTCAGTCGCTTTTACTGATAATTAAATTACCTCACATAAACACCCCCTGAATAAATATATACAACGAAACACCAATACTCTGAGCTAGAATAATTAAAAGGGGCTTTTTCCTTGGAACCAGCAGTTGTCTGCATTTGGTTCCCAAGGCCGAAAATTAGCAGAACCGAAAATTTCTGATTATCTTTATATTTTTTCCGAAATCACTCATTTCATTTATTCAAACATTATTGGATTCCTATAACTACCCTCACCCTCCTTTAGCTAAAGGGGGAGATTCGTGACTAGGTGCAAAATTCGCTATGCATAACCGTAGAGTTATTTCATTTTAGGGGTGGCAATTCGTTACTAGGTACCAAAGGGGGGAGGGGGTAGTTACAGAGATCCACATTATTAGTTATGAAAAAATCAATCAGTTTGTAAATTTCAGTGAGTCAAAATTTATCGAAAAAAGGCTTTATTTTTAAAGCTAATGAACATTTCGGCTGTTTGAGGGACTCTTGACTTGGGGGATTCTCCTTCTTTGCACCCCAAAATCAATACTTTGTGTCTCATGTTATTTAGACTTCCCGCCTTCCTCGCTAACGGTTATGCCTCAAGCAACACTAAACAACACCATAAAGCCTTACCATTGAAAAAAATCGTTCACTAGATTTCTTTTTCACTTAGCCGAAAAATGAATTTTGGACTAGTTTGATATTTGGCTCTCTAAAATGACGATGGGACCTGAAAAAATAAACATTTTTGGTCATAAAATCTTCAGAAAAAAGAGTGTTTTGTGTACTTGCTTTTTTTGTGAGTGATGGGACACATCTTTCATATGTGCCTTTTCGCGGGACTCAACTATCATTTTTAGACCAAACAACAGATGTCTAGGAAATAAAAAATCGTATAATATTTTTCTTGTTCAAAAGATTCGACCTCGCGAAAAAATCATAAAATACGTGGTCATTTCATAATTCATAAGAGGAAAGTAAGAGTTTAGGGTTTTAGGCTAGTTGACAAATCGATCTGTTGGCACGGTGAGTGACTATAATGCCTGATCAAGACATTTGGGTTGAAGCCGGGAGGAGGTTTTAAGCTGCAAGGGTAAACAGGATTTCTGTCAAAATTGGAGATTACAACTCGGATATTTGTTATTCCGGCCGTAATTCCAAAATATTGTCAGCCTTTGTGTTTTCAGAGCGTCCGCCAAAAAATGCCAGCTTTGGACATTGCTAGTGGACAAAGATCAAAGAAAACGGCCGAACAAAAAGATCACCTTGACTTGTTTTTTCAATTTGAACTCACGTTAGGCTTGGGATCCAAATAAATTATGTACGCACAACAAATTGAGATTGAATTTTAAAGGGTGCTGACAACCAGACAGGTTTTTGATTTTTAGGTTCGGGTTACATAATTCGACCCTATTGCAAGAAGGGTGAAACTGGTTAAGTCAATAAATACAGCCAACATTAACTGTTTTCTAATTAATTGTTTCTCAGAACAATAATAATTTATTTTTTACAGAGAAAAGTGATTGAGGAAATTATTTTGAAACGACAGAAAAGGAAGTCTTTTTTCTTTCAAAAAAATGCAGTTGAAAAAATAATCCGGAAAAGGTCCAAAAAACGACCTACAAAATTTCATAACTTTGTCTTGGACGACGTTCATAAACAGCCGTGACAACCATTGAAGATCAATGAATGAAGAGAAACAAGGCGAAAAAAATTGGTTTGACTGGCGTTAAGCCGAAAACTAAACGGTAGACAAAAATTTTCAAGCTATAAATTTTTTCAGAATAAATCTTTCAGGACCTGTCCTCCCTGAATTAAACAAAAACATTATAAACATTTTTATGGGATTTTGCGCAATTTAAAGTGAATTGAGATACAATTAAACAATGCATTACAGTTTATTGACTAAAAAAAGAAGAATATAAAGCTAAAAATTTTTTTGGAAAAAGCCAAAAAATCTATCTACAAAAATTTCATTTTTGCTCCAAGGTAATGTACATAAAAAGCCTTAACCAGTACTTAGAATCAATGACCAAGCGGTAAGTAAGGCGGAAAAACTTGGTTTGACTCTCGTTATGCCAAGAACTAAATTACTGTCATAAAAATATATTTGAGCTGCAAAATTTCTGGTGTATACCTTTTTTTTACGGCCAATCCCTCCTAAAAAAGCAACATCAGCAAGAACTTTTAATTTCAAAATTTCGGAATGTAAGTTGACTTACGATACAGTTAAAACTTTGCATTTCAAGGTATTGATTAGAAAAAAAAGAGGGACAAAAAGCCTTCACAATGACCGAGCTGGCGGCAACTAAGGCAAAAAAAATTGGATCGACCCTCGTTAAGCTGTAAGCAAAACTCTGTACATAGAAGAAAATCAAGCTATAACAAACTGTAAATTTTTTTCGCAATTGATTACTCTTAAACAGTAAAAAAAACTGTTCATAAGTTTCAGCAACATAATTCGACAAGCGAGCGATACAATTGAAACATTTCATTACGAGATATTAAACAAAAAAAATTAAAGAATTTTCATTTACAATTAAACTAAAAAACCCCCAGGAAAAGTTCTAAAAAAGTATACGTACAAAACTTTATACCTTGTTTAAATAAACAGCCTTAACAAGCACTTGAAATTAATGGGAGAGCAGTGGATAAGCTGAAAAAAATTTGAATCAGCCCTCGTTGAGCCGAATACAAAACCGTGGACATAAAAAACATTCAAGCTATAAAAATTAGATTTTAATTTTTTTTTATAACCCACTCTTCTGAAATGGCTAAAATCGCTCTTGAAACGTGGCGACATAAATTGACTATGCCGATACAACATAAGCCAAACCCATCATTTAATGAAAAAGAAACCAAAAAGTTATAAAATCGGTGAACATCAGAGTTGGTAAAATTATAAATTACAAAACAACATTGAACTAAAGCAAAAAACTGTTTGAATCAAAATTTAAAAAACCTCAGCTTAGAAAAAGAACCGTTTGAAAAGCCAAAAAAATTAGATAAAAAAACACAATTCAAAAATGTAATTTAAAAAAAAAATTTTATTAAAAAAAAATAATGACTGTCCACTTGAACTAGAAAGTAGTTTTCTTTGAATTTTCAACAGTTTGAGCATGTCAGCTTTTGAGCATGTCAAAAATGAGTATGTTGACAGTATTTGTAAGAAAAATCGTTTTCGGGAAAACAGTCTAGTTCCCAATTACAAGTCATTTGCTCTCGCAAGTGAAAATAAAATAAGGTTGAAGGTTCGAATGATACTAATTTATTCTTTTTGATATACGGTCATGGCCGTTTTTTTCCAGTTTTCTAGATCTCTGAAAAAACTATCATGATGTCTACTCTTTTTTGTTATATTGTAATTTTTTTCCAAATAAATTTGTTTTAATCTTTAAACAATTTGGCAATTTTCTTAATTACTATATTGGCCGACTACAAATAATTACATTTTGAAAATTTTAGCCATTTGGGAGTTTTAAACTTTAATACCATTTGGAATTTTTGTCTTTTTTCGAAAAAGGTGATCGATGTTGAAAAAGGCGAAAAAGGTGATAACATTTAAAAAATTTATTTGAGTCGCCCATTTTTTCTCATCGTTGATATCTCAATTTAGAATCTATAATTGTCGCGCAAAAGAAACTCATTTGAGTTATATAAACTCTTCACATTTATTCATCTTTTGGATGTGTTAGGTAAACAAGACGACAGGGCATTAAGACGACATTACTTTAAGGCGTCAAATGAGCGTTAAAACATTAAAAGGAACTGTTCGAATTTAAGCGGTTTATATTTCTCAGAAATGTAATTTAAGAATTTGTGAGTAGTTTCGTCTTAAAGTCCATCAAAAGCGATTGTCGTCTCAACAGCTGTCGTCTTTTTTGCCGCATACCATGGTCTTTTCTGGAGTTTAATTCAGTTCATATCTTCCAATTGGGTTCGGGGTGCTTGGTCGTGATTAAAACAGTCAGTCGGTTCAAAAGAGGAGATTAACATTTCCACTTTCCACAACCGCTAATTAAAGTTGAGTTCGGAGCACGTTTTCATCAAATTCACTTCTTTCGAACACAGTTAAATTATTGTCCGGAAAAAAGAGCTCGTATAACCCAAATGAAAAAAGTATAAGCCATAATGTGTGATATTTTACATCAATTCAACAATGGCCTTACACAGATACGGATAGACTTGCTTCGATAAAATCGCTTGCAGTAAGTCGACTACAGGGTACAAATTAAAAGTAGTATATGGGAGGTTTTAAATAAATCTTTCCAATTATTTCTCTAATTAAAAGGGTTAATGATATTTGAGAAAGAAATTTAATAACTTCGCTGTGCACTACAATTCGTTGAAAAAATGCCAATCATACAATTTCATACTATGAAAAAATGCGTCGTGAATACAAACAAATTCAAAAAAAAATGTACGCCGAAACTAAAAAAAATCCTTGCCAAACAAATTTAACCGGACCAAAAAGATGCCTTGCATTTAATTTCAGACTTGCTCTAAAAGCAAATTTGGGCAGCAGTTTTTACTCAATTTGAGAAATGCAGCACTTTTCTGGGATTTTTAGGACATGATGAAAAAAACTTAGCACACCATCTGAAGTGAAGCACTGAATATTTCTCCAGATGAAATGTTTTTGAATATAACAGAAGTTTTTGAGTTTACAAATTTTATGAGACGGAAACATTGAAAAAATATAAAAGTTGTCACGCAAAAAACTCGAAAAAGTGAATCTAGGCAAGAGCTGTGATTCACAAGAAGTAACAAAACCAACCAACAATTGAAAAATGTGTGTAAAAACTGCAAAAAAATAACTTTTTTTTAAAACTTATTAGTTTCATAGAAACATATGTTTCTAAAAAACTCAAAGATGTGTGTAGATCTGTGGAATTCAGAAACAAGTCTTTACACATTAAACATTGGTTGAATCGATCAAAAAAACAGCAACAAAAAATCAGAGCAGTTTTGTTGCAGAATCCCGTTACAATTCATAAACTACACAACTTGACCTCATAGTATCTGTTGTTTTGTTTCGGATTTTTTGTTCATTAACGTTTTTCAATAGTTGGTTGTTTTTTTTTCTGTTTTGCATTACAGCTCTTCAGTTTCTCAAGGTTTATTTTATCATAAAATTGACAATCATTTAAGTTTTTAATTTTCAAAAAATTTTCAAGCAATGTTTATAGTCATCGCTTGAAAATTATTTGGAACTCAAGAGTCTTTTGATAAAACTCATCCAATTTAGAAACGAAATTATTGAGTGATGTTTTTTTCGCTGGGAGTTTTTTTAGTGAATTATAATTTCTTTTTGTAGATGTGAATTGCTAACTTCTCAAATGTCAGTTAATCGAGTAAAAAACCTCCACAAAAACTACATACAAAAAATAACTAAGGGTTGGAAAAAGCAGAATCTGTACCGAAGTGTACAACAGTGCCAAAAACTAAATGTTGTTCAACAGAGCTAAAAACTATTTTGAATAATGTTTTTACTTTCGCAAATCACTGACAAAGTGGCCATTTTAATCAAAGACAAAAGGGCCATTTTAATTGATGATTACTGTTGAACCAACAAGAGCTTCTTAAACCCTGCGTCTTATTTTTTCATGAACAAACAATCAACTGAGCAAGTTATGGAATGGTTTTCTTGATGTTGCTCCAAAACAAACTGTAGTTACAATAACAGAACTCACATATTAAAACGCAATAGAACTCTGTATTCACAAATAGAACTCAAAAGGTTCAATTATCATCAATTTTTGGAACTGTTAAAGATATTTTCAGTTTCTGCACTGTTGTACTTTGGCACTGTTGAATGCCCCCAAAAACGTTGAAATACTAAACCAATTTTTATCTATCACACAAACCAATCAGACACGTATTCAAAAAATTCGATCGATGTAATACAATTTTTTTCAGACTGTTAAGCTAAACAGAAAGCTAAATTAAAATTGTTTCAGCACCGCGCGTTACAGAAATCACAAAATGTTTGAAAAAAAAAACAGAAATAAAAAAGTTGTATTAAGCTGTTCTACATCAGTTTTCAAACTTTTCTTTAAAAATGACTGTGAGTGGAAAATTGTGAGCTAATTTTAGTAGGATTATCATAAAATATAGCACTAAAAAGATGACACTAAACATGCGAAAAATAAGCCGACAACATCTAAGCAGATGCCAGTCAAGCCGAAAAAAGTTTTTATCATTAAGTTTTAAAGAAAAAATGCCAGAAAAAATCTCCCTGAATGATAGGAGAGAATGATGAGGTAGTTCATCACACCAAAAGATGAAATAGCGCAGAAATGTTGCAATATTTTTATCCCTTTGCAAGAATCTTGCAAGGTTTGCATTCCCTTGCAAGAATCTTGCAAGATTTTCATTACTTTGCACTAATCTTGCAAGCTTTGCATTCCTTTGCAAAACTCATGAAAAACTTGCATTCCTTTGCAAAAACCTTGCATGTTTTGTAGTCCTTTGCAAGAATCTTGTAAGATTTGCATTCCAATTACTCTATAATTGTATATTTATTACTTACTGAGCGGACAGATCTGTTCGTCGAATGGGAAGAGGGCGATGTTGATGTCGCAGCTGCTCTTGTAGATGGAGGGGGGAGCCCAGAGACACTCCCCCTTGTGTGACACTTTCACCCTACTGTAGTAGGACACGTCAAACTTACCATCCACGTTGTTAAGCAGCACTAAGTTAGGCAGCCACAAGTTATCTGAACACAAACAAAATTAAATTCAACGAGGGTTGATTGGATTGTAGCGCTAAATTTAACGTATAATTTGTTGTTTCAACCATTCTCGAGGATGAAATATAGCGTAGCTTAGTTTTTTCAGGTGAACTGAAAAAACTCAAAACTGATTTTGAACAAAAGCTAAATTTCTCGGCCGAACTTAATTCAACTGAAAAAAGGCTGCATTATCAGACTTTTTCTCGAAAAATTTAACTGCCTTGCGTGATTTTTGACCTGATTTTAAGTAATTCTGAAACAAAAATTTGAAAAAGAGAGTTTAAAACATCAACGATTAACTGGCTTAGACAACTGAACACTTGTAATCCAGGAAAGTTTATCTGTCGCTAAAAAGAACGAAATTTACTCAGAAAAGCAGCAAAGAAAAAATAAGTTTCTCGAGTAAGATATATAATAAATCGAGGCCAGCCAATGGCTGTACAAGTAGCAAAGTATGTTCAGTCAACAGTAACCACAGTTGCTTCGAAATTTTTTCGAAATTTTTCAAAATTTTGGACAAAAGAAAAGTTAACAGATTCTTTATACAGACATGAGTCTTAAATTTTTTCGAGTTAAAGCTACATCCGAAAAAGTTAACACGCCAGGGGCGGATCTAGGATTTTCTCGAGGGGGGATTTTGTCGACCTTTTTTCTAGGTCAACCAAATTGCATTTTTTTTAGCTCTCCCAAAGCACTGTTTTGTCCCTATTTTGGTCAAATTTTCTGGCCAAATGGATTTCGGAAATTGTAAAAGGGGGGACCTGTCGTATATATATTATCTATCCTCTAACCTTTAGCTATATTTATAATGTGTTGATTGGCGCCATTGGTACTGGCCATGTGTTTGGTGCGGCTAACAATTAATCAGTACCTGCCAATGTTAGTTACGTTCGTTGGTGATTGGAGTTTTGTTGCTTAACCTTTGAGTCTGGAAATCAGTTGTTAAACTCAGTTAATTTACGATATAGAATTTGCATTTTTCACATGGCGCAGCAAGCAGGACAGAGCGCGGGAACGGGGAAAAATCCACTTGGAATTACGGCATTTTGGCCTAGCAAATGCACGGAAGCACCGATGCTGTGGGAGCATTGGATTACACTATTTACATGGGGCGTAATAGCAAAACATTCATTCAATCCGACGGCATTCTACTTTAATCGGGGGTTAACCGCGGCACAAATCACAGATCTGCCACAGGAAGTAAACGGAAGAAATCGTCTGGAAGCAGAGCAGACACTAATTTCTAACCTTTATTTGTGTCTGGGGGAACGTGGACAGGATGAATTACACAACCGGAAACCCCATTTAGATCTGGCGACCACTCGATATCCTCGGGTTTCGGACGAATTTGAAGGTGTTTTCAATAAGGAGAGAACTGAAACGTTCGAGACGTACCAGCTATTATCCCGAAAACAACGTTAAGGGGAAACATTGGAAGAGTTTAACTCCGTATTGAGTGGGCTAGCCGCTAGATGTGATTTGGGAGCGCTGGAACGACGTGTGTTGCGTGATGTATTTATAGTAAATATGTCTAATAAGGAGGCTCAAACGGAATTATGTCGTTCAACTAAGACACCAGATGAGGTCTACCGAATCGCTTTGTCATACGAGCGGGGTGACAAATACGCCAAATCATATAAGGTACCTGGTGGAGGACTTACAACAGCACCAGCGGGGTCACTGCAGATAAAAGCGGAGCCAATAAGTGCGATCAGAGGAGGTTATCGTCGACCATTTCAACGAGGTGGATGTGGATTCGCCAGAGGAGGCACGAGGGGCCGCGGAGGAGCTGATCGCAAATGTTACAATTGTGATCAGAGTGGTTTTACCCCTGATCATATCCCAAAGTGCCCCGCAAGAAATACAACCTGCAATTTTTGTCGGAAAACCGGGCATTACGAGCGGACTTGTAGAGGACGTAGATCGGCAAACAGGGGTCGTGTGGGTATGATAAATGAGGACGGCACCGACGGTGGGCTTGTGCAAGATTATCCGAAGGAGAGTGCGTCCAACTACGGAAGTTCCGTTGGATAGGTAACTGATTCCAAGGCACCGGCACATGGATGGGATTCGGATAGTTCAACGGAGTACGTTGTTATGTCAATTCGGCGGAAGGAACAAGAAGAGCTGAGAGTCGCGGGGGCTAAGCTAGCCCTGAAAATCAACGGCAAGGCAACTCAAGCTTGGATTGATAGCGGTTCGCCGATATCTATTTTCACTATTGGGGAGCTCAAACGTACCCTGGGAGCATGCAATGTACATTTGAAACCTCTGGATCCGAAAGATGACCAGTTTCGCGACTACGGTAACAATCCGTTGAAATTTCTGGGGAAAATGCAGGTTACCCTCCACTCCAATGGATGGGCCAGCTCGGCGGATATCAATGTCATTGGTGGGTGTAGACCGTCTATTATTGGCAGGGACCTAATGCCAGCACTGGGACTGATGTTAGTACAAGCGCATGAATCTTACGAAGAAACCAACTTTGCAAAATCTTAATTGGGGCAGAGTGTTGAAACAAAAACCTGCCTATTTAGATTCTACTGACCCGAGATCTAGAAATTTTCCCCAACCCATGGCGACCGATTGGAAGGAACGATCGGACATTGATTATGACGTCGTACACATGAACCACCCTCGACGGCTGGCACAGGAGCAACTAGTTTCGGCCGCGGATGGGACATCAATGGTTGGTGGCAAACAAGCTGAGGGAGGAAAGTCCAAACAACCGAGTAAACGGACAGAGCTCCTGTTTCAACGGCTTAAAGACAGCAATAAGAGGTATAGACCCGTAAATCAGAAAGTAGTTAGCGAATCTAAGCATACTCTAACCTTAGCAAATGGCTCTGTACTTAGGAAAAGTGGAGTTGCCGGAAAGGTGATCAAGCCAAATGCGCCAAAAATTTCGGACAAACTAACGATACCACCCCCAACAATGAGTGCACTGAAACAACGGGCGGAGTTAAAGCGAGCACAAGAGGGGCAAACGGCGGGACAAGTTCACGAAGCACAACCGAAGCTGGAACGCACGAAAGGACACAGGATCGTGACTATGGGGAGGAGGCTGATTCAGATTCGGAATACGAGTCACAAAGGATTTCAAAATACGCCGGACAAAATAGCGATACAACAACAGTCGAACATGACCGGGGAGATAATTCGAAGGCACCAACGGCATCTACCGAAATAGAAAATGTTGTGGGAAATTCCAACGGAGGCGGAGTACCGGCGTCCAAAGGAGTAAACACTCAAACCCAAACCATGGGTACCGGACAAGGGGAAAGTGCCCCAAAATTGAACTATGAACCACAGCCAGGGAAACGGGCTAAAAAGAAAGGGGAGCGAGTTCGGCGCCAACGTCTCGTTTCATATTCTAGTCAAGACTCACAAGATTCGGATGGGGCAGGATCAAGAAAAAGTACTCGAAAGCGGACAGCAGTATCAAAATTCGGTGGGGTCATGATTGATAGCATATTAAAATTGCGGAAAAACAGGGGAGAGGAAGACAAGGAGCAGGACACGGCCTAACTAGGAAGATGGATTGGATTGATGGAAATGCGGAAAGAAAACTATTAAAACCTAAACTTATGCCCAGGGAGAGGGCTGACCATCGTGGGTCTAAAACTCAAACATTTATCCCTTCGATATTTTAAACTTCTGTTTAAAAATAATCTTTGAGGGAATGTCATATATATATTATCTCCCTCTAACCTTTAGCTATATATATAATGTGTTGATTGGCGCCATTGGTACTGGCCATGTGTTTGGTGTGGCTAACAATTAATTAGTACCTGCCAATGTTAGTTACGTTCGTTGGTGATTTGAGTTTTGTTGCTTAACCTTTGAGTCTGGAAATCAGCTGTTAAACTCAGTTAATTTACAATATAGAATTTGCATTTTTCACAGACCCTTTGGGTCGGCAGGGGTAGAATCCCTGAGGAGAGAAAAGCGTCCTGCATGTTTGTGCTCGCCCTAACTTCTATCCCTTGCCCAAAGTCATCCTTAGATTTTTTTCCAAGTTTGGTTGACCAAAAATGGGTGACGTAAAAAAATTCCAAGGGAGGAACCAAAGGTAATTAGTCAGGGGATGAATCTTTTTCATTGGAAAACTTCGGCGGCCATCCAGCGCTACTTTCCATTTTAACGCTTTTTATGCATTTTGACAGCTAGAATTTTAAAACGATTTTCAAGTTATTTGCACTTCCGAACTCATTGTCCGGGCGAAGTGATAAAATATTTGCGTTCGTGGTGGTTTTTTTCTCTAGACAAATTTGGACTTTTTAATTAGCAATTTTTGACGGATTTTTTATATCATTCAAAAAAGTATTGTTGTCTTGACTTCTAATTGAGGAAGATATTTTACCTGTGATAAAAGCACAAAGTTACGGGGGTTTAAAGATTGCCATTTTGGCTGATTCGGTACAATTAATGCTCGATATATTTCGTGCTACTAACGCGTAAGCTGAGATATAATCCGTATTAGAAATCGTTCCATAGTGGACTGACGCATGCTCTTTGGTCTAATAATGGCGGCTATGAAATTAGACGACAAGCAAATTAGACTGCTCCAATAAAACGGAATTAAAACTAGAAATTTGAACGAGAAGCCAAGAGCTAAAAAAATTTATTGATTGAAATAAACTTTCAAAAATTTTTTATAATTCTTTCTCATATCAAAATATTTATTAAAAATGGTTCATAAAACATTTTAAAAAAATTTTAAACTTCATAAATTAAATTATTGCGACATGTGAAAAAATGATTTGCGATTAAAAAAATTCGAATGAAAATTAATTAAAGCCAGCGAAAGTTAATGTAGCCAGTAAACAAATTCCACACACTTTAACAATTCAACTGCGTCTAATTCCACATAATTGAAAATTTGCATCGATGTCTCATTTCATTTTTTTGGTCACAACTAACTTAATTTTTGTTTGATTTCCTACGCACACTATTTAAATTTTTGCTTATGCTAAATACATCACTTTGGGCTTTACATAGCTTGTGGTATTTATTTAAAAAAAACACCATCAAGAAAGTTCATTTCAAATTACTTCAGTGAAAATAAATCGCAGTCGGAACAATCAGGGCTGCGTCCTGATACGAGCAATCTTGTTTGGTCTTTATACACGGACTTGTGAAACCCATGAAGTCAAAGTCAGAAAAAATATAAGTCTGGTGAAAGGACTGCCTTCAAACAACCGTGGAAACTATTTTCTCATCGTCTCTTTGTATCAAAGGGGTAAAAACGATCAAAATTAGGCCGAAAAATTAAACCCCTACAGCTGACAGATGAAATAGTTTAATTTAAAAAAAAAACGAATTAGTTGGAAAACTCATGTCGTCTTCAAATAAAAACAAAATAACCAATTCTTTTGGATTGATTTTTTTAGTTTTATTAAAAAAATAATTAATTATAAGCGTCAAACTTTGAAGCGCAGATTTTAATACTTTAATCTTTTATATTAACAGCAAAATTTCTCGTATCAGGACAAAACACGGAATCTCTCGACTGCATTTTTTAGGGCTATCGAGTGGTGTTCGCCTTAACAAATCAATGAACTTTTCAAAAAAAATTTTAAAAAATTTGTGAGATTTTTTAGTATACCCCACAAGCCATATAAAATACAAAGTGATCCCTTTGTTCCTATTATTTTATCTTCCTTAAACATTCGCATTAAACATTCGGTTACGCGTTAATTGTCGCAAATTGGCCAAATTGGTAATCTTTAAACCCCAAAAATTTTTACAAAAATTGATCACATGTGAAATATATTCTAAAGTTTGAGCTCAGAACAAAACTGCTATTCGAATGATCTTAAGTTCCGTCAAAAATGGCTAGTTGAAAAGCCGAAATTTGTCCAGAGAAAAAAAACACCTCGAGCACAAATATTCTATGATTTTTTTGGAAATACCCAACAAAAATTTGAAGACAACAAAGAAGACTAGAATAATTTATTATTGAATATAATTTTGGCATGAACTCATTCGGAGTCATGCGGACAATTCGAAACCAAGTCTGTCGCCTTTTGGTCATCAAAGTGAAATCTAAGGTAACTTTGCCATGTAAACGAGGTTAAAGTAACGCACAAAATTTTTTACTACCAGCAGTGAAAAAATTGGATAAAAATAGATTATGTTTAGAAAATTTTCGATTATGTACAGATTTTAGAATTGTTGTAAGACTATTAAATAAATATTTGATTAGAAAGTTTATTTTAACAACCGCTTATAATGCATTTCATTTTCCAAACGTTTTATTCTGTATACCTCCATTGAGCAACTATAATCAAAAACACTCTAAAATTGTTTTTTTTTCTGTATCAAGTTTCATGCTATATATGCAAAATTTATACGAATGAAACACAGATTAGATACATTTAATTTGCAGAAACTTTGCGGCACGCAATTTTCCTCAAATGAGTTCAGCTCACTATAACACTGCCGAAGGTTTGTCATGCTCAAGAGGTTTTGCTAGCCTTTAAGAAAAAATTATTAGTTTAAGCTTTGGATGATTAAAACTGAAATGAGTACAGCTGTTATAGCGTTTTAGAAAATATAATTAATTTTATACAAATTTTCTTAACAAATTTTGTGCAGATTATCAAAAAATTATCAACAGATTGTATGCTGATTATCTGCAGATTATATACAGGTTTTATAGAATAGAAAAATCGATTATTTTGGCTCTAATACCTATTCATTTTTGGTGGAAAAAATCGACTTTATCTTTATGAAATCGATTATTGTTCACAAAGTGGTTGTAGACAAAACCATTCCATACTTCTGACATGACATATCTTCTGACATGACAATAAAGACGAGTTCTCAATGGACCTCTAGCTTCAGGTCTACCGCAGCTTTACCAATTTAGGCTACAATACTGGTAAAATATAAAAAAAATTCTACATGCACTAAAAACGGCCTTGATTTGCAAAAAAGAGTTTCGCTCAAAAAATATCTCAGCCTGGAATGTAAAGAAATAGTCGAAAAAACAGATACAGATTATGTTTAGATAAGCTGGACAGCTTTTCATAGATTCTCTAGGAATAGCATAAATCAAAAACAATTAATTAATTATTAAAACAACAATTTTTAATTTCTGTAAAGTAATTTTCTTAAGAGTTTCGACACTTACAAGTTTTCTTTTACTAGCTCAAGTTTCTCGGAAAAATCACTCCAAGCTATAGTTTCTTTCCACTTATAAGAGTTTTCGGAACAAAAACCTTTTACTAGTTGAGTTATTGAGATAAAACCCTTCTTTATGAAATGGATTATGAACAAAAAGGTATTGTACAATTAACAGCGTGGCACTCAATTCCTATGGCTTGAACTCAAATCGAGCTCATAAAGAAAAACTTTTGTAACAAAAATTATGTATCATTCATTTCATATTTTGTGTAATTGTCATCAAAATATGAACGCAACAGCATTGATTTATTCCACTAATGACATCAAGTTTTTCAGGTCAATTCATGTTCTGATTCTATCGGTTTTAACGACGACAGAACTGGACGACAGAAATCTGGGATGATAAAATTACACAATTTGTTAGAATTTATTCCTTTCACCCCCAATTTCAAACTTTTTGTCCCATAATTGAACCCCAAATCTTCATCTGGGACAAAAAAATTTTACAATTTTTCAGATTTTAATCCTTTCACCCCCAATTTCAAACTTTTTGTCCCATAATTGGACCTCAAATCTTAAAATATTTGTACCATGTTACTAAACCAGATCTAAGTTTTCTTAATTTTTGGCGCCTAAACGGCTGTTGTCTAAAGTTTTAGACTTCTCAATTTTACCTCGAAAATGTAAGCGCTGGAGGCCATCTATCATTTTACCATACCGGACTAGATTACGACAGGCAACTTAGACCAAATCAGACTGACACGTGCTATCACCACAGGAGACCGATGAAACGGCACAAGTTATTAGATACAATCCGTCTGTTAAGAATTCAAGACAAATCAAAAGACCTTTGTATGAAGATTCATGTCACCAGAAACACCTATATAACTGATTCGGTCTTTTTCCATTTCAACTTACTCGAATTTACTCGAATTGGATAGAAATTGAAGAAATTGAACTGTTTGAGGCTGTAGTGAAGAGAGTTATTTATGTCATGTTTATTATAGAGTTAGCGGGGGGCCTACCGCAATTCGGGCGACCGACTAACGGGGGAGAGCAACAATCAGGGTACATCAAGAGAGAACCGGTGAATGAGCTGAAAGGCCAGAGGCAAGACAAGTGTGACAACTGTGGGAACTGGCTAAAACCAAACTATCGGAAAAATTGTCCTGCAAGATATATTTTTTGTAACAATTGCAGCGGCCGCGGACATGTTGCGAAGCAGTGTAAAAAGCCTATGGTAAACCTAGTAGATGGATTTGAGTTTATGCAGTACGAAACGAATTGAATCCAAAAATGGGATGACGAGACGAATTACGAGGAGTTACATTTTCATTTATGAATTACATTTTCAGATGGGGAAAAACCGGTGGCATAGAGAATTTCAAAAAGATTGCGCCAGCCCGGTTTCGTTTATCTTGCAGACGATGTTACATGAACTCAAAGCTCAGGACAGATTCGTAGGAGTTCGATTGGTTCCAGATCACTTCAAGAATGCTTTTTACAATTTCAACTGACGATACGAACAAAATAATTGGGAGAAACTTTATCAATATTAGGTCTGAAGGGTGGTTGGCACAAAACGTAGAACCACTTATAACCGAAGACGGCCAACGGGACATCATCGGCAATAGTGTTAGGCCGCAATGGGGAATCGAAGTTTGACAGAAACAGATGGCTCGTTCAGTCAATGAAGTTGGGTAAAAAAGTGACAACTCGAAGATACAAAATTCTCCAAACCAACGTAAAATCATTTAGTATTTTTTGCAAAGGTTCAAGGACTTGTTTGAACGGAACGTAATGCAATTTCACGCTTTTTCACGCATTTTCACGGAAGGAAACGCATTTTCACGAACCGCTGCAGGTAACGGGAGAACGTGTCCCAATTCATTTATTGCCTAGAGTTGAGAAAACAATCGGTCGGTAAGTGCTAAAGGAGGGTCATACTGGGCTGTAACCGCCAAAGGAGACGGATCGGAGAAATAAGCGCTGAATTCAAAATTGATGAATAAACAAATTTACCGGAATCGTTACTAGATGACCAATATGAATGAACTACTTATTAACGTAGCGTTGGCGACCAGAGGAAATACTTACGAAGCCATTTGGTTCTCAGTTAACCACTTATAGTACGCATATGTTCATATGAAATTGAGCGAAGCCACGATTCGGCAATGTAACTTAAGTATTGTTGGCGGCAATATAACAGGAAACTACCGGTTCAAAACGGGGTTGTAGGTTTGGGCGATATGGCTAACGAATTTCAACGAGTCGTGGACTTCTTGTTGGGTTACTTACCAGGGCTGCATGTATACCTGGATAATATACTAATTGCCGTCCGGGGTTCAGAGGAACGCCACTGCTGGAATGAAGTTCGGGGGGCCTTAAAAGTACTAGTTGCGAATAATGCTGCGGTTAAATGGAGTGAATGTACTTTCTTTGCTAAAGAAAAAGTTTGATTGGGATTTCAGTTGTCAAAAAAGGGCAAAAGTTCAAATAAGAGCGAGAAGTCGAATTCATCATGATTATGACGCAACCATAGAAAATCACGGACATTAGCCTTTGATGGGCTCCATTAATCAATTATACTGAATCTGGCAGCTACAACTGAACCGTTCAGGAATTCAATGAAAAAACATACTCGTTTTGAATGGGGACCAGCACATGAAAAAGCATTTCCTTAGATGAAGTGAATCGTGAGTGATTTTGTCCAAAATCATCATTTTGAGATAAATTTGACGCTTCGAAACAGGACCTGGGTCAGCGTTATTTAGAACAGTAACATACCAATGGATGACAACCAGTTTCGTATGCATCCAGATTTTAAAAAAAATTATCTGGCGCTCCATTCGAAATAAAAACAAACCATTATCGGGATTGTCAGAAAAGAAAAACCCAAATTCAACCCAAAATCTGTTAGTACGGAAGGTAGACCGGCTGTTATCGTTCGACTACGATATTGAACATTTTCCAGTAAATAATATGCGATTGGTGTATTATTTTTCTAGACTCCCGTTGGAAAAAGATCCGAAATTGTCAGAGCTTGATAACACTTTCTTAGTAGCTAAAACTATTGCAATAAGTAGGATTCTTGAACCAGTAGCTAAAACTAACACCGCTGAGGTTGATCGAAATCATGGTTTAATATGTAGAATCAAAAGAGAACAATAATTACGTCATTGGAAAGAATTTGCAGCGAAGAAACTATTTGACGCATTTGTCATTCGACCAAAGTTTGTAATTCTGGACACCTATGCACAGAAAACTGCAAAACTTGTACTTTAATTAACCCATTCCAGATGAATCAAAACAATCAACATGCTGAAAACCGGCAGGAGAACCACGAACTGCCTACCATTAAAGTCCATGGGACTAAATCCTTGCATCAACCGTCGGCTGAAACAACGCCAATTCCGCCAAAAACATTCCCGATTACATGATTTGATCGGTCAGATTTCTCGGATGCCGAATTCATTGCGATTTTTACTGAAGCAGGTGAAATATTCAATTGAATTGTGGAGTCCTTACAATCAAATAACATAAACCAGATTCGAGACTTAGGTCCTTATTTTGCGAAAAATAACGACAAGCTGCATACATCCAATGGGATACTTTTTCGGGGCGATAGGATGGTGATGCGGCCGTAATTAAGGGCACCAATCATAATGAGGCTCCATAAGGGTGACTCGGGCATGTGGAAAGTGAAAGGAGTGGCGAATAGTTACTTTTGGCGGCCTCATATAAATCGTCAAATTCAACTGGCGGCGACGAGTTATCGAGATTGCATCAACTCCAGTAAAAATTTGAAATCGGTCTTTCCCATCGAGGAAGTTACGCAACTTGATGCCTAAGAAGAACCGAATCGAGAAGTTCAATTAGATACTTATTAACATAGACAGAATTTCTAAGTTTCCTAACAATTCAAGTTACTACCAGGACAGCGGTTGAGGTAATTACGGAAATTATGGAGAGCTACAATACGTTATTCGCAATACCGAGGTTAATCGAAATTTACCAGGGTTCAGGATTCACCTCGAAGTCCATCGGTGAGTTCTGCGCGAAAAACAATATACGGTTGATATTCACACCGGTGGCGAACCGTTCGGGCTTGAATAGCGGTGTATTTGCACAATACGGGAACGCTCCATGGCGTATTTGTTCCCGAAATTAAAACTGGCTCTCAAAACGTCAATTAAAGAAATAATGTCTTGTATTCGAACGACAATGGGATATTAGCCAATTGAAGCACATTTTTGCCGGAAGCCAAATACGGTTTGGCATACGGTTACTAAACCTGCGTCCTTGAATAACCTGTCTTAGAAAAATGTGTTATATTTCTTAGATAAGAATAGGATATTTCCGGCTCAAGAAATGCAAAACTATACGTTAACCGACGATGACACAACGATTGACATTTATGAATGCATAGACCATCCTCTGGTGACCCACGGACAGCGCAGTGTTACACCGAGGTAAGTCACACCGAATCAAGCCCCGGTTTTGAGCGCTCAGATAAAAGTTATCATCTCTTTCGAAAAGAACAAGATCGATCAAAAGTGAAACCTTATTCTGAAACTATGACGGAAGAAGTCGTACGGTTACCTGGAATTCTTGTAAAAAAACATAGGTCTGATATTTCAATAAGTTGAAGTGAACGAATCCCTGATCAGAAGAAGCCTCAGTCACCTCAACGATCAGAGGTTAACGTGCCAATGGTTACAAATCGGGGGCAAGCGGACGAGTCCAAGGAATCCAGGAAGTCAGCGGCGTTACAAGAACCTCAAGATCTGCCGAAAGATTCCATAAAAGCAAAGGGCAATATGGCAGACCGACCAACTGTAGTTACGGTATCAGTCGAAAATCCGATCGTTATTGGAAGCTGCTCGGACGGGTTAACGTCTGTAGATGGTCCAATAGGAAGTCAAACGAGGTCAATAGGAAGTCAAACATAATGGGAAGCTAACGTCGATCAGAGCCGAACCCTACGATCTGCACTCCCGCGAAAAAAAACGTAGTTCACCCGAAAACTGGAGAATTATTTCCGTATTTTAGCTCCGAAAAAAATAGTGGGATAAAGTTGGACATCGAGTCAAAACTGCAAGATTGAAGGAACAGAAAATCCCAGTTACGCTCTCGTCTACCGAGAAAGTGGACATAAACTTTCCAACGGTTAACATGGTTCTCAGGGATGGAGGTAAAGGACGGGCTAACATGCCCCCGTAAGGAATCGGAAGGGCTAACTGTAACGCCTGAGCCAATTAAGATGAAGTGTTTTAGTTCGCATTCGGAAGAAACACCAATGAGCCGGATAAAACGCTCAGTCTAGGGGATCGAGACAAAGTGGAGACCGGGGAACACCGAAGAAAGAACTGGTGACTCCAAAGAAGATCCCGAGTCCCAAAAAACGAAATGCAGAGGACACATATTTCGATCGGATCGGGAGATGCGTCAATTTTACTGGGTAGTGGAATATGCTCCCTCCGGATGTCGTAAGTGATTTGGATGAACCATTCTTGGGGCACTTTGTTGACCTGCTCGACAAGCTACGGAGGATTAACAAACATTCTAAGAGAATCGTGCTCGTAACAGATTTGCAGGGGAATACGATCAATGGATTCCGCTTGCAATCACTTTATCAGGGACTAGAGGCCCGTATTCGGAAAAGTCGAAAGAACCCAGTAAATTGGTCGATGCTGCTCAGGCCGAAATCAGCGGACTGGTGAAGCCATCGACAAGGCTGTTTAGGAGCTGCTCTACGGAGTTATGGCTGAAAGTGACAGTATCCCGACACAGAGCGCACAGCGGGTCAATTTGGAAACCTGCCAGAGACGACTAATTCTGGGATCGAGGGGTTATTTCTTCAAAGTCAGAACTCTCGCCAGTGGTGACTATGCAGGGACACGCCGTTGGGTGTTCAACCTCCGGTAAAACCACCATTTTCATCTCTTGCCTCTGAACAAACATCAAAGTAAACGATAATTTTGGATATCGATTCGCCAATCAAGGAATGATCGAATAACGAGCACAATGAGCCATCTACAATTATACAAGGAAAAGCGGATATAGCCAACGTGAGTGGGGATTCGAGCGGTCCGATGTTGACAGACGACTTGGATATTGCGGACGATACGTCGCCGATAAGTATGACCGAACAAGACCATGGCCAGACTTTGGGAGAGTTGGAGAGCCTTTAAACTAAAACTTTCTTAGACTTTCCTTGTTCGGGTAGAAGTGATAGGATTTTATCAGTAGGACCATTGAACGAAGAATCAAATGTACTTATATGTTATTGCTGCAGTAAATTGAATACTGATTACGCAACATTTCGAATTAATGAAGTGGGAGTGTGGTGAAGAGTGTTAAGTAACTCATGTTCATTAAGCATTTTGTGCTATATTACTATCTCATGATTAAAAAAGTCAACATTAAAGAGTTTGTGAACTGAGCGGTTAGCCATTGGTGCAGGTGACCTAAAAGAATTAATGTTTGTTTTGTTACTTTTTGCATTAGTTACGTACGTCATTACAGAATCAATGAGTATACTTCCTCAGGGGCTACAAATTTTTTGGTGCTAGTTTGTGGGGCTATAATAGGAAAATCCCACTGATTCAGCATATGATTAATTATGAAATTGGCTCTTTTCACGCTACCTCTTTACTTTTTTCTGAAATTTCATGCCCTATGAACAAATATTCGATAGCTTTATTTTGTATTTTATGAGGGGGTGGGAAACTAGAATAGAGCCATGAAACTTTTTAAAAGTGGTCACAGTTTATTTTTGTTTGGATTAGTTCAAACTCCAAAATGACAGCACCGTACTTTGCAGTAAATAATATCAAATCGAGACAAGAAGTTGGGTCAAACACAAAGATGCAAACAATTTTTGGCTCTTTTTTACTTCGTTTTCATTACTCTAGAATTACAATTTTGAAAACTATTTGAACGTGGTTATAATCAAAGACAACTTTGCATGGTGAACAAACCAAATCTTGTGAACAAGTGTTTTTCTTACGTAACACCGTAACTTGGCAGGATTTAGCAACAAAATCTCTCTAAAAACAATTACAAAATTTGAAAATTTTAAAATTTGGGGCGGGGAGTGGAAAAGAACCCATATTTTGCCCCACGAAAAATTTTCCCCTACAAATTAGACATACTTGGACGTATTGTGATAATTTGCAAATTTTTTCACCGTTTCAACCATGTACTGAATATCTTAATCGATTGTTTCGGAAAGTTTAATCTCTTAAACTAACCCCCCCCCCCTTTGATACATAGTAACGAACAGCCACCCTTACAATGAAATATTTGAGCGCTTAAACATATGCGAATTTATACCTAACGTATCGCCCCCCCCCTCCTTCCAAAAGGGGGTAATATTTAATGCACACAATCGGGCTAAAATAATTATTGCCCACATGTTATGCCCATAAGGCCAAGCCACTGGGATCTACCCGGGCTGGGGTGCTCGACTCATGATTCGACCGAAACGGTCGAAGGATGTCCGTTTTTGATTTTTTCAGTCGAGCGATACCGACTTCGACTTTTTGAGTCGAACGATGTCCGTTTTCGACTTTACCGGACATTGTTCGACTTTGCTCGACTATACCGGACATTGTTCGACTCTGTTCGATTTTGTTCGACTGTGTTCGTTTTTACCGGACATTGTTCAACTTTACCGCAAATTTTTTGCTTTTACCGGAAATTAGCTTTGCTCGTGCGGCGTCAAGGAATACTCTCCAATTGAATTCGTGTATATGGTTCCAAAAAAACTGGAGAACGTCATATTTACCGATTTGGGTCTTATCTTCGAAAAACAACTTTTTCGGGCAAAATTCTCCCGAAGCAAGCTGATTCAGAGTTTGAGTGTTGATTTTGATTGCTCGAAACTGTACAAAAACCTTTTCTGACCTCTCCGTGAAAAATCATCTTGTTTTATTTTTGTCGGGTGTGTGAAGGTGAAAATTTTGTTATTTTTCGAATTCTGGATTTACCAATTTTCAATCTCAATCGATTATCTTATATTTCACAAGCGTAAAGTGTGCTGCGCCCGCTTCATTGTTTTTTAACGATCGTTTTAAGTATTTGTTTGGAAACAGTCGTTTCGTGCATATGGTACCAAAAAAAACTGGAGAATGTCATTCAATATTCACCATTTTTATTTTGGGTCTTATCTTTGGAAAATAAAGTTTTTCGGGCAAAAACTTCCCGAAGCAAGCTGATTCAGAGTCTGAGTATTGGTTTTGATTGCTCGAAACTGTACAAAATTTTTTTCTGACCTCTCAGCAAAAAAGTATCTTGTTTTTTTGTCGGGTTTTGGAAGGTGAAAATTTTGTTAATTTTCGAATTTTGCATTTACCAATCTTCAATCTCATTCGATTGTTTTATACTTTACAGGCGAAGAGTATGCTGCGCCGTTTCAAATATTTTTCAACAATAATTTTAATTATTTTTTGGAAACAGTTGATTCGTGCATATGGTAACAAAATTTGTTTTTAATTTAAGCTTCGTGGTGAGTGTGTTTCCTTTAGTTATTGTCTTATTTTGTTATTTTCATTTAATTTTTCTGATTTATATTTGATTTGAATAGTTTCTAGCTTTCAGTTTTTGCTGTAACGAGTTTGTTGTTGCCCTAAAAATATTGCTTATAGTTTACGTTGGGATCATGTGTAGGCCTTCTCGTGGCGGTCCTGTAATTGATCAGCAAATATTTTGGTCAAGCTAACTGCACATTAAAATTACATATATACTGGATGGTTTTGCAATCTGCATATGTATATTGCATAAGCAAGCAAAAAAATGCGACAACAATTTCCTTACTTAAGCTTTGCGCGACTCTTTTCTATTGTTTACATTTTAGAATATCTCTTCATTATTCGCTTTGTGCGTCTTTGAAAAAAATTATATCTGTAGATGAAAGTTATATAATCGGTTTATCCATGCGTCATTTGCTTTTGGTGCGACCATGAATGATAATAAAAAAGTATGAATTATGAAAAACTTGATTGAGATGAGCTGAAAATTTAACATGTTTTGTGAATTTAAACAGAAAGTATTTGAAAAAAATAACGTGGGAGTCCATCAAAGTTTTATTTGACTACTTTGATTGTAAAATCTTTTCTTGTTTTCGTGTTTTTGATTTTGAAAACGATGATTAAATGATTTCTGAGCTTTTGATGAAAAATTGCCTATGTTTACTGAAACATTTCCGGGGGATTTTTTAACAAATATTAACAACTAATTTTCTCACCATGGTTATTTTTAGCTCACAGAAAGTCAATCCAAATTTGATGTTTACTGAACGAACGTAAACTTTGAAACAGATTTTACACTGCAAATGATTGAATACAAATAAAACATTCATTGTTCCGACTTTCGTTTACAAAAGTAACGGAATATTTATGCTCGGGGTGAGATATTTTTTTTCTTCAGAGAAATTTTAATTTTAAATTAGTTTGATTGAAAGAAGCTTGTTTTCCATGATTGATTTGTTACAAGGAGCAAAATCTGTCCATAATTGATTTGTTACAAGGAGCAAAATCTGTTCGTCTCATGATTCGACTTTGTTCGACTATAGTGTTCGTTCGACCGTCTTAATTTGCGACGAAAATTGGACTCCGTCCGACCGTGTTGGTCGAATCATGAGTCGAACACCTCAGCCCAGTTAATTCTAAAAAAGTACGAAATTTCTCTGCAGATAAAGATTCCCTACTTTTTTAAAAGTAGATTCCAGTGGTCTGGCCTTATGGCATAAATTGTGGGCAAAAATTATTTTAGCACGATTGTGTGCATTAAAATGTCCAAAGAAAAGCGAAGCTGTTCGACTCGATTTTAAGTCTATAATCTCGAGGACTTAAAAAATGCTGAATAACTGGAACCATTAGAACAACAGGGCCCTAAAGTAAACAAATAAACGTTCACCATCCTAGAAAAATTTGGCAATTTTATGCAATACAACGACCAACATGCAAAAAGTTGAGCTTTGCTTTAAAAAAAATTTAGCAATTTTGTCAATAAACGAAGAATTTAGAAAAATAAACAAAAACGAAAGTTTTTGCTAAATCAAAATTTTAGTATATGCCCATATAGAACTTTTTTCACTTTTTTAAAAGTCAATGACAGCTACAAGTAGACGAAAAATTTAATTAAAAACATTAAGAAGCATTAAAGAAATATTCATAGATTTTTTTCTAAATAATTTCAATTGAATGTCCATTAGGTCTTTTTTTACTTAATTTTAACTGTCTTTGAGTTTTTTTTTACATCTGATCAACATTTCTTTTCTTTGTTTTTCACTGCGAATCAGGTATCAGAATTATTCACCAGACTGGGTTGAGTGATATATCAAGTCAAAGTCCTTCAAAGCGTAATTCTAACAAAATTTTAAAAAAAATCCCGAGAAATACCCATTTGAAATTTTTTGAACGAATGATTTTGAACGAATGAACAAATTAATTTTGAACGAATGAAGTGAACGCGAGCAGGTATATCATTATAAAAACCTTTCAGCCTTGATTCGAACAAAACTGAAAAAAAAATCAAAAATTATCCAAGTGTCGAGAAAGACAGCTTTAAAGTTTTTTGAGTTTCAGTACAATTTTGAGCAATTAAAGCGAGTGAGCAGGCCTTTTATAGAAGTATAAACCGTTTGATTTTAATTTAATTGTTGTAAAAAAAATTCCGGAGTTTTAAGCCATTTTGTTTGAATAAAAAATGCATAGAATCAAAAAATTTTTCAAGAAAGTTTGATAATTTGGAATTTTTTTGATTGCTTTTTGTTTTGTTTTTATCAATTTTTGTTTAAAAAAATTGTTGCCCATTTTGTTAGTTTTAGTGCGACTGTTAAATAGGCCCTAGTTTTAGGCTTTCGTCAGATCAGTTCATCTCGCCACGCAAAAAAATGCCAAAAAATTTGAAAAAAGATTTCTGATGTATTTTATCAATAGTATGGTCGAAACACTGATACAGCAACCTGCTATTCTTTTTCAGTTTTACAAAAGAAGATAACTTGAATGTTTCCCAATCACAGCCCAAAAAACTTGGTTTTTCACTGATATCATTACGTTTGATAATACTCAGATCAGCTTAATCAGCAGAGTTGTGTAGTCGACTCATCACTAATGATTTCAGTAACTAGAGTTTAATGTTAGTTGCGATCGGTTTTCTGGTTGGCTTAAACGTTTTTATTCGACAGGAAGTTTTTGTTTATTTAGAATTGGAATTACAAGAAATGGTCTAGAATTACTCAACTTTGGCTTTTAATTCTAAGATAAATCCATCTAAAAGTATTATAATTTTAATTTATTGAGAACCCACACTCTCTGGTTATTTGAATCACTGAATCACGAAAGTTCCTGTGAGACAAAAACTGCATTTTCGCCGCACGCTTTTTCAAGTGTTTCAAGATTGGAAGATTTCCTCGATAAGTTACTGAAACTTTTTGTAATTTTTTTATTTTAGTTATATGGTTGTAGTTCAGCACCGTCAAACATTTGGATGAGCATCACTATTTTAGGACATAAATTAAAAAAAACTTATTAGGTTGTCAAATCAGTAAAAACAAAATCTGTTTTTCAGTACAAAATTTTTAAAAACTAGGCGTTTTGTGGAGTGCGCTTGGGACTTTTTAAACATGCTCTGAAGAGGAATTTAAAAAAAGTGTTTAAAAAATAACTCAGCCCGTAAAAAGCATTTTGTTTTCATTGAGGCGTTTTAATTTTTTCTATTTATGCGCCCAACGGTTTTCTAAAAAAACTCTTTCTATGCTTCCAAAACCGACACGCAGAGAACCTTCGTGGTTGCAAAAAGCCACGCGATTATTTGCGCATTTTCTTTTTTTGTACGCCGGTCAAAAAAACTTACTCAACTCATTTTTTGGTTTAACCTACGGTCGTCTGTAACATCCAAGGTATTCAGTTCTCACCTCTTTTCTATTCTTTATATTTTAGAATAGATCTTTATTATTCGCTTTGAGCGTCATTGAAAAAATTTATAATTGTAGATGAAAGTTATCTAATCGGTTTATCCATGCGTCATTTGATTTTGGTGCGACCATGAATGGCAATGAAAATGTATAAATTATGAAAAGCTTGATTGAGATGAGCTGAATACGTTACATGTTTTGTCAATTTCAACAGAAAGTTTTCGAAAAATAATAACGTGGGAGGCGATCAAACATTTAGTTGACTACTTAGATTGTAAAATCATTTCTTGGTTGTGTTTTCGATTTTGAAAACGATGAAAAAATGATTTCTGAGCTTTTGATGAAAAATTGCCTACGTTTACTGAAACATTTCCGGGGGATTTTTTAACAAATATTAACAACTAATTTTCTCACCATGGTTATTTTTAGCTCACAGAAAGTCATTCCAAATGTGATGTTTACTGAACGAACGTAAACTTTTAAACAGATTTTACACTGCAAATGATTGAACACAAATAAAATATTCATTGTTCCGACTTTCGTTAACGAAAGTAACGGAATATTTGAGCTCGGGGTGGGTTAGTTTTTTTCTACAGACAAATTTCAAATTTAGATTAATTTGGTTAAAAGAAGCTTATTTGCCATAATTTATTTGTTACAAGGAGCAAAATCATCATCATCATCATCATGACTAAGGCACTACTGCCCATTGTCAGCCACATATTGAGTCCCCAACTATCGCACGCCATCGCTTTCTGTCCAGGGCTGCCTCCATGCAGGCATCTTTCCAGCACAATCTCCACTTGTCTGCCCTCATGTTCGGTGGTTTCAGAACACGTTCGAGGTCAGCAGCGACTGTTGATCTCCATGTTCTTCTGACCCCACCTCTTGGTCTTTTCCAAGTGGGCGCCTTCTCGAAGAGCAGTGCCTCCTTCGTCACTCTCTCATCCGGCATTCTGAACACATGTCCACACCACTTCAGTCGCATACGCCTCAGCACATAGTCCATAGGTGAGTCAAGTTGTGCTTTGCGAAGCAGTTCCTGGGTAGCTATTTCGAATCCATTGTAGACAAATCGCCGTGCACACCTAGTTTCGAATGAGGACAACCTGGCCAGGTCCCCTTTCTTAACCGGCCATGTTTCTGCGCCGTATAGGAGAGCACTTCTTACGCATGCTTTGTACACTTTGCTTTTGGTCCTGGTGGTTATGTTTCTGTTACTCCAGAATTTCTTCAGCTGCGCAGCATTTCTAGTCGCGCTGGCTATTCTGTGCTGAACTTCTGGGGTAATGTCTCCGTTACAGGTGATGCGGCTTCCTAGGTAGTCGAACTCAGTGACGTTTTCTAGCTTAACACCATTACAAAATAGCACCGTTGGCTCGCAACAGGAGAACATGCACTTAGTCTTGGACTCGTTCAGTTGGAGTCCTACCAATTTTGCGGCGTCAACTACTCGATTCAGTAAGTTCTGGGCGTCATCTGGATTGTCCTCTAGCAGGCAAATGTCATCTGCATAGTCCAGGTCAGTAATACTGGTTTCTAGCCGGATACATAGATTCGTGTTATCTGTGGCGACGTTCAGGATCCGATCAATGAGGATGTTGAACAGGAAGGGTGACAGGACGCCACCCTGGCGGACTCCTGTTTCCACGTGGAACGCCTCTGATAGGTTGTCGTTTCTTCGCACGATGCTGTTGGACTGTGAATACATGTTCCTGAGAATCCTAAGCAGCTTGTCTGGCATTCCGTGATCTTCCAGGATCTTCCATATGGCATCTCTCTTGACGCTGTCAAAGGCAGCTTTGAAATCTATGAAGACCATCACTGTGGGTCTATTGTACTCACTTCGCTGCTCGATTATCTGTCGTAGGGTGAAAACTTGATCTCTACAACCTCTTCCCTTCTTAAAGCCGGCTTGATTATCTCTCGCGTATGAGTCGTAGAGGTCGTCAAAACGTGCGAGTAGTATAGCTTCCAGGATTTTTAAACCAATGCAGAGCAGAGATATTCCTCTATAGTTGCTGCACACTAGTTTTTCACCTTTTTTATGAAACGGCAGGAGTATTGACGTTCGCCATTCATCTGGGACTGCCTCTTCTCTCCATATATTTTTGAAGAGGTCTTTCAGAAGAAGTACTATTCTCTCACCTCCTTTTTTGAACAGTTCTGGTGGGATGTGGTCGCACCCGCCAGCTCTGTGGTTATGGAGGCTTGCTAGTGCAACCTCAATCTCACTTCTTAGCGGCTCTCCCTGATCTATATCCGTAAAGACTCCAGTACTCGAGACGACCTTGGGCAGTTGGGCCGGGCTGTTGTCAGCATTCAGAAGTTGGCAGAAGTGAGTTGCCCATCGTTGCATGACTTCCTTGCTATCGCTGATTTGTTGGCCATCGAGACCTTTGACTGTTTGTGAACTACTCGATTTGGCACCACTCAAAGTCCGAATGAGGCGGTACATCTCTCTAGTGTGTCCTCTTTCATTGGCGTCCTCAATTTGATCCGATTTCATGTCGAGGTAGCAGTTCTTGTCTTTTCGGATGAGTTTTTTCACCAGCTTTCGTTGCGCAGCTATTTTCGAGAGTTCATCGCCCTTAGCCTTGAGGTTTTCACGTGTTCTGATGGCTTTGAGGGTTTCATCAGATATCCAAGGTTTCCTTACGGTGCACGAGATTCCCAGATTCTTTTTCGCCGATGATATCATACTGTCTCTTAGGATTTCCCATTTCTGGTTCACGTTGCTGGTAGATTCGGTTACTGAACAAAGGGCCGTACAGTATTTCCTGGAAGTACCTGTATGTTGGAGCGCATCTAGGTTGAGTCTAACTGTTCTATGGGTTTTGACATATGTACGAAGTTTCGTCTTCAGATTGCATTTCACCATTCTATGGTCGCTGTCGATCCAAATCTTGTCACTTCTTGCTCTGATATCGTTGATCGCTGTGCGCCATCTCCTCTTGATCAGGATGAAGTCTATCTGGTTCCGGGTTCGTCTGTCGCGTGATATCCAGTTATATAGCTGGTGGTTCTTCTTCTGGTACATCGTGTTTGCAATTGCCAGGTCGTTCGTAGCTGCAAACATAGCGAGGCGTTCTCCATTGTCGTTTCGTTTCGATGTTTTTATGAAACGACCTATGTGTTGTTGTTCCGCGGGGTATGCCTGTCCTAGGCTGGCATTTAGATCTCCCGCTAAGATAATTACATCACCGTTGGGGCATTCTTCAAGAGTCTTTTGTAGTGTTCGGTAAAACTCATCTTTGTCGAGAGCTTCTGCGTCCTCAGTCGGCGCATATCCACATATAATGGATAATGGGTAGGGTTTAGCAAAGATGCGGGCGGAGCAAACTCGGGGGCTGGTTGCTTTCCATGATTGCACGGAGCTGCTGAGTTTCTTGTCGATTGCGATACCAACTCCGTGGATGCCTCGGTTGTCGTCATACCCACTGGTGTATACTTTGTAGTTTTTGGTGTTATGCGTGTTGTCTCCGGAAATTCTAGTTTCCTGAAGGCAGGCAATGTGAACTCCATGGTTTTCAAGGGATTTATCCAGGAGCTCGAGAGATCCTGGCTGTAGGAGCGTCAGAACATTCCAGGTGCAGATGTTGATATGGTGTTTGGTATGTTGGAGCGGTTTTTGTGCCGGATTAGCATTTTCCACCATGCGCATTTTCTTTTTTTGTACGCCGGTCAAAAAAACTTACTCAACTCATTTTTTGGTTTAACCTACGGTCGTCTGTAACATCCAAGGTATTCAGTTCTCACCTCTTTTCTATTCTTTATATTTTAGAATAGATCTTTATTATTCGCTTTGAGCGTCATTGAAAAAATTTATAATTGTAGATGAAAGTTATCTAATCGGTTTATCCATGCGTCATTTGATTTTGGTGCGACCATGAATGGCAATGAAAATGTATAAATTATGAAAAGCTTGATTGAGATGAGCTGAATACGTTACATGTTTTGTCAATTTCAACAGAAAGTTTTCGAAAAATAATAACGTGGGAGGCGATCAAACATTTAGTTGACTACTTAGATTGTAAAATCATTTCTTGGTTGTGTTTTCGATTTTGAAAACGATGAAAAAATGATTTCTGAGCTTTTGATGAAAAATTGCCTACGTTTACTGAAACATTTCCGGGGGATTTTTTAACAAATATTAACAACTAATTTTCTCACCATGGTTATTTTTAGCTCACAGAAAGTCATTCCAAATGTGATGTTTACTGAACGAACGTAAACTTTTAAACAGATTTTACACTGCAAATGATTGAACACAAATAAAATATTCATTGTTCCGACTTTCGTTAACGAAAGTAACGGAATATTTGAGCTCGGGGTGGGTTAGTTTTTTTCTACAGACAAATTTCAAATTTAGATTAATTTGGTTAAAAGAAGCTTATTTGCCATAATTTATTTGTTACAAGGAGCAAAATCTATCACTTTGTATTTTATATTGCGTATGGGGAGATGATTTTCACAATAAACTCAAGTTTTATAAACGAAAAATTTTATTTTATTTTATAACAAATATTTTTAAATATTATTGCTGCTCCTCCATAGACTTTAAAAGGCAATCGGAAAATTCAGTGCTTCGCCCTGATACGAGCAGTCTTGTTATAATTTAGGAGGAAGCTATAGCCTCTTTTTAAAAATAAACACTCAGTGATCAAATATTGAAAACTTGGTTTCCCAATGAATCAAGACGGATGGAATTGATTTTATTGACGAAAAATTCAGTTGGCCAAAAAAATCAATTCAATTAAGTCTGCTTGAACTGATTAATCTAAACAATTACGGCTACTCATCAATTTAAATTTGCTCTAAATCGATGCTAAACAAATTATGACACGACTTTGCGAGTTTCAAGCATTCAGTGTTTCGAGAGTCTTTATACAGTTCAAAAACTTTAATTTCACTGTTTCAAAAGTTTAAACAGTAAAGCATTAATCATTTCTCCTAAAAATATCTCTTTCAAGAAACGGTTACTGACGCATCTGATTCAAAGCTCATTCGTCGATTTAATTTGAACGAATAAAAAGCTTGAATTTTTCATCCATTAGAGCATGGTTTAACTCAAGTAGTACCGTCTAATGGAAACTCTAAATTGGCTGGAAACTCTTAGAATAGTTTGTTTCGACTCTCGAAAAACTGATAGAATAACTGAGCTCGCTGATTTTTAGACAAGTTTTTTTAATTTTAAACTTGCATTTTTTGAAAAGATCAGTTATGAATGAAACCTTTCTTAATATCTAGAAGATACTGATGATTTAAGCTCAGAACTAAAAAGATATTTCAGCTGCGACCCTTTTAATAAGAATTACAGAAGTTCGGAAAATGCGAGTTTGACCAACCTCGGAGGATTAATCCGCAATTATTTTGGTCTCAACTTTGAAATTTAAAATACAGAAGTATGCCAGCCAAGTCAGTGAAGTTTTGTAAACTTTGCAAGCAAGGCAGCATTGAAGGAGCTTTGATCAAACAGATATAATACATGCAGCATAAATAATAATGCAGTAACAAAAAATTAAGCAATCAAATTTGCCAGCTTAATTGCGATAAAAAATTGTTAAAATAACACAAACACTGGTTGAGTAAATTTTTAGAGGAAAGAAAAAATTTATAAAATGCACATGAGATATTCCTTGGACTAAGAACGCTCTTAGTTTTTGGTATCAGCACTGACTGAAAAAAAAACGCTGTTTTAAAATCAGTAAAAGTAGGTTTCGATGTTTTTGACAATAATTAATATTCTTTTTGAAACAAAAACAAGACTGCTCGTATCAGGGCGACGCCCTGAATGTTCCGACTGCCTTTTAAGGTTTATGGAGCAGTAACAACTTAAAAAAGTAAATGAAATAAAACCAAATGAAAAATTTTTTTTCTAAAAATTGAAGTTTTTTATGAAAATCATCCCCCCAAACGGCATATATAGTACAAAAGGATACATTTCACTCCTTGTAACAAACCAATTATGGCAAATAGGCTTCTTTTAACCAATTTGGAACGATTTCTAAGATGGATTAACTCTCCGCTTACGCGTTAATAACGCGAAATATATCGCGCGTTAATTGTCCCAAATTGGTCAAAATGGTCAAAAATGGCAATCTTTAAACCCTCATAACTTTACGAAAAATGATCACAGGTGAAGTATCTTTTCAAATTTGAGCTCAGGACAACAATACCTTTCGAATGATACAAAAAAAAAGTCCGTCGAAAATGGCTAGTTAAAAAGTCGAAATTTGTCTGAAGAAAAAAAAACCCACCCGAGCACAAATATTCCGTTACTTTCGTATCGAAAGTCGGAACAATTATCCATGTATTCTAGCTATCTTAGATATCTCGCACAATCTTGCATTTTAGCTTTTGCCAGAATTGTTGTTTCGAAAAGAAGTCTATGTCTGCTCAAAGGAAAGATTGTGTTTTGCAATTTTTATTTTCAAACTTCAAAACTTTAAAGTTTCAGTTTGTGCAATGTGTTAAGGAGCGGATTAAGCCGAGGAAAACTTTTCTTTTGGAAGATGATCCAAGTGCAAAAAAACCAAAAGATTTTGCTCCTTGTAACAAATCAATTATGGCAAATAAGCTTCTTTCAACCAATAAGGAACGATTTCTAAGATGGATTAACTCTCCGCTTACGCGTTAATAACGCGAAATATATCGCGCGTTAATTGTCCCAAATTGGTCAAAATGGCCAAAATGGCAATCTTTAAACCCTCATAACTTTACGAAAAATGATCACAGGTGAAATATCTTTTCAAATTTGAGCTCAGGACAACAATACCTTTCGAATGATACAAAAAAAGTCCGTCAAAAATGGCTAGTTAAAAAGTCGAAATTTGTCTGAAGAAAAAAAAAACCCACCCGAGCACAAATATTCCGTTACTTTCGTATCGAAAGTCGGAACAATTATCCATGTATTCTAGCTATCTTAGATATCTCGCACAATCTTGCATTTTAGCTTTTGCCAGAATTGTTGTTTCGAAAAGAAGTCTATGTCTGCTCAAAGGAAAGATTGTGTTTTGCAATTTTTATTTTCAAACTTCAAAACTTTAAAGTTTCAGTTTGTGCAATATGTTAAGGAGCGGATTAAGCCGAGGAAATATTTTCTTTTGGAAGATGATCCAAGTGCAAAAAAAACAAAAGATTTTGCTCCTTGTAACAAATCAATTATGGCAAATAAGCTTCTTTCAACCAATAAGGAACGATTTTTAAGACGGATTAAATCTCCGCTTACGCGTTAATAGCGCGAAATATATCGCGCGTTAATTGGCCCCAATTGGCCAAAATGGCAATCTTTAAACCCCCGTAACTTCACGAAAAATGATCACAAGTGAAATATTTTTTCAAATTTCAGCTCAAGACAACAATACCTTTCGAATGATACAACAAAAGTCCGTCAAAAATGGCTAGTTAAAAATTCGAAATTTGTCTGAAGAAAAAAAAACCCACCCGAGCACAAATATTTCGTTACTTTCGTATCGAAAGTCGGAACAATTATCCATGTATTCTAGCTATCTTAGATATCTCGCACAATCTTGCATTTTAGCTTTTGCCAGAATTGTTGTTTCGAAAAGAAGTCTATGTCTGCTCAAAGGAAAGATTGTGTTTTGCAATTTTTATTTTCAAACTTCAAAACTTTAAAGTTTCAGTTTGTGCAATGTGTTAAGGAGCGGATTAAGCCGAGGAAATATTTTCTTTTGGAAGATGATCCAAGTGCAAAAAAACAAAAGATTTTGCTCCTTGTAACAAATCAATTATGGCAAATAAGCTTCTTTCAACCAATAAGGAACGATTTTTAAGACGGATTAAATCTCCGCTTACGCGTTAATAGCGCGAAATATATCGCGCGTTAATTGGCCCCAATTGGCCAAAATGGCAATCTTTAAACCCCCGTAACTTCACGAAAAATGATCACAAGTGAAATATTTTTTCAAATTTCAGCTCAAGACAACAATACCTTTCGAATGATACAACAAAAGTCCGTCAAAAATGGCTAGTTAAAAAGTCGAAATTTGTCTGAAGAAAAAAAAACTCACCCCGAGCACAAATATTCCGTTACTTTCGTATCGAAAGTCGGAACAATTATCCATGTATTCTAGCTATCTTAGATATCTCGCACAATCTTGCATTTTAGCTTTTGCCAGAATTGTTGTTTCG
Organism: Symsagittifera roscoffensis; assembly: GCF_963678635.1. Lineage (NCBI taxonomy): Eukaryota > Metazoa > Xenacoelomorpha > Acoela > Convolutidae > Symsagittifera > Symsagittifera roscoffensis. Next base: position 3,554,642 of record NC_087067.1, read on the forward strand.
AAAAGAAGTCTATGTCTGCTCAAAGGAAAGATTGTGTTTTGCAATTTTTATTTTCAAACTTCAAAACTTTAAAGTTTCAGTTTGTGCAATGTGTTAAGGAGCGGATTAAGCCGAGGAAAACTTTTCTTTTGGAAGATGATCCAAGTGCAAAAAACAAAAGATTTTGCTCCTTGTAACAAATCAATTATGGCAAATAAGCTTCTTTCAACCAATAAGGAACGATTTCTAAGACTGATTAAATCTCCGCTTACGCGTTAATAGCGCGAAATAAATCGCGCGTTAATTGTCCCAAATTGGCCAAAATGGCAATCTTTAAACCCTCATAACTTTACAATAAATGATCACAGGTGAAATATCTTTTCAAAATGAAGCTCAGGACAACAATACTTTTTGAATGATATAAAAAAATTCCGTCAAAAATGGCTAGTTAAAATGTCGAAATTTGTCTGAAGAAAAAAAACCCACCCCGAGCACAAATATTCCGTTACTTTCGTATCGAAAGTCGGAACAATAAGCTACAAAAACGCACCGGGGAAAAACTATGAGCTGTTTCTAGCAGGACTTAAACCACGAGAGAAACACTTTTTTATGAAAGCTATCTTCAAGCATAAGAATCTTCAAAAGCGTAGTAAAAACCTGAATGGTGTTTTGATTGGACAACACAGAAAAGTATTGGACAACCATTGTAGAAACAAGTAAATCTGCAGTACACAAATCCACAGCAGCTAACGGTAAGAGAAAAAGAACAAATTTTGCAACTTAGAAAAAATAGATTTTGCAAGCTATGTAGACAAAATGCCAGGGATGTCTTAAGTAGAAGAGTTTGAAAAAACTTGTGCAACAAACCAGCATAAACATAAAAGTTTTCAAGACGAGTTACCTAACTCCACTACGGCAGCAAATGAAAAAAAAATGTTCAAAAAATGATCACTCAAATTTTGATTGCTGTTTCAAAACCAAGGAGCAACATTTTTTAGCATGCAAAAACACTATCTACAAAAATGAAGAAAAAAAATAAGTTAAAATTTTTAGGCTTGTATACCTTGTGCTCTGTTTCATACTAAAACTTAGTCAGTTGAGATGCAAACACTCCTAAAATATCCCAAAACTTCCTCAATCTCGAGAAAAATTGGTTTGAAATTTTTGCTTGTCCAATTTTGTGCAAATAAAGCTAGGAAAGTTGGACAAAAGTTTTTTGTTCCTGTCTGAAAAATTTCGTGTAACTCCACAAACCAAATTTTCCAAACTTGACGCAGTCTTTTTTTGCCCATAAAAATTTTCACTAAATTCGAAAAAACTCTCTGCCAAATATTTGGAAAAAATTTCAGAAAAAATGGTTTACGTTTTTTTATTCATTTTCAGAAGATATCTGTAGTTTATCAAGGTAGATATCTGCAGCTTGCCTAAATGTTTCATATTCGAAGCATTTATCTCGTTATTTCATCACAACACGCACAAAAACAACATTATTTCAAAACGATGTTTTTCATTAATGTGGTCGGAACTTTCTATGCTTCTTGCACAGCAATCGCCAATCTTGTTTTCAAAAACTTTTTGTTGAAGTTATCGCAGCGACTAGTTTTGTTCAAAAATCAAAATTTTGCAAAGTAACCGGCTTCTATTGTTTAAAATTACTTATAGTGAAAAGATACAAACAACTTTTTATTTAGTAAGTTTTTAAACTAATTTTAAAGGAAACAAGGATAGCCAGTTGCTGCGCTAATAGCATAGAATGTTTCGACTATGCTAAACTTTGTAATCGATTTTTGTAACATTTTTGTTTTTTTTTTGCAATGAAGCCTGAAATTGAATATTCAACAAAACTCAAATTTCCTTGATTGAGGAACACTCTGGAGGAGGAATTTTGTTTGATTTCTTTTAATTAATTAAGACCATTTATCCGCTGAGGAAAGGACCAAACACAAGAGCTGTACAGCTCATCACGGCGAACCGCTGTTGTGCTCCTGTTTAAGAACTACATGCAATTTAAAAAAACTCTTAGTGGATATTTTTAGTCAATGAAAGCTGATAAAAGACTTGGTCAAAAATTTGGACTGTATTTGATTTTCAATTTTTACAAAATCGAACTATGACATCTGGTTTGATCATTGCGGCCAAAACATACAGTCGAAGCATGTTACCTGATAGCATGTATAGATGAGTGATGCCGTCGTATTTGTTCGGGTCCCATCCGATCAAAGGGTTCACCCATTCATGCGTGGGCCACACACTGGAGACCACAACTTGATTCCTGGTGTCCAAATTGACCAGTTGTGAAATGGACAAGGAGAAATTCACCTTCAGCAGCAGCGAATTCAAGAAGACATTATCAAGGCGGTCTGTTTATTTAATTTTGATCATTCTTATTATACGCCCAACAATTCATAGAGCCCTCTCTCGGTTAGGAGGAATTTATATTGGCGAAGAGCTTTTGATTTTTCGAAAGGTTTTTTGAAAAATATATCGAAATTATTACATTTTTTGAGCAGGCGAAATTACATTTAGAAAATTACATTCTATCATGATTCTTATCATCATTTATTAGTTGGTTTTTAAGACGAGTGTTGGTTTTTAGAAGTTTTCGAGCTTCTTTTTGAACTGTCTGAAATTTTCGCTTTCTGACGATATATGGCTTCAAATATCAAATAAGGTAGAAAATTGGTTTAACCAAGCGTTCTTGAAACGCGACCGGCTATCTGATTCAATTTTATTGATTTTATATGACTTCGTCGATCTGTGATTTTTAAGAGATAAAAACGCTGCAGTTTGTAATTAATTTCTGGTCAAGTCTTTTTGGATTCGCCACCTTAAGAATATCCGAATTGCGATTTACTGGTCGGTAATCGCGCCAAGTTTTACTCGTGGCCGTCACAATATTAGTCAGCTCGGCTTCTGTTTTGTCACATGAACAAATTCTTGAGAAATAAACTAAATGGGTAAATAAAAATAACGGTATCGAAACAGAATAATATTTAGACATTTTAAATTTAAAAATCAATTTTGGTTTCAATTTTCAAAAAGATATTAAATTTAACTGGATTATAATTTTTAAGGTTATGCATTTTTGGAGATTAAACGTCTTGATTGTAGCGAAGCAACAAAATTATGAAATGGTAAAAGTTTGGTGGGTAGCCTAACATAACAAGGCAAAATGTGGGTAATACTGAAAAAGGAAAAGTTGTAAATTGATTGAACGTAATTTTTTTTGGAAATTAATCTACTGAATAAAAGGGGAAGATAAGATTACAAATCCATTTGAATAACTTTTAATCGATTGATTTGGTTCATTTTGTTCAAAAATAAAACTATCGAGCTTTTTATTTAAAACTGTCGGTCAAATGTGTTCACTGAAATAACAGCGATAATTTGTTAAAGTTCAAATAGTTTGCCTATTTTTTTGTCTAATTGCCAATGTAAATTAAAATGCCCGCTTGATGTTTTTTTTGTTTCTTTTCATATCGCAGAATCAAGTTTTTTTAATTTTGCTATGAGGAATCGAAATTCATTTCATTGAATAAATATGGCTTGAAAGGTGTTCAGAATAGAATTTTTATGAGTTGCTTGTTCAATATAAGTTGAATGTACATTTTTAATCAAGAAATGAAGAGCTAGCTCACTTTTATGAAACTGAGAAAAATGTGTCACGATTCTTATAGAAATATAGTCTTCAATCGGCCAATGGAAACGAAACAGAAGAACAAGCCAAGCGTAAATAATATACCACCAATAATACCTTCCAACTTACCATTTAGTTTTCATTGTGCTTCAGAAACAAAGTAAGCTAGCCGGTCATGAGTAAGAAAAAAAACAGAAATTTAAGTACCATTTGAACCGTCTCGATGATTTAACGAAGTCGCCATTTTTTCAGAAAAAAACTCAATTCCAAAAAAACAAATGAGACTAAAAAACTAAACAAAACTGCAAATAAGTTTCGGCAGTGCCAAAATGATCGGTTCACTTCTGATTTTTTTGAGAAAAATGACTTCGAAATTAATCGCCAATTGTTTGGTGTGCCAGTAAAAATAAATAATAATGAATTTGAGTTTGCAGAAAACTTATTCTGATTTCAATAGCAGGTGAAAATGAAACAATTTATATTATTTTTATGGGGTCACTGTCGCTCATAGATTTATTGTTCTGTGATTTTAACCTTTCTTTGGCAATCGAGATCCGATAAAAGATTAGCACAACCTCCTTAATAAAATTTAATCAAGTGAAAAATGAATATCGCGTTAAGAGACATAAATTACAGCTGAATCAAATGAAAACAAGAACGTTTTTCTGATCAATTCTGAAACTAATTTGAATAAAAATTAAATGATTCTTTTTTAAAAACAGGAAGCGGGATGATCACGGATCAGTTTAAAGAAGGAAACAAATAAAATCAGTCTGATTAAAAAAACGCATGAATGAAATCAATGAAGATTTAATAAAACTGAAACGAAGAAAACCTCAAAACCTTTTTGAACTCTAAACTCTATGCTTGGAAAAGCAATTTCGTTAACTGTACACAACACAGCGAACAAATAAATCTGTTACGTTCAATTAGGCTCCCGCTGTTTTTATTCTATTTCATTGTAATTTAGACCCTAAAGAAAAACCCAGGAAACAAAAAGTTTACTCGACATTTAGGAAATCAGCCTACGGCAGGCGAATTATCGTGACTGCTTTCAAACATATTTTCAAGATACTTTTCAATTATTTTGAGGAGGAAGGCATTCTTTGTTCAACAGTTTAAGTAGCATCTTTTCAAAAAAAATGGCGCACTTAGACACGTCTTTGATTAATCCCGCGACAAAAATCGATAAGGGAAGGATTTTACAACGTTATTAGCTAGCATTAGTGAATCTAAGTGCAAATCCTAAAAAATCTTTTTCTTTATTTTCAAACAAGGAACGGATATTTTTCAGAGACTCAATTTGAAAGGTTTGTCTTTTGAATGGCTTTGTTTGACACAAAAACACACTTGTACAATGGCAATCATTGGCGAAACGATTTTTAAACAAAGGCGAATTCGACGGAAGAGAATATTAGTTGCTCTGACGTTTTTTTTTCACGACGCCGGAGTTCGAAACCCTCGCCAACTAAAGAATCCTTTTTAGAGCTATTTTAAGACGTTCGTTTACGAGCGAAAAATCTAAAATCACAATTCTATCAATTTAGGTTAGATTCATCACAACTTGTCAATCTTAAAACAAGAAGAATGTTCCCATAAAAACGAATCTCTTTGTTTCGTGAAAACAAGAAGAATGTTCGTATAAGAGCAAATCTCTGATTTTAACGACTGCTCTTTAGCATGACAGGAAAACATTGTGACTTTTAGCAAGGCCTTAACATTTTACCAGAAACTTCAATCAATAATTTTATCGGGGAAGGCGAAAACTGTCTGAAAAAACACCCCAAAAAGCAAAAAATTTCGCTCTTTTTTGAAATTCGTTAAAACTATCTTAAAATGAATTGAGAAGTGAATTGAGCCTTGGCATGATGCTGACGTATTGTATGCATCTTTTCCAATATTCTCTATAACCTATAAAATTTGATAAATGATTTTTTTTTTCAAATTGCTTTGTGTTATCATAATTTTGATAAATAAAGCGTATTGCGCGTAAAAAGTTGTGGCGTAGAGCTCGACAAAAAGCTTCTAACCACTTGCGTTCATCACAACCAAAATGCCAGTCTTACATTAAAAATTTATCAAATTCAAGAAGAAGAGTCTAAGCCGTCAAAACTGGGGTACAAGCTCATTGTCATATAGCCATAAAAACTATTTTCCATAAACGCACGCATAAAAACTGTATTTTGCATATTAAACGACGAAACATGAGGCAACCAAGACGATGTAACTGAAACTGAAACAACAATTCAAGCAGCTTGTAAAAATTTTCATGGCCACCAAGCGATACAAGCGGGTACGCACACCACGGACGGTTGCGCGGTAAAACATGGACAGGGCCTCGGAAAAGTAATGTCGAAAGAGATGGCAACATCCAAGACACAACCTCCCGATGGATGATAGGATCCAGCCAACCCAAAAATCTCTCGAAACACAACAGATGGCGAGAACCTTCCGAGTTCGATACACCTATGTGGCAGTCTGGCAGTTCGGGTTTTTGTCCGACAGATCAGAAAACCAGCATACCTGATCAGCGTGTTAATAAGAGCAGGAGATGTTGAGCTAAGCCCAGGTCCGATCAGCCTCTGCGGACAGTGCAACAAAAAGGTTACCTCGAATAGCATCCAATGCACATGGTGCACCAAATAGGCTCACGAAAAATGCAGTGGGCTGACAACAAAGGATATCAGGGACCTCAGCAAACAGGAAAGATAAGCTTATGAAAGCAATTTTTGTCGCGTTTCATCTGCCGGTGTAAACCTCTCACATCAGTCACGGGAGGATATGACAAATGGGGATGAAACCAAGGTCCCCGCGCCTGGGATCCTCCGATGACAACGGATACAGAGAGAGGACAATGCGGAAATCCCACCAGTGTCCACCTCGCACTGGGACTGCAGCAAGTTGAGACGAAGGTATATACTCCCGGGAATGACCCGACCCGGCGGCTTCCTGCAGCCAGGGCCGCCCAAAAAAGAGGACCAAAATCCAGCTGTGGCAACCTACCACAGGAGAAAAGTAGCAGGAAAGCTAGGGCAAAAACAGCTTGCGTCGACCCAACGCACGATCCTATTTCTTCTCACGGAAAAAATATTAGAAGAGGAAACAAAGAAAGCCTGAAGAGTTCACAGAGAAAATTGCAGACCAAGACGCAGGGCTCGGAAAGCAAAAGCTCACAAACCCACCAAGGACAAACTAAGCATAATAACATAGAACCTACAAGATGTTTCAGTGCGAGAGAAAACATAGCAAAGCAAAAGACCGCTGCACAAAAATGCTAAAAATGTCCTGGGATATTGTAATGGTGTCCAAAAATAGATCAGAAACACACGGCGTCATATAATTGGAGAAGAAAACAAGAAAATTGCTTTCATACATTCCAAAAATAGTGGCATCATGCGTAGCGGCTCGGCACTGCAACAATCAAAGGAAACCAAATGAAAAACTTCGCTGAGCGAGTGGTATCAATTAAGATGAACAAGCGCTTTCTTATCGCCGTGTATCAACCCTTTTGGTCGAACGGTCTGGAAAACATAGACAAGTACCGCCACGACTGGGAAAATGAAATTGCCAAAAGTACTTCGGAAGAAATACTTATAATAGGGGGAGATCATAATGCACACACGATAGAGGGTTGAATGAGACAGGTAAAACCGGTGTTTCGCGGAATGAGAACACCAACCAATCAAGTCGGAGATCTTGCTTTCAAGTGCCATATGCATGTTCTGCACTGGGTGAACTCAACTTTCAAAATAAAAAATAGCGGAACTTAGTTCAATCAAAGCTATAAATCATGGCATGAATTCGACGGGTTCATAATGACGTCAGCACATCGTCACAAGTTCATAGAAGACCAAGCAGTTATCCAAGACATGACTTTATCGGACTTTATCGAATTTTAAATCCGTAGCTTTAAAATTCGCCTGCAAAAGTTATCCCAAAAAAGACCAAACCCAAATCGCCTCGCTTAAATTGGGAAGCACTTAATCTACCGGGAAGATCCCGAGAGTTCAATGAAAAAACGGCTACGATTTGCGCACATACATCCGAGGATTGGCATTGGGAAAAATTTACTAAAGCACTGGTCCAAACAGTCACAGAAGTTTGTGGGACAACGCAATGTCAAGTAGTAAATCCATGGACAATAGGCCACCGGCACAAACTCGAGGTCTTTCATAGCACAATATCGACGTTGGCTTTCCTACGGAATAACTTATCACAGAGAGGGGAAAATGTCGAACCCAAGAAGGCAGATCTCAAAATAGCCAGAAAAGCAAAGGATAAGTGATTGAAACGGCTTGAGAAACATTGGTCAAAAATTTTCATTAACCAGTGCAAAGAGGCAGCCGGAAAAAAATGACCTGGGCACCGTGTACAAGACAGAGCAAAAACCGAAAGATTGCAAGCCAAATTCCGGTACGACATTGACGGGAGATGAACTCCGGAGCACTTCCAAAAGGCCTCAACAGACCGGTTTGAATTATGACTGGCGGCCCTTTTGGCAACCGTGGGAGGTATGGAAGATCTAAGAAGATCGAGTGTCGCAATGTCGGAGAACAGCAAATTAAATTTTCCTCCAAACCCGCATCAGATTGATGAACGCATAAAAGCTGTAAAAGAGTCCGCACCTGGCAAAGACGGGTTTCGATCATGCTTCATTAAAAAGCCTGTTATAGTGTAAGACGAAGAGTTATACGTCTTGTCCAACATATGTTTAACCAGATGACGGACAAATGGGAACCCATAACTAAATCTGGACAAATAGTGCCCCTGTTCAAGAAGGGGAACAAGAACGACGGAAATAACGACAGGGGTATATGCCTGCTCACGATGGCTAGCCGCATACTAGCACCCCTCCTTACAGACCGCTTAAAGGCTTGGCCCGAAACCCTTGGCCTCCTAGATGAAAACCAAAATTGGTTTAGAACAAGGATATCCACTGCAGACGCAACGCGGATCATAACCCGTATTCAAGTGGACATCACTGAAGACTTGGTTTAACGAAAAAAGAAGCAGGTAAAAAACCAGAGGACCCAGAAGGTTGGTTGATTGACTCCATACTCAGCTACATACTGCGTGAAATCAAAAGACGGAGAACGGCAGCCAAAAAAGAGGTTTACGTGAAGGGTGCTCTGCTTCGACTTGTCTCTTTAATAATTTCCAACAATTTGTAATGCGGCTAGCGGAAACGTACCGACTAGAAACAGCCGAAAATAAAAATATGTCAGAAGGAACTGAATGGAAATGGCCATCATTTAGTAAATTGACAGACATAAACAAAACCCAGAATTTCAAAAGCGAAGCCGTCGCAGAAAATTTTCACCCATTTTATTTGTAGATGGTAAACATTTTATTTGGAAAAGATTGTTTTATTACTGTTTTAATTGGAAAAGAACTTGCAGAAAATAAAAGGTTTCCTGGAAGCTGGATTGGGACCAAGGCTGACGTACATAACCCCAAAAAACGTGCGGCTGCACTTATGGGTGAAAGTTAATGGCCGACTCAAAGGAACCCCAAATACCACGAAGAAACAAGCCAAAGTAATCGAAGAATGCGTGGAATGCGCTTTACAATTTGGTGCGGCGGCTCGAGTGTGGTACGATAGAGAAACCAAAAGCATTGAATCTTGGGTTGAGCGTAGTTATCGACACATATGGAGCAACAAAAAGGAGCCCCTCTAATTGAAATGTTTAAGAAACATGTCAACATGCATGACGTACGAAGAAAAAATAGGGCACGTCCTCCGAACGCCGGATAACATACCCACCAAACTAGCCATGCGTGGATGGCTCGAACAGTTAGAGCCACTTCCGAAACGAAAAGGAAGAAAGTAGAAGACGTTACTGTATTGGAAGAAACTATTAAGAGAGGCGGGAATGGATTGGAAATAGGTCCATATGCTGACGGCGGACAGGAAAAGGGTGGAAAAAATTAGTGAAGGAAAGGACAGAGCAAATTTGGAAATGGGAAAGCCAACAAAGAAACAGTTATGAAGAACGCAATCAAGAGACAGCAAAACGAATCAAAAAGGTAACCGAGCCAGACAATCAACTAATATGTCAAGAATGCGACAAGGAGTGGAAATCAACGGGGGATTAAAAATCCATATCAAGAGAAAAGTCATGGAAATCCTTCCCATGTCCCACATGTGAAAAAAACTGTCTCACGGAAGGGGCACTCAGAAACAAAGAGAAAACGCACGATGGACAAACGAAACCGCCGAGAGTGTACAAAGCCAAGACATCCGAATGCCCGTACTTCAAATCGGCAACAAGCAAATCGCCAGAAAGCAAATCGGCAAAAAATATGGCCCGCCATAAAACAGTGTGTCGAATAAAGAAAAACAAGTAAAAACAAAAAAAAATAGAAAAATAAGTAAAAGAAAAATAAGAAAAAGAAAAATGAGTAAAAACAAAAATAAAAGAAAAAAAAACAAAACACGTTGAAGAAACTTTGTCTAACAAACTTTAAGTTCTCGTAAGTCTCGAAAGAAGTTTATTTTAGGCAAATAAGCTAAAAGTTTTAATAATATTCAGGAAACGGAACAAAGGTTACAAAAAAACCACAATAAACAAGCCGACAATTTTTGAGCAGACACAAGATGAGCCAAAAATTTGGTTTTGCAAAATTCGTTGAAGCTTTGTGTCTCTACTGAAACTACAATAAACAACATTTGCACTCGCAATTATAAAGATCCTTGCTTAACCACAAGAAAAATTTATGACGCGGAAAAAAAGCCGACAATAATCGAGAGGACACCAGTTCAATCGAAAAAACTAGTTTTTTTTTAATTAAAAAAGCTTTCATGTTCCCCTTGAAACTACTGTAAACATTTGCAATTTCACCTACAGAGAAAAATGCTTACAAAAAAGCGAAACCCGCAAGGTAGCAACTAAGCATACAAAAATTAGGCCAACAAACGAAAATTCGACAAATCAATGTTTATCGAGAAACAATTTCAATTACATACATACTGAAAAAAACAAGGTCGGGCCAATTTTCGGTTCAATGAGCAGACAAAAACAAAAAAATATATGTAATAAAAAGCTTATGTCATGCTACTTTTTGAGCAATTAAAATTTAAATCTTTGAAATCTTGCAACAACTAAACTTATTTTTTGAAAAAAAATTAATCTTTTTTTACCTTTAAAGCGACACAAAATTAAATAACTAAGCAGATACATTACGAGCCCAAACTGTGCATTTTGTGCATTATAAGCGGATTCCGCAGCAAGGACGCTCCCTTTGTTCTTCTTTTGTTCTTTACTTTCCTTTGATCGTTCCGACAAAATTTTAACATGTTTGAAGATTTGTCTCTGGGATCCAGGAACATACAGACACAAAATTGTGCGCCTATCCAGTGCACAGTTTGGCCTCGTAATGTAAAATATAAGCTGAAACCATTTCGGTCGAAAAAATTTTTAAGGAAAAAAAGGAAATTGTAAGCACTTGCATTTACGATTTAAAATGATGACAGCACAAGATAATTCCCCGATGAGGCAACTAAGCAGACAAAACATAAGCAGACAAACAAAGATCTGACATTCAGTTTTTACGGAAAAAAAACTTCAATTTCATACATACTGAAAGTTACAAGGTCGGCCGGGACTCAAACCCGAGACCTCAGAGTATAAAAGCAACCGCATCACCTCAAGACCAAGTGGGAAGGAGACTGGAAGCTGCTATGGTTCACTAATAAAGCAATTTCACAATTTCTAAGAAAAATAGTACGAAAAGTTGTCTGCGGGAAAAAAAGTCTAGCCCTCGCAAGCGTAATAATGAAATTAATAAAAGAATAAACAATAATCTATCAATTTGAGCGGAAATATATCGTAAAAATAATACAAAACTGGGGTAGGAACTTTCACACTCAGCATATATAGTTTCGATTAAAACAGTTATTCAAAACGTAAGCATGCTTAAAACATATCTGTGAAGTCACCAACTGTGGGTGACAGTACTGAGTGGTGTTATTTTTATGTTTGTAAGAAAAATGTTTAACTTTAAAGGAAGTCTAGTTCCCAATTACAAGACGGTTGCCAATTAAAAAAGAAATAATAATACTTCTAGAAAACATTTTCAGATATCGAGAATAGTGAATTTGATTTAATGCCCTAATTTTCGATACTTTTGAGCTCTTTACACAAAACGGATTCCTTAAGATGTATTTTTTAAAAAATTTCACCTTGATATTTAATTTTCTAAGGTATGCCTATCGTTTTGATAAAATTGTAAGAGAATCTGATTCCCCCATGGGATAAAACTGAGAAAAAAATATATCGCAAGATGGAGTTGAGTGGTTCAATAAATATGTTCGCTCTCTCTAAAGTTCGAAACAAGTTCGAATTGAGCAATAGATTAAGTCTTTTATTATCAGAAAGCGAACAACTCACTTTTGATCAAATTATTCAATTTAAGTAGAATGAAAGAAACAATTTGCCATGTGACCAATGACCCTTTCCTATTCCCCAATGGCTCCTTCAATTGCACTCGTTTGAGAGCGAGTTAGACAGACGGTAAATACCAGGAGGTCTTTTAGAAAAAAAGAATAATTAAATTTTAATGAAAAGAATTGAATAAATTCACTTGTTTTGTTGACAGGAACGTAACTTTGGGAGCTGCCTGATTTGTTTGATAAGCCATGCCTTTTACCAAAAAAAATTACACGATTATGGACTTTTATAGTTTGCAAAAACTGTTCACTTCATAAGAGCTTCCAACTAAACGATCCATTTTTAAAATAATTTAATTTTTTATCAAAGTTTACTCGACATTCGACACACGCGAGAGAAACAAAAAAATCTATTTTGTAAAGTTTGTGTTGAGAATAACGATAACTTCGGTTAAATTACGACAAAAAAGTTACGATAATTGAATTGTCGTAACTGCAGTACAGTTTTAAATAATGGAAAAATGAAAACTTGAAACCCTTTTTTCTCAATTTTGGCAAACAGCAAAAATTGATTAGTGGATAACTTCCGTATGATTGGGTCTTTTTTGGTTTAGTTAATTGATCAAAAGATATACAAAAACTGCAAAGCCTGTTAATGAATAGGTTATATAACAACGAGCTTCTTGCTTGGTCCAACGAATTTAAAAAAAAACGTAAGCTTGTCTTAAGTTATTGAGATAATTTTTTCAAGATGTCTTACAGTTATAAAACTGGCTATATATTTTGTGCATTTCTTCAAACAGATTACCTTTTTTCAACCAATTCTGGGCTAGGTTGATACTATTCACATTTAATTATTTTATCTCTAATTGAAACAGAAAAAGTTAACACTCCAAATCAAAATATCTTCAGTTAAATACTTATAATTACCGTAATCGACTAGTTAAAAATTGGTTATTTTGCGTTACTCACGAAATCTATAATTTGCATATGATGTTGGAAAATCTTGTTTTAACCCTTGATGAAAAATGAAAACAAGAAAGTTCGTTCGAAAAAATTAGTTTTTTTTGCAATATCGTTAAAATGGAAACAAACATCAGGATGTATTTATACTTATGAAATGTTTATGAGAGCTCGATATCAGCGGGATAGCTCCAGTTATATCAAACTTCACACTGCTTAAAAACAAGTTGATGCGCTGCAATGTTCGCGGAGTTTAAAAAAAGTAAAAAAAAATCAGTAACCTTGTCTTTTTGCCCCGGAGAAAGACTCCGCGGAGAAAAACTGCGCGAAGAAATATCCGCGGAGAAAATGTCCGCGGGGAAAATTAAAAAAAACTTATCAGCAAAAATGAAAACAAATATCTATAGCTCCTGCTCTTTTCCGTTCTTTGTTTGGCTTGAAAAAACCATCGTCAGAGTAGAGAGATAATAATAATAATAAATATATATATATAAATATATAATTTTTCAAGAATAATTCGAAGCAGAATGAGGTTTGAACTGTAATATTTCACGAACTTCTTAGATTGTAGCAAAACATCCTATATGGTCGCAGCCCCGTGTTTTTACAGAGAATAACGGGATTTTTTTGTTTTATAGATCGCTGAAGAGAAACATTGACTAGCTACAGCTTATCTGTGTACATTAGATGGTGAACCATTAGTTATTGCGCTAACAGAGACGGGTTAAAAACGAATTTGAACCAAGCTACTATAAAGTAGAAAACTTAGGAAGAGATAGGAGATGTGGTGGAGATGGCTTTTTTGTTTATTGTGGCTCTAATTGTCAGCATATGACTGGTTTTACCTGAAACATGTATCAAATTTCAAACGTCAAAATTAACCTGAAGAAAATATGGTTTATTGTCAACGTTGGTTTAATTGAGACTTGGTTTAAAATTAATTGTTTCAAGGAAAAATAACTTGAAATCTTAATTGGATGGAATAAATGAAGGAACCAATGATAAACATGATCTTTGAGAAGACAACAATCTTGACCGTTTAAGACAACAAATTGAAATTGTATGCCATGATTGTCTCAAAGCTTCGACGTTAAATTTTCACAACAATTCAGTATCACCTCGCCGTAGATCAAAAAATTACGTAGATCAAACTTTTGTGTGCTTAAAATTTGCTACAGTTGTAAACTTGTCCGATAAATTGATTACGGGCTAATCAACAATAATTACTTACCGGAGTAAAAGCAGCCAGCAATTGAGTCTCCTGATGAAATTTCTCTCTGCAGAACCATATAAAAGTTGGAAAAAATTAGAAGACAGGTACATTTCCGAAAATTAATTTCAAAATTCCAGTTGCATTACAAAGCACGATAGGGAAACTGCAAACTTAGATTGTAATGAGTTTTTTCGATGCTTTCATCAGGTTACAAAAAAAACTAACTTCTTCGTTCCAACTGCAACTAGAGATAATCTAAAACCAAAAACTTGGAACAGTAATAAAATCAAAATAGAGGACAAGCAAAGAAACTAAAGGGTTATGCAGTGGAATGAAAATAATAAAACAAAGTTAGCGAAACCAGAAATGCATTAAAAAAATTGATGGTAAAGAAAGGAAAAACAATTACAACAAAACATACATGAAAGTAATGCAAAACAAAAAACACAAAAACTTTTTTCAAAACTTGAAGAGCATGATTGGCTTAAAGCTTAAAGCATGTTGATCTAAGCTACGAAAAATCAAAAATATAATCAATTATTTTGCTAAAAAAGGAAACCAATTGGTTGAGAAAAATGAACCATCACAAAAACTATCAGAAACGATTTCTTCAACGTTCATGTCTTCCACAAAAGTGAAAGAGTTCTCTACGTTTTTCCTTGAACTCCAATAGTATACAGCTATGATTTTTTGGGTTGATTGCCTTTGTCGTAAAACAAATTAAATTAACAAGAAATGATGCTCTGACAGACCATGAGGAAATGTTTAGAATAAAGAGCTTTTCCCGGCTGTCGTAATTAGCTTTATTAGTATCAAATCTTAAAAGTGGAACAAGAAATAACGAGACAATTATAACGCAATAATTCTTTTACCAGTTTTCAGAAAACATTTTGAAAACTACTTCACAAAAGCATCAATGATTTGTTAGATAACGACGGTGTTCCGACTAAGAACCAAATTAGGTTCAGACGATAGATGCTTTCAAAAATTTACTGGAAGACATCGAAAATCAAAGATGCTTGTGTAAACTTTATGGAAGACATGCAAAATGATTGGGAACTGACTACCAATGTAAAACATGCAATTTTCATAGATCTCAACAAAGCGTTTGATACTGTTTCACATGGAACACTTCTACGAACATCTGAAAACTGCGGACTAAAAGGTCCCATGCTCACATTTACACGCTTAT
The DNA here is from genome assembly GCF_963678635.1 of Symsagittifera roscoffensis. Lineage (NCBI taxonomy): Eukaryota > Metazoa > Xenacoelomorpha > Acoela > Convolutidae > Symsagittifera > Symsagittifera roscoffensis. The sequence goes on from NC_087067.1 coordinate 3,570,015, forward strand.
GATAGAGCAGTGAAACGAAAATAACAAAAAATAGACCGATAGAATAAGGATTTATCAAAAATAGGAAATTGATTGAGAATCAAAAAGCTAACTTTGAACCTTGAAAAAAAATTATCTTCACTATTGACAAGAAAAAAATCATAAGAATAGCAAACAAAAAACTAGGAATTGATGATAATAAGAAAGTCCTCTGTACGAAATTTTTTGGCATTCATATGGACTCAAATTCAGATTTAAAACTTCATATTGACTTTCTCATCAAAAAAAAAAACTTTTTTGGGTTGCTTTACCAATTGCGTGACGTACGTAAGAACAGCAGCACAACTAATTATAACCTAAGTCATACAAACTCAACTCAAATAGTATTTTTAAGAAAATGAAGATATCAGTCAGAAGCACAATTTAACGAAACCCACAAAAACATGCTTAGTGAAAGAATGGCATATATACGAGCTATTCAAAACAATAATTAAGCTTTTACGAAGAGATTTTGAAATAAAATTTCAATTTTCTGCTTAAATTATTGCAAAATAAAAACGTCAAGAATATCAAACCAACAATTAAATTCGCAAGCAAAACTTCGAAATAAATAGTTGACCGGATTGAAAAACCATTCATTTTGATTTTAAAAATTTTTGCAGATTTTGCTGATGCAGTCAGCAAACCTTATGATGGTCAATTGAAACTTTTTTTTCATGTTTTTAGCGATTTATACATCACAAACAATTAGAATTGATAGATGTTTTTTTTCTACAAGTGGCTTAGGGTTTGTACAACTTATAGTTGAAAATTCTTAAACCCTAGGGTGTATGAATTTCTGCTGCCTAATTAAGGCATCACCGGACTAGGCCTATTAGATTTTTTGATGTCCTTGCATACCAGAATTATGTAAACTGACAACTGTCTTTTGAATAATCTCTGATATGAAAAAAGGTATTATCATTATTAATCTTAATATTTTGGTTATTATTCTACAATTTACTCAGCAGTTTTTGTATGTTTTTGACGAAATGCATAAAGCGTTTAAAAAAGTTTAAGATTAAAAATTTGAGCCTAGGTTTGCAAAACAGCGAAAAAGAACCTTACAAAATCAGCTTCAAATTTAAGTATCTGAGAAACCTGTTCCATTGCCGGTTATATAGTGATTACAAAATTAACCGAATCCAATTCTGGCACAGCTATTTTGTAAACAATTCTAGCTTTCCCAGTACAATTCTACGTGATGAAAAATAAAAAAAATAAAATAGGGCCGTAACATTTTTGTTTCTAGTCTGTGAGAGCTATAAGAGGAAAATCTGCAGTTTTTAATTACGACTAACTGGAAAGTCTCCAAAACATACGGATCCATGTCTGTATTCCTCATTTCAAAGTTGTTATTGAAAACTCGAATTGTAAAACATCCCTCTTATTGTTAAGATACGGGTTTGTTGCCTGTTTATAGGTTCTGTGAACAATTTATTTGATTGATGGGCTCCCCCCCCACTTCACATAAGCATCATTTTTATGGTGCAACGAGGGGTTTTACAAGGTTTAACATAAAGACCAAGTAAGTTCGTCATGGCCTAATTAGCTCACATGCCAGTTTTTGTAACATTCGGATGATTCGAACAAAATTTAGCTGTTGAGGAAGGGGGGAAGGAAAATAAGCCGATTGATGTAATTTGGGCATCTATTTAAAATTAATTGAAACAAGCGATTTATTTTGTGGTTCAACTTATCTCTAGGCAATGAAGGCCTTGAAAAAAACGGCAACTAGGTTTAACAAAGACAAGTATGAAGACCAATTATGTTAACTATGCCCTAATTAAACCACATGCAAATTCTTGTTTCATTCGAAGAATTTTAACACCACTCATTTGCATAGCTTATACTGTTTACACGCGCGTAAATACTATGAATGGTTAATTATTCGATTTTAAAAAAAATTAATTTCGAGTTTCATTTTGAATCGATTTACTGAAATCTATCATGTTTAATATTCGTTTATTGCCCGACCACTTCACAAAGGGAGAAGGAATTATGGGCTAGCTTACGTTTTTAAAAGCAGTTCGACAACCTCATAGAAAGCGATATCATCTTAATGCCCTATTGATCAATTCGCATTCCAAGATTTTTTCTCAAAAAGTTTTCTCAGCAGTGGTCTTAATTAAACTTCCAGGCAATTTTAACCAAAATAGATGACACTAAACTCATCTTTTATACTCGAAACTTCCAAGTTATTTGCTCTTTTCCTCTTTCCCCCCACATTTGAATTCAAGTTTTAAAAACTAATTTGACGTCTTCATAATGCAATCAAATTTTGTATAGCTAACAAACCAACAGCTGCGAACAGATTTGGTCTACAAGTTTTACATCGTAATATCGGGCATTTAGCCGTTATAACACGTAAAACGACTATGAAAATAGAAAATTTGAAATGTGGGGCGGGGGGGGGGGGGGGCGGGGCAGTGGAAGAGCCAAGTTATTTCGTCTACAGAGACGCGAAGCGGAGCTTCGCAACACTTACGATATTATTTAAAAGTAGCATAGTATGCCAGCAGACAGAAATTATGACGAAATCCACCAGGACGAAAATTTTTTTTTTTGAAAGAATCTGCAAAAGTTCTCCATACATTTGTCTCAAATCATGTTCAGTTGAGGAAAACGATGCAAAAATACTATCACTATCATTAAACGTAATTAGCTTTCAAAATCACTTTTTTTCAGCTTCCGAATTTCAAGCCCGATCCCTCGTGAAACAATATATTTTGGCCCTTCAAACAATGTAAAAGGACTTTACTAAAACGATATGTTATAATCTGAAACCATTTACGCGAAAAAAAATTAAAGAAAAAAAATTAAACAAAACTCGAGTAGGTCAAGATAATCAGAATTGGACTTTTTTGAAGAACAAAAACTTTGAAATGTAAGCTGACAAAAAGTAGGCACATGATAGTCCGAATCTTAAATTTTCATTTAAATATTTTTAGTTTCGACGCAAATTGAAGAAAAATTAGGTCCGACCGGGACTCGTACCCAAGACTCAGTATTCCTAAAGCGAAGTCTTTAACTCTAGACTAAGCGAGAAAGGGCCAAAAAGATGTGAAGTTAGGCCATGAAAAATTCAATTACCCGCTCACATGTATACTATCTCTCACGGGTGAAATTATTAATTTTCATCAAATTATTATCATTATTTACCTAAAACAAGCTAATTTAGAAAGGTAAAAACTTAGATTTTCTTTGAAAAAATCCCTTATTTTTGTATGTTTTGAATTTGAATCAGCAAGCGGTTAATCATTTTTTGCGCGTCAAATGGTTTATCTTTTTTGCGATTCGCAGACAACAGTTTGTTTTTCGAGATCTATGTGAAGGCTGCTCTTGGTTCAGTTAGGCTGCCTAATTCAACTAGTTAAATCTGCATTCGCACCTAACGGTGAAGTAATAACTCACGTGCCATCGAATCAGTGTTTGAATGGTTTTTGACCTGTTAGTTGCCCCCTTAAAGTAGCTTCGATGTTCCCATTTCAAGGGAGGCTGTCAATGAGTAGCCTGTCAAAGCAGTGAACAATCTTTTAAAACTGCATCAATTTAGTGTTTGTAGGAGATTTAGCGGGTAGCATTACAATACCCAGGATAGATTGCGTTAGAATTTTTAAGTGAACAGGACTAACAGGAGGTTGTTTATTTCGCGTGACGATGGGCTAAAACAACGGCATTATTAAGAAGTCAATGAAAAGACCCCAACTGAAATAATAAATTAACATCCAGCGAAACTTCAATTATCAAATACAAATCAAACTGATTGCAAAATTTCACACTGCAGTACAAAACGATCAAAATATCGACATAAGTTTCAATTTAAGACTACAAAATGCAAAACTCATTTTTTCGGGCCATCGAAACCCAAACAAAGCATATTAAAACAGTTCAGCATTCGGCACTTGTAGATTTAAAGTGGTCTTCGTCAATCGTCGAATAAATATGACCTTCATCGGACAGAAAATCAATGGCCTTCTTCACATCATTATGGGATGCTGATGGTAAGACCGCTTTGATCTCACTGGTTGATATTCCCAGTTCGTTTTTATACGCAGTTATTATCTCATACACTTGCTTTTGAATACCTGACAGACCTTGATCGGGTATCGCGCCCATTCCACTGCCCGTATCCATCGGCGTGTGGTAAGTTGACGACGAATTGGCAGTGTACGAATAACTACCTCCCGCCGTAGCCACGCCTCCCAAATGTCGTTTCTGAATGGCCAAATGAGCATGCATCGTTTCAATAAGATGCAACGTCATTTCGTTCATATCCTGAAGGCGTTCGATTTTAAACGAGACAATGTTTCGCACGCCTTTGAACGAGCGGACTGATCCGAATACTCGCACGTAGTCGTTCTCTCGGATTCCGAGATTGTCGAGATCGTCTTCGTTCGGGTCTACCCACTGTTTGATCTCAATCGGAGGCGCCGTGTAGTCGTCGATGACGTAAGTTATGTTCGTATTCGCAACCTGAAACCAAGACATGAGTTATTTGAAGCAAAAAATAATCATAAATACCGTAGCAAAAATATCTGAAGTTGGATAGCCGCGAAGAGCCCATCAGAGAATATGCTCTTGTTTTGCTTTCCTTCGAATATACAAATGGAAAATTGTAAGAATAATTTATATTGAAGATAATGTTTTTCTTGTCTGTTCTCAAATTCCAGAAATGAAAAATTGGAAGGCAACTTATTTCTTGGGCTCAAAAATAAGTGAAAATACAGGAGTTTGAGCTGTTGGTTGACCAGGAGCTGTCGATGGGAATGTCAAAAATTAAAAAACTTTCTTTTCTTTACGTTTAGATTTTAAAAATAAAAATCATTTAATTAGTTGTTTTCTTTAAGGTTAATTGAATAGGGTATGCTCTCAGTGAAAATGAAAACTCACTTTGTCAATCTCTAATTTAAATGTCCTTTAAATTACATTTTTTACACAGGCGAAGCTTCGCTTCGCAAACACTTGCGAGAACACGACAAAAAGCAGCTCTATAAAGTGCAATACAAAAATTTAAACTAAGCCTCGAATTAGTAAAAAAAAAACGGCTAAGTCTAAAAATCAAACCTTCGACCTAGAGTTTAAGAGTCTCATACACTAACCACTCAGCCACAGACGCTCATGATCGCAATTGTAAAAAGTAATTGTTGATTTGTCTAATGCCATATGATGTGTAGTCTCATTTTGAACACTAACAAACGCATTTTCTCCTAATACGTCTGATATAAATTTCATGCTTAAATTTCAGGCTGAACATCTTTGATATCCCTCCAAACCCCCCCCCATAGAGCGAATCGCATTCGAGGGTATTTTGACTGGGCTGATTAAGCAGTGCGCAGAAGAACTGAATGGATGTCATCTTCTTCACAAGTTAATTCATTAAGTTAATTACAAGTTTAATCTTCAAAAATTAATTTGAACCGTGAGCTCGAATTGGCGTTATAGTAAGTGAAACTTGCCTCTATCTTGCGCACAATTCCACAGACGCATACAGTGTGAAGTTCCACATCATTCACTACTAGTCCCCCCGCCTGAGCGGTGTCGGCTCCCCCTGGGGCGGCCATCAGCACGTGACTCACCGCACAGGGAATCAGAGATGTGCTGGTTCCTTTCTTGGCCCCTGATTGGTTGTTTGAAGCAGAGGCGTTGTCTGACTGGATGAATCCACCGCCTCCAGTTCCGTCATAGTCGCCCCACATGATAAATCAAAGATATCTGAAAATTTGTTTTCACAACTGCAGTTTTGCAAAATTTTCAACACTATCAGGGGCGGATTTAGGGGAGAGGGGGAGGGGTATGGCGGACGCTGCCCCCTCTTTATGGATTCTAACCGCTCTCAAACCAAAGGTCCTCCTTTGCAATTATTTTATTAAATCCATTTTCGACCGACCAATTTTGAATAGGAGCTCGCGCTGAAAAACTGGAGCGCGTGCCCCAAAACAGCTTTTTTGCCAATATTTGAAAATCTTTCCCTCCTCAAGAAAATCCTAGATACGTCCCGCGAACACTTCGGGGGCACTTCCTTAGACTTCGGCGACAAAAAAAACACGATATTTATTTTAAATTGGAACAAATAACATGAGAGAAAACAACACTAAGTTTAATACAGAATAATTTAAAGAACAAGAATTTAGTAAATTCTACAGATCAGTTTTAGGGGAAAACAAAATTGCACCGGTTGCAAATTTTTCATGATTGACAGGAGCATCTTAAATTGAGCGGACATATATGCTGGTTTCCTAAGGTCGCAGAAAGATTTCATCCAGCTTATAATTCCCAAATGAACACATATAATTGCCTGAAACCTTCTGTTGGACAGACATTTCTGTAAAACTCTAGCCGATATTGCTTGTCGAGCTATATCAGATAATCACCTTCCTTTGGCCTGACTTTTGAGCTGCTCGTATGTCTGGTTTTTAATCCATTCTTTCGGATGCGGACGGTAGACACCCTACATTAAACAAGAGTTAGCGGTTGCAGTGCGAATAGCATAAATATTTACACGCCATCGAGTTTTCACTTTTTGTAACTTTTCAATCTGACCTCCCAAAACATGGACAAGAATTTTATGAAACTTTCTTTATTTTCCTACTTAATGAAATAATCTTGCAAAGAAAAACCCGTAAAACTTTTCGTCGGATTTTAATTTTAACAAGCAGCTGACCAAATTCTTAATCTCAACTGAATTACATTTCATTTGTATTTCAATAGAGTGGCCGAAAAAAAATAGCTTTCGATTTCCTTGTTCAAACTAGAGAAAATAGACTTCAGAAAAATTTGAGGTAAGATCGATTCGAGGAAGAAGAAAAAAGATGGTCTCACCTGGCCCTTGACCATAACTAAACAGCACAGATCGGGCAGAGAGTCTATGAACTCAAACAGCTCTGCGATGTCATATGTGATTGTCGGCTCCTCCGGATGTGTTCTCTTTAGATGCTCCTCGAACATCTTGCAGATTCCTTCTAGTGCCTCTTGGACGCTTTCGTAATCTGCGAATGTCTTCGACTCAGGTCTCTTCAGGGGTTGAACGAGGAGGATGGTATGTGCTTTTTCAGAAGCGGAAACCATTTCTAACCTGAAAATGTCAGTTTTGCTACAGATTTGTACACAGAGCCAAAACACAGTTAATACCTACTGATAGCTCCTCTGCGATTCGCAAGAACCACATTATTATTATTTTTAGAGATTTGGGAGAGTTTGGAAACTCAATTTGGTCGACCTAAAAAAAGGTCGACAAAATTTTAGAATTTTGTTTTGAAAATCCACCTCCCCTCGAGAAAATCCTAGATCCACCCCTGCACAGAGGCGAAGCTGTCAATTGCAAAGACAAGATGGCTCGTTTTATCCACCCCATCTGCGAGATTTTACAAATATTTTTTGTTCACATCATAGTTCGATTGTTACACTAAGATTCGGGACTAATTAGGCTATGTCAAACACATTTGGTCTTCATACTTTCAATCCCTCCTTACACAAAAAAAAGATGCTTATGAGACAAGGGGTGGGGTTTGGATAAACAACAGCTTACAAGTGATAAAACGGCACAAAATTGCTCTAAAAAGTTGAAAAAAGGAAATAGGGCAAAACGCTAAGAAAAAATGCTTTAACTTTTACTTTGTGCCGGCGTTTAAATTGGTTACATTTCGAACCCGATTCCATTAAGTCATTTCATTCAAATGGATTGCTAATAGACGCAAACTAAATCAATTTTCATTATGTTGAGTCCAAATTGATGGTTAAAAACATTTTCATTAACTACCAGATAAACGCTTTCAAGGAGACGTGAACCGGTGATTTTCACCGAAAGTTATCCATGGGACAATAAAAATAGGAGAAAAATCTTTGAAACCTAAACCATTTAAATATGACTCGTTTAAAAAACTTCTGCCATATTTTCTACGCGAAGGTACCAAAAACGGCAAAAACAACTCAAAAATAATGTACACGAAACAATGAAAAAAAAGTAAATATCAGCCTTGGAAAACTATGGACTGGAATTCAACCACCTCCAATCAAGAGATTACGAGTCTCGCCATGGTCGCTTGAACACTTGCAAACACTAGCCACGATTAAAGCCGACAGAACAGATGGCATTAAATTTCCCATACTATGCAGCAAAAAGGCAATTAAATGGGCTTTTTTATTTGCACTGAAAAACTTAAATTGGAAAACAAGCGAAGGCAATCGCTTTTGCTTTTGCAGAAAAAGAAAGCTTATAAAATGGGTAGTAGGTTTAATTGACTACTGTTATCTATGCAAAAGTAAAAGTAAAAACACAAAAAATTCAAATTTTCTCGGCAGTGAGAAAACTGGGTCGTTTTTATAGCAATCAAATTTCGACTAAAAAAACTTTTCATATATCACTGAAGCGCATCTTAAGTTTCGGATTTTAGAAGTAAAAAAACTATTCGAACTAAGTTCTTCCTCGCTCTCAGTGGTTAACTTCGTTCATATACTCCTGTTAATGCTTAGAATATTATTTTTACATATTTTGCCAGTCGCTCTCAATTAAACAAAAACAAAACATTTTCATCTCTCAGAAATCTTTTCGGAAATCTCTCCAAAAATTCTAGAGAAAATCCTGTGAGCTTTCCAACGAAAACGCTCAAGTTTGCTGCATTCTGATAGATCCAAAATTTCATCCACTTTATCGACTTTCCCACAGATGTAAACTAAAGCCAAAAAGTTCCCAATTGATTTAACGCTAAACCAACAATTATCGCACCACTAAATCATGATCTGCAAAGCTCCAACTTTGGGTATAAAAATTATCAAACAGATATTTGGAATACAGATCAATTATTATTCGCGGCACTTTAAACAGGTAAAGCTGTATTTTTATAACTTTTTGTATTGCGCATAGCTTGAAAAGAAATTTTTAATTTCAACAATCAAATCACTCTTAAAAATTTCTCAATGTATATTTTTTTCATGTGTTTTATGATCATCGAATTCAAACAGATGTCGAAAAATCGGATTGAAATCCTCCAAATTAATCACAAATTGATTTTTTTGGGCCTCAGGAATAGATCCAAAAACAGTCTTACGTCATCGCGGCTGCCTAATTTAAGGCTTTCGAAAACACCATTTTGATACTTTCCTCAACTTTCTACCGGTGGTGGTTTATAATTCTCCAAATAGCGAGTTTGAACCCTTGCAACTTTTCTCGGTTCTCGTTCAAAAGACTCTGGACAAATCATTTCGCAGTAGCTCAGTGGTAACATAGGTGCTCTCGCACAATCACTTGAGCCGGTCAGAACTTTATCACTAATTGTGTACACAACACCTAGTTCATTTTCAGCAGTTGTCAAGGCGTAGCTGTACGAATCGCCGAGTGATAAAACTTTGGCTAGAACAATGTCCCCTGGTTTGTAACATTTCGAAACTTCCACCCTATCTTTATTAGTCGCTCTGATATCTTCTTTCTTGATGAATCCATGATAGGGTGACCCACTTAAAGCAGGACTTTTAGGCAGGAAACTTCCTTCAATCCCGATTATGTCACACTTACATAAGCGACTGTTAGTTGATGTGATTCGACATACCACAACTTGGCCTATTTCGGGAACCAAAGTTCTTATTGTCTTTTTCGAAGGTATAACTTGAATTAAAGGCGGTAATGTTTCGCCATCAGTTGATTCTTTTTGTTCTACTATACTCTGAACACCAGTTAGTGATGCGTATATTGCACCGTCACGTTGAAACGTTCCTTCACCTGGTTCGCCTTCGGAAACAGAGCAGATTTTTTCACCCGGTACTCGCAGAATTTTACCCAGCTCGAGCGAGTTATTTTTAGTTTTACTCGTCTTCATAACAATGATGTCCAATCTGAAACAAACCCTAATGTTAAGTAAAAACCTTAACTTTGAAATATTAGGAAGCAAAATGAATTTTCTCCTTGAGTTAACACTAGAATAGATGTTGTTAGGCGACTCTGATTGGACGAACCATAAATCATTGTTCTTTGCTCAGGTGCTAACTAGCAATTCCTTGCAAACTAAAGGCTTTGGGATCGATTCCCAGTATGTAACACTTTAAATAAGTGGAGCCAAATACTGCGCGAACCCGAAACACAAAAAGGAAAAATTAAATCTATTGAAAATATTCTTCTCAAAATAGACAATCAAACTAGGTAGAAAAATATCTAAGGCAAAATGTACAAAAAGGCACTAAACATTAGCTCCTCATTCATCATTATTTACATTATTCATATTGACCGCACTATTTGACGCTTTTCTCAATAATTTGCGTTCTTTGGCCTTGACTAACAGTTCACTGTAATACCCGTTGTAATCCAGTCTAGATATTACATTAATCATTGACAACTCTCCTTCGCGTTTCTCATAGTAATTAAGTCTATCTAAAAATTGGTTGAACAGTTTATTGAAGTTTTTATTGAACGTGTTAATCACGTGATCAATATTCGGTCCTTTCGTCAAATCAGCAGCCGCTTTTTTGTCGTCGCGTGCTCGGTTCGCCGCATTCGTCTGAGCGTCGCCCGTTGATGTTCCGTGGAGCAGAGTTGCGGCCGCATCCTTCTGCAACTTTGCACTCCTTGTCAGTCGACGAATAGCGTTGGCAAAGTTAACACACACAACCAGCAGTTTGCTCACGAAAGACAGAAGGTCAGGAGTTGTCAGCATACAGTCCTAAAATAAACATACCTTTTCTCCTTCATCTCAATTCGGGTTTTCCCACCATAACTCAACTTGCAACTTCAGGGTATCTTTTCTGATGAAACGATACAAAAAAAGAGTCACAAAAAATACTTAAATGCTTTTCGAATGAATCATCAGTTCACTGAACTCAACTTGATGGCTTTCTAGAACTCAATTCATAGAATGACAATTCAATTTTTCCCGGAAATGTTATTTTTTCAGTTTCATACATATTGAAAATACACAAGGTCCGACCGTGACACAAACCCAAGACCTATGGGTACAAAGGCAAACACAATACCTCTAAGCCAAGTGGGAATGAACCTTAAAGTTGTTAAGATTCCATAATAAAGCAAAAAAGAAAAGTAAGATTTGTAACAAAAGTTGTTTACGGGAAAAAGGCTGGTTCCCGATTACAAGACACATGCTCTCTCAAGTATGAAAATGAGTCAATGGCATGGAAACGCCAATTAAATCTTGTACTAGCGCACGATCTGCACCTAAGGTGCTTCAAATAGATCGTTGAACGTAAAAAGAGCTTCCTTAAAGAAAAACAGCGATATTTAATGTGACCGTGAAAATAAACTGGGCTCATCTGTTGTACCTGACAGGACCCCGCCGTAGGTTTAAGAATTTCAAGTTCTGTTGGTTTTTTTATATCTAAGTTTTTTGAAAACCATTGAAACAATCATGAAAACCACCATACCTCGAAAACCAAAAAAAAAATGATCAGTCATATTTGGAGGCCAGATTTTCAACTACTGATTCTACTCTGACAGCACTTTACCATAGGGTTAGGAATTTCAACTTGTTAGTTAGTTGAAAAAATTGAAAAAAGCATAAAAAACGCCATATTTTGGAAAACAAAAAGATTTCAGAGGTCAAAATTGGATAGAAAAACTGCAACCCCTGAGTGTACCCTGATAGCACCCCACCATAGGTGGAGAATTTCAAGTTCGGTTAATTTTTTTATATCAAAGTTTTTTGAAAAAAATAATACATAAAAAAGCCATATCACGAAAACCAAAAATATTTGAGCAGTCAAATTTGAACGCCCGATTTGCAACAACTGAGTTTATCCTGACAGCACCCCACTATAGGGTTGAGGATTTCAAGTTCGATTAGTTTATTTTACTTCTAACTTTGAAAAATATGAAAAAAAAACATACAAAACGCCATATCTCGAAAACCAAAAACATTTGAGCAGTCATACTTGAAGCTGACGCTATATTTGCAAGCTATGAGTGTACCCTGATAGCACCTCACTATGGCGTTGAGGATTTCAAGTTCGATTAGTTTATTTTATTTCTAACTTTTTTTTGAAAAATATGAAAAAAATCATACAAAACGCCATATCTCGAAAACCAAAAAGACCCCACTATAGGGTTGAGAAATTCAAATTTAATTAAATAAACGGAAACAAAAATTTGATATAAGAAAAAATGTATAGTTGAAGAATTCGCGCTTGAGTATGCATTTCAAGCCTTGCAATGTTTTGGCCTTTTAAAAGGCTAACATAGGGACTTCTTAAGCATATGCCAATTGAAATTTCTTAAGCGTTACAATATACGATGTAAGTAAGCGTGCATAAACTCTTTTGTGAAATTGCAAAAAAAAACAATACTTTGAAAAATCATGTGTCAAGTGAAACGCCAATTAAATAATGTATATATGATCAATATAGAATCAATATATGATTAAAAACTTTACCTTCAAGCAGTGGTCCAGAAACTCCGAATGTGTTCTCAGGAGCAACTCAACATCCGAAATATCCACCAGAACCTTCTGTAACTTATCCCAGTGCGGTTCAATCACATCGAACATGATGTATATTTCCAAGTTCTTCACAAAACCCATCATTTTGTCTCTTAACAAAAACATTTTGGCGTGCCATTTTGTGTAGCCAGATCCATCGCTGGCAATACAAGCTTTATTGTCCACCCATACCGAGCAAAGAAGCCTTTCCACATTTTTGATGTAGAATATATGCCGAAACAGCATCTGATATCTAGCTACAGCTTTTTGATTAATCACCAAATTAACCGGCCACTTAACGTCAAAGGTAATCGAGAACGCTTCCAGACCACTAAGGTTAAGCTCAGTTGCGTTGGATGCCATACTTTGACTTTCATGGTCTGTTTCTATCGACAGAATCTGATGCAACTGAGTTACGTAATCATAAGGCAGCAGAACTGTTTTCACGTCGTCTTTGTACGCGTCCGAATTCGCAGAGCTGGTTCGCATTGACAATTCTAACATGTTGGCGAGTTTAGCTGGCACAATATCTGATACAGACTTCTTCAGTTCTGATGCTGCCATTGTCATGAACTGTAGAAAAAAATCGCCTTGTCCCATGAGAAAATACTGCTTGGCTGATGTGAGTCTCGATTTCAGACCTTCCTTTTCAATCAGAAGATCCAGCAACAATTTACTAGCGAATTTGTAAGCTTCCTCTAGAATATCCCTATAATACTTTATTTGCTTGGTGTACAGAATTTCTTTTGCTTTTGGAAAAGCAAACTGCTGTCCGTACAACCTAACTACGTTCAGATACTTTCCAGTATTTAAAATTAAATCTCGCAGGTCGTCTAAGAACAGAGGCGTATTTTTCGGTACTTGGACGTAATATTTATCCCAATAATCAACAGTTAGGCTTTCCTTGGCACCGTATTTGACCGCGTCTCCATCTAGAGTACTTCCATGTTTCTGTTCAACCATGAAATCGAAGAAAGGGTCGCTTATTTGACCTTTGTAGATCCAATCCTGAAGAATGTCGAAAAACGGTCTAGATGCTGCTGAGGCTAGGTAGTTGCACAGTTCTTGAGTTTTGACGTCTTTGATGGAATTGATTACGTAACTATGTAGCACTGTGAGCACTTCACCGCCAGTATAGCCAGCTACAACAGCAAAAAAGTTTCGACTTACAAAGTTTGAAATTTACAAATAATTTTAAACTGTTTCGAAATAAACAAGGATGGCCGGTTACTGTGCAAGTAGCACAGAATGTCCCGACTATAATTTTTTTAAATTAGTGTCGTTTATTCTGCTAGGTATGATCAAAGGAAAAATCAGGAAAAATAAGAAATTAGGCTGAACGAAAAATTAGAGATTAGGCATATTCGACAGTCATAGTAAGATAAGCAAATTGGACAACATTTTTTTGTACAAAAATGACGAACAAAAAATTTTTTTTGCAGTTTTTTGAATTGTTGAAGGTTTTCATTCCAAAAATGAGGCGCTAAAAACAAGCTAACTTTACTCTAGTAACTAAGTTTTCGCGGCTTAAATTTAGCGTAGATAAGCTATGGTACGTCTGCTTGCTCGATGTTAGATTAAAATCAATTTTAACCTGTTTTTCTCGATACTGAACAACTTTTTGAAAGTTTATTTTTATGTTCGAATCAATTTAATGATTATTTCCATAAAATAAGGATAAACCATGGATATCCGGTTACTGTGCAAGCAGATTCTTACTTTTATTAATATCGGAAACAATGCTCGCAATAATCTGAATGGTCTGCATTGTCGGTTGGACCAGATGCCACAGCCGCTGCAACTGAAGCTGACCCTGGTTCTTCTGCCTTTCCACTTGAGCGATCAGAATCAAATACTCCTTCATTAGAGACCTAATCACAGCCAGATATGGCAGAAATCTGCGGCGCACAATCCCATATTATTCGAGCATCGCGGAAACACTGCACAGTTTCTGTTATTTAAGTAAAGAGAAGAGTTCCTTATAGAAAAACAGACCGATTTTTTAAAGAAATTTAGGTGTATGTGATTTGTTTGTCCCCACCCCCCCCCCCCCCAAAAAAAAAAAATCCGACGAACAATATATCGAAAACTTGGAGAAACGAAATGAAAAAAAACCCTGATGTTCACAAAAATAAAATTGGCGTATGTTTTGCACAAATTGCAGTATTTTCTGGAGCAAAATTAAATTTTCTGCAGATAGCAGCGCAGATATAAATTCTACCACTGACTGCATCGCAGACTTCGGGTAATTTCAGTCCACAGATTTTTGCTATACCTGATCGCCGCACAGAGAGCGTGGTTGACTTGACCAAATTCGAACGCACTTTTCTCTTCCATGAATCGCATGATGGTCGAGTAGTTTACAAAAATAGGCAGAAACCGTTGGACGAAAGTGACCAGACTAGGATCCAGGGAGTTGTCAATGACGAATTCTCGCTTGTCCAACTCAGACGCAAGTTCTTTCGACTTGATATATTTGCCACTAAAATGAGAATCAAATAACATTCGTATGCTAAAATACTCTCTTAGACTGCAAAGCCTTGAGAAAATTTGAATATAAAAATGCGCCCAGAAATATTGGTAAATGAAATCGATATAGAACAAAAAAAAACTTTCAAACTGAATCGCATCAAAGTTTACCTGGTGTTAAGATTTCGCAGCAGAATCTCATTTTCAATTCTAACTATTCAAGCTATTGAATTTGAAATTCGATATGAACTTCGGAAAATGTTTTTGTTTTCTTGTATTTTGTTTTTCTTACTAGAAGAAAACTTTTATTTTGCTTACCTGATCCCGCTCATGAGGCAAATCAAGTCGTTGCAAACGAGTGCCTCTTGATGACTAAGAGCCAGTGACCCTATTTCGGGCTCGTTCCTACTCGGGGAATCATAATTCACGACTTGTGCCCTTGACATCGGCACAAAATCACGACTAATTAGACCTTGTTCATAACACCACGCTGGAAGGGAAGGCACGTTTGAATTGCGTTTCACCAGAGCCGATTTTAGCTTATGTCGTTTCGACTCTCCTGAATTGAAACTGCCAGAAGCCGACAAGACTTTGTTCACATCTTTATCACGCAGTAGATTCTCTCGGATACTCGCTATTTCCTTGTCCGTCATTTTAATTCGAGTTTGCAGCAGAGATCCATCCGAATTTGAGTTTAACGATCTGGCCAAGTCTAGATGAATGTTCAAATTGAACCTCGGAGCCAGTTTTTCGGGCATTCCTTTCTTCGAGACAACTAGACTCAAGATCTGAATCAGAGGGTCCAATCCCCTAACACTGCGAGCCTGAAACAACACTCTTTTTTGTTTAGCAAACTGACAGACAAATTATAGTAGCCTTGATTTTTTAATCGGTAAAAAAATAGTTTGAAGTATCAGGATGTTTAACGATCTGTTTACAGGGCGCCGGACATAACGCCGACAAAACTTCAAGCCGAATCGTAAAATTAGGGACTTCAAGTCAAAAATTTTCTAATTAAGTCATGAAATATGATCAATTTGAAAACTTTTTTCAAGAACTCTCAATTACGTGATCTTTCTTCAGTAGTTATTGGCGTTTTCAAAAAATTTAGGCCTCCAAATGAAAGTTGAAAAAATAAAACACGGTTGAAGGCAATTTTCTTGTTTATAATTTATGCATTTCAAAAACCGGCTGATATTATTAACGGATGCCAATCCTAAGTTAATCATTGTCAGCGAATAACGCTTATTATGGACTAAACTTGCCTAAATTCTTGAAAAGCAACATTTTTACAGATGAAAAAATAGTGATTTGAGGTGCTTGTAAATTTTAAATTTCGGCCTGAAGTCACTTTGGCTTGAAGTCCCGTCGGCTTCATATCCTAGACCCCTGTTTACAAAGTGTAACGAGTTGAAAAATAAATTTGGGCATCAAGTTTTCAATTCAATTTGCCAATCAATTCGGAATGCTCATTTGAACGCGTTCAGCATCATTGATAAATTGAGTTATGACTGGAGTGTATAACTCATAGAGTAATTTCGGATAGGGTACACCGTCTGCTCGTCACGCTATCTTATTTTCGGCCGGATAGATTCGTGCAACTTCTTAGTCTAATAGCGATCCTAATCTTACTCTTATACTATCTAGTCTCAGGTTGTTTAACTAGTCTCTGCTAGGCTCAATAGATCTAGGGTATACTGGTTTATTGCGGCTGCTGAAGTGCTCGGGAGAGTCCAACTAATTTCTAAGTTAAATTCAAATCTCTCTGGTGCTGAAATTACAAGTAACTTCAGCACTTACAAATAAGTGGGTTGTTAGTTAGATGGATCATGATTGGTTAATATTAAATACTTTACATTGGTAAAATATCTAATTTATCCAATCATAAAATGTAGTTTAGATCAGGTTCCACCCATCCGGGTTTTACAGAGTTTTTTAGAATAGTTCTTCTGCAATTTGAAGGATGGATGATGGACGTTGGTTTTTGGCGAACATCATTTTCTTCCGTTTCCTCTTTGTTAAAGAAGTTCCAGGAAGCTGGAGTTAGAGACATAAGACGTTGTGTCTTCTAGTGACAACGACTAAGTCTTTGCAACAAACTCAAATCTGATTTCAGAATGGTTGGCTATGTCAGGTTTTTCTGTTCTGCGTGGAGAACTTCTTTTGTGTCTGATCTAGTTTGGGAATGGCGTGGAGATTGTGCGTGGAGGGGATGCCTGGTTACTCGGATCTGTACGTATACTTGAACATCGAGGTGGTCATTGGTCTAGTTCAATGAAGTCCTTTTCTGCGAAGTCAAGTCGTACTCTAAATCCTTTGAGTTGTGATTGTGAGTGGCATATCGATTGTGGTTGGTCATTCTCTCTCGAGTGTAGTGGGGTCGTTTTGTCTTTAGATGTTCGTCCTTGGTGTTGTATTCTGATCTATGTATTGCATAATGTAATTTACATTTTATAAAACATTTATTAGTTTAATATTTTTTAATTATGATTTTAGTTAGTTGTTTTCACAAAAGCTTTTTGTTTTAGTTCGGTTATTTTGAAGAGTTACTCACCCTTGAGTAGCTCTTATTAAAAATAGAGGTGTGGTCACAAAGCGTGGATGTAGCGCGGTGGGTTAGGCCGGCTATAGAGCATGCTCAGGACGTCCTTCCTGGTGGGTTAGGCCAGGAGTGGGAGTATAATTTCATGCGGTTTTTGTGAGGGGTCCTGTTATGTGACAACGTTTTATGTTGGGTTTGTTGTGGTTTTTCTTATGTCTTGTTGGTTATGTCCTTTTTTCAAAAAGCAAATTGTTCGTGGTATGGGTTTGTCTTTCGACTTTTTTGTGTTTTATTATTTCTTTCTTAGACTTTATAATAGTCTTCAAAAGAATAAATTATCCAGTTTTAAACTGGGTTAATCCGGTTTGGGTACCGTTGGTTTCCTTTTCTTAGTCATGCTGTTATTCTATGATTTGTGGTATTTAGTAAGCTGCGTTGGTTAGTTTTGTTTAGTATATGATTCCTTTCCAACCGGGTTAAAGGAAAGTTTGAAACATGTTATTATATGTTAGAGTTGTTGAGTGTGAAAACTTGAAACTGAAATTCATTATTTTAAACAATTCTTCGTGGGCGAGCTGTGCGAGTGTGGATAGAATTTCTGTGCGAATGAATGAGAATATCAAAAGGTTAGTACTGCATTTGCATTTTGTTAATTTACTGCATAGAATTTGGAAATTTACTGCTAGTTATGGGGGAATTTTAAGTTACAAATTTTCATCATAATTAGATTTACTGCTTGTGGGGAAAATTTTAGAAATGAATTTACTGCATTGGTATTAAATTTATAAATTTATAAGTGTAAGAGATTAATAGAATTTTTGAAATCTGTTTGATGAAATTTGCGATTTTTATTTGTCTTTTGTGGTTTTTGTAGGTAATTGTCGGATGAAGGCTAAAAATCTAAAGAAAACATGGATAAAGTATGGTGAGTTTTTTAATATTTTAATTAGTTAGTAATATTCATTTAATTCATACTTACCTGTTAGTCGTCGGGGAAAAAACCGTGGGGGAAGATGTCGTGGATGAGATCGGAAGTTGTTAGTAGTTTAGCTAAGATGCGGATGATATTTTTAGTCTGAAGCAGTGGCCAAAGCAATTGAAGTGCCTTGATAGTGGTTAGTTCTTCAGTGCCAACTGCAAACTCATAAGGTGTGTTTTGGATTAGATTATATAATTTGTGATTGAATTTAGTGTTGTGGATGAATTCTAAAATTGGGATTTCTATAGGTTGTACAAACTCGTGCGGGATAAGGAAGGGTCGGGATTCTTCGGCGTTGAAGGTCTTGGTGATGGGACAGAAGATGTACATTTGGGTTATGGGATCATAATTGCGAAGAATACCATGAAGGTTAGTATCTTTAATGCAATATGTGAAATTTAGGAAAAATGGTGAAGTGTATTTGGAATTAATGAATTGAAAACGATGGTGTGGTTGTCTAGAGGGTGTGTGTAGGTCAAAGTGATTTTGGATGAAGCGATAATAACTATATGTGTGGGTTTGTTTAGTGCGCAACATAATATCGTGTGAGCAGTGTAAATCTCTTTCGTGTGGTGCAAGGAAATGAAAGGTTAGTGAAAATATTTGGAAGCGTTCTTTAAAACTTTCGTATGCTTGTGTGTCTGTTAGTGCTTCTGAAATAATGTGATCAAACTTTCGGTCAAAGATGTTTAGTGTAAATATATATGGTGTCTTGATGAAAAATTTCTCGGTAATTTGTGGATTAGCGAAGCGATCGTCGTCTAAGAATTGATCTTGGTTAGCTCTGATGATGTTGTGATCATAGTATTCGAGTGTATATTCGTTAGCTCTAGGTGCAGTGTGTGTTTTTAGTGATTTTTTATATCCAACGTAAGTAAATTGTCTAGCGGTTAGTGGTGTAGTGAGTCGATATAGCATGTCCGTATTTCGCTCTATATCGATGTGAGTGTTAGATAAAGGTAAGCAAAGAGGGTTAGTAAAATGATAATATGAGGTCCAAGAGAGAGTGGGCATTAAAACGTATTCATCTACAAAGTTGCGTGTTTCGTTAGTGTCGTGGGGGGTGTTTAAGGTGTATTGTGGGAATGAGGGTAAGGTGATGGCTAAAAATTCTTTTGTGTTAGTATGCTTGGGGTGGTTGATGTATTCACGGGCTGTTCCTGGTTTTGCTGGGAAAGGATGGTTGGGGAACTTTCTTTTAAAAGTGCGGTAAGCTCTATTAGTGTTGAGTGAAGATTCAGTTGATGTGGATGATGGTGCTAATGATTCAGTATAATTTGAAGAGGGTGTAGGGGTAGGGGGGTTGGATGAATTTATTGTGGAGGAGATTTGGTTTATTGTTGGGGTATGGAGGTGGTAGGGTTGTTGTTGAAGGGTAATAAAATTATCTAGCTCTGGGGAGATTCGGGGGGTGTCTGGAGAATGAGATGATTGGTCAGAATGAAATGAGGAGTAGGTTGGGGTAACTTGGGAAGCATAAGAGGGTGTGGAAGTGATTGGGTCAGGGTTATTGGATAATATGGGTTGAAAAGGGGGTTGAGAAAAATTAGAAGAGTTATGAAAATTATTGGATGGGGATGGTTCTGAGTCGGCAAATTCATCGGGGGTTTCAATATTCGGGTTATTGAGTTGTGAGATGGAATATAAAACTGAGATGTGTGAATTAGTGTCGGAATTCATGCCTGATGTTACATTACTAGATGGAAAATCGGGTGGCGGAAAAGCAAAAAGTGGTATTATTGGGATTGGAGAGGTAAGATTGGTTGGGTGGGAATTTGATCGGTGTAGTGATCCAAGTTGGCGGCTCATCGTGGGCTAAAAAAATGATTATTTTGAGACTGAAAAGCGGTGGTATGGGGTTGTTCAATAATTTGTTCATAAGTATTATGATCTTGTGACTGGTGTGTCATTATATGTTGGATGGGACTTTGTGATGTGGTGAGTCGAAAATTTGGATTATGTGTGATGGCTAAATTTCGAAAATTTCGTGGGACTAGGGATAGTGGATGGTTATTTGGTAGGGGTGGTAATTGTGGTGCCGTTGGCGTTATGTCTACATTGTTATGTTCTTCGTCGTATGTATTTTGTCGTGTTGCTATTTTTGTGTTATATTCTTTTATTTGTGCGTCTAAAAGAATTTTGTTTATAGATGTAGAAAAGATTCCAAAAAATCCTGCAAAGAGTATGCGTGCTACGCTTGCTTGTCTGTTTACTTGTGTGTGTATAGCACATGTGTTGTAGATTCCTTTTAAAAGTGAGAAAAGAAATCCAATAAAGTTAAACATTGCGTATAAAATAGTCAATTTTTCTAAGATGTAGTAGGGCCATCCTAGAAAATCGAGGATCTCATTTTTGAGTGTAACAAAGCTAAAAATGTTAATTGGTGATATATCTTGGGGACGGTATTTTTCACCGTTTAGATATATATAATCTTTAATGTCTTTAAAATATCCGCTATAGTCTTGCGTGTAGATATCGGCAAATCCTGCGGTTTCCGCAAGTTTGCGTAAATTTTGGTCTATTGATTGTCTTTGTATAGTGTCCATTTGTGTTAATAATTCTTGGAATTGTTGTGTTCTAATGTGATGTTGAATATCTGATTTTGAATAGATTCCTATTGATTGTAAGTCTATATTTGGGTTTCGAGCAATAGCGCGAATGCTTTCTGGTGAAAATTTTTTGAGTGATTGCATTAATGTGGGATATGGAGTGAGAAGATAATATTTATTTTCATCAGGGTTTAGTTGTACTACATTGTGGCTGTTTTCTGATCCACATGGGACTGCGGTATCCCAGAAATAGGTTCTTCGTGAAAGTGTATCCACGAAATGTACTTTATTCTTATAAAAGATAGGGATTCTTTTATAACATCGTTTATCTTCAAAAACGTATAGTGGTGATACTTTTTTAGTACAAGTATAAAACCATAAGATGTTTCCTTCATAGTCTAAAAAATTTGATCTATTTCCAGATAATAAGTATCCTGCATAGGGTATTTTTAATACTGCTAGTGCAAGTGATTGTAATATTTGTGTTCGTTCTAATTCGCATAGTTGGTGTAGTGTTTCTAATTCGGAGAGTGACATTTCTTGAAAAATTCGGCTAATTGTATAATCTAGTTTCATATCTAAATGAATATCATAGTGGATATTACCGAAATATGTAGTATTCATTAGTGATAATTCTTGTAAGCGTGTGCTTCTGGTGTCATGGGGTTTTAGATGTCCACCAGGTTGTCCGTTGCTTTTTTCAAAATTAACTGGTATATAGGATGTTCCTTCGTTTGGAGGATGACCTGTGGCATATGGGTCAAGTTTTATTTTTCCAGTGGTCATGTCGAATCCTTTTTCGTATTCAACTAATATTTCAGAGTATTGTGTTCTGTGAAGTGGATTCCTGTATTTACATGCAATTTCTGTTTCTTGATATATTTGAAAACGTGTCAATTTATTTTCTATATTGTGTATGTTTCTAAAATTTGTACTTTGTTTTCGTGATGGATGTACTTGTTCATATGGAATTGATTGTATAAAGTATTTTTCGTGAAATTTTATCATACGAGCGTGTATTCTTGCTACTTGAAATGTTGTACATGTATCTTCGGGGAACCAAACAATTGTTGCTTGTGTTCTCGTTGTAGGGTCGCAATAACCTTGATCATTTTTACAAGGTAATCGGATTCCTTGATCGATCATTGTATTATCTGATAAATCTCGTGTTAGTTGTATTTTTTCGAGTTGTATTTTCCAATCGAAAAACATTATTTCTTGGTATCCTTTATTTTTTGTGTCTGCTTTGCAGTTTGATGGGTTATTTATACCAATGTGTGGTATCCAATGTTTATCGTGTAGGTCATAGGTTAATCGTCCGTGTGCGCCGTTATACGGGTATTTTTCGTCTAGTTTTATATGTCCTTGGTGTCTTTCAAGTTGTGATTGATGTACAGAGTCTGAAAAAACTTGAAAGTTAACTAACTTTCTTTCGGAGTTTTTATTTTGTGTGATGTTTAGTCTAAGTAATTCATTTTTACAATTGTCGGGATTGAGATGTAAAAGACGTTCTATATTACTCTGATAGAATGATTCATGGTCAAGTCGGTTTTTGTTTCCGTTCGAGACTTGTGAACAATGTACTTTCTTTTCGGAAAATGTTGCTGTGAATTTATAACCTGTAACTGTTGTTGCTCGGGCTTTTGAATAAAGTGTTGCTATTACATTTGTGGTTTCTATAGCTTGTGGTTCTGTTTCACATTGTGATACTTGATTTATTGCATATTTGTGTAGTGTTTTTTGTTCATTTTCTTCACAATCGTAATGTGTTACTAATAAATCTTGTGGTCCTGTACGAGGGGAAGGGTTTATGTTTTGATTTGAGATTACTAGAAAAAGGAGTTGAAGAAAAATTAATAATTTTAGAATATACATGTGTATGATAATCCTGAGTATGGATTATAAAATGTAATGTAGCCAATTGTGTTTTTGGTATATCTGTCGTATTTGTATATTACTTCAGTAGTTATAAACGGTGGTGGTAGTGCTTGAGCTGTTATGTTAGGTGGGTTTAATGGGTAGGGATGTTGGGTAATATTGTTTAACTTAACTGTGATTTCAAACTTTAATTGTAAACTGTTTTGTTGGAGTATTTGAATATTGTGATCACGGATATCGTTGTGAATATCTTGGCGATATTGTAATCTATTAAGTGCCCAGTTATGAAGGCGGTTACTTTCTTGATGTTGTCCAAATAATGGTGGAGGTGCTGTAAATGTATTCCAATCTAGTCTTAAAGGAATATTTATTGATGATTGTTCTCGGTATCTGGCGTCGAGATTATTTGGAAAATTTAAGTTAAAAGGTGGTGGTGAAATCTGGCTTATTGATGGTGTTGATGGTAGTGATAATGTTTCTGGTAGTGATGAGGATGTTGTTGTATCCGTAGAAATATCTATTGGATTATTGACTAAATTTAATTCACCTTGTGTAAATGAATGTGTTGTCCAATATGGTAGTCGTGATGCCTGGTTTGGGGGGTTAAAGGGATTTTCACGTATTTGTTCAGATGTTGGTGTTGAACCTAAGTAATCTGATGGTAGGCTTGAGGTGCTACGTTGTGAAAGAAGCGTAGGGGTTTCTGGTAATATACCAATGGGGTTTTCTGGAGTGTTTTGTGATGGGGATTGAGGTATATCAAAATGAACTCGGGGAGTTTGAAAATTTCTGTTTCGTCGAGGATGTATAATTTGTCTATTTATTTCGACTGTATTTTGGTTTTGACTAGGATTTCTTATTCTACTTAGTTCTTGTGGTAGTGTTGGGTATAGGTTATATGTTGGTTCGCTTAGAGGTGCTTGTCGTTGAACTGGTTCTAGTGGTTCTGATAAACGAGCATGTCGTTCTTCAAAAGTGTATGGATTGTCTTGAAAAGAAATTCGTGTAGATGTTTGAGGATTTTGAGTAGTTGAAGGTGGTGTTGGGTTATCTTGGGATGATGTCGGTGAAGACTGATTCTGTGACTGTTGGGTAGCAATTTTTGATGGATTTTTGAATTGTTACTTTAGTGGGAAGGTTTATGTTTATTATAATATTCTTCCAAAAAATAATTAGAAAAATTGTTGCTAGGGCAAATGTGATGATTGCTTTCTTTATACATTTGCATATTGTCAAAATGAGGGATGATAAAAATGTTATGAAAATTACAAACAATAAAAAAATATCAGTTCTACTGAAAATTGTTCGTATCATTTAGACAAGTTGTATAAATCGTACCTGTGGATATAATCAAGGGTTTTGGAAAGTTGGAGGAATAGTTCGAGTATAGTGTAGAAAATTAAAAAAATGTTACAAAAAATGATTAGGGTTATTAGAAAAGATTCAAGTATATCAAAAAGAAATATTATAAAGGTTTCAAGTATTGTAAAAAAATGTTTAAGATTTATGAGTATTTGAGTAACTGATTGAGAGAAGAGCATTTAAGAAATGATCTCTTGGTCGAATATTTTTTGCTGTTTGAGGCGATTTTCAAGTGTGGTCGGATTATTTATTAGTTTTTTGACAAGTGGGTTGAGTTTTGTAAAAAATTGTTGGGGGCAATTTTCATGGTGATCGGGAGGTCGTCTTTTTCTTTATTTTTGTTTGTCAAATGATCCGGGGTATGGTGAGATTTTTATACTTTAGGCTAATTAAAATGTTCATTTTGTTACTTTAGGCTAAGTTAACAAATTTGTTTTGGGGGTATTCGTGGTCTGAGTTGGGGAAATATTGTTGATCTTTGGGTTATTAGATAAGGGAGGGGTATGGTATTATGGTGATATTTATTTTAGTTGTCAAGTTGGAGTGGTTTGCTTATTTTTGACCTGGAGGTCGTAAAGTTATAGTTATAGATGTGCCTGGAGTTCTATATTATTCGTCTAATTGGTCTTAGTTTGAGTTAGAGAAAGTGACGGATTGGATGAATCCTATTGGTCTATTTTGAACTAGAATTATTGCGTACTTGTCAGCATGTTATTTTGAAAAATGTAAATGAAAAATGTTTCGGAGGTTTCAAGATTGTGAAGTATAATGTTAAAATTACTTTTGAAATTCCACTTTCTTTAAAATTTTAGATTGGGGGATGAATATTTTATAGTTTTTACGTGGTTGATTTCGGAGTCTTGTTGTTTTTCGATTTTCTGATTTGTCGATTTGTTCTTGGGGTATTATTTGTTCGGTCATTTTTCTATTTTTTCTTTGTTTTGGGGATTCTTTATGGTTTTGTGTATTGTTTTTGGTGGCGGTTGGTTTTGTGTTTTGATTTTCGGTGGGGTTTTCATTTTGTTCTGTGTTTTTCAGATGTGGTTAATTTTGAATGATTTTTAATCCTGTGAAAGAATATAATTGAGTTAATTCGCGGAGTGCGTATTCTTTTGGGTAATAAGGTAATAGGTTGTTTCGATGTTGAACGATTTCTTTTTTGTTTGAGTCGGTAATTTTATATGTGACATCAGTGGGTCTTGCAATTATTTGGTATGGTCCTTTTCGAAGGGGTTGTAATTTTTTTGAAATTCCTTTTTGAGTATTAAAATTAGGTATTAAAACAAATGTTCCAATTTTTAATTCGGAGGCTGGTGTAAAACGTGAATTGATTTGTTCATTAATGTTTTGTCTTTGTAATAACTTTTTTGTTATTTTTTGATAAATTTCATTGTGTTTTTTATCTCTATTTAGAATCCATTCGGTGTGTGTACCGGAGGCTAGTTTAAGAATTTGTGGGTGATGAAAATGATCTTCATCGTGTGTATGTAAAGGTAGGTTATAACAAATTGAGTCTTTATTTGGTTGACAATAACCTTGTGCGTTTTTATGAGAATTTGCTGTAAACATTATTGGTTTGCGTGGCTTTTGGTTAAAAACCACTTCGTATGGTGACATTCCTAAAGTTGTCGTAATTTGTGAATTATACGCTAAGGGAAATAATTTTACATCTGCTGACCATTCGGTATATTTTGTATCATTTCCGTTGATGATACATCTAAGATATTCTTGTAATGAACGGTTCATACCTTCGACTAAGCCGTTTGTCCAAGGTGCATGAGATGTACGTGGTTTGTGTTTAATGTTATATAAATGACATAGTGTGATAATTTCATTATTTATGAATTCTGTACCGTTGTCTGTAACTAAAATTTCTGGTAGTCCGAATTTTGCTATCCAGTGTTCATAGAGTGTTGTGTAAGCGTAATAAGCGTTACAATGTGGTACTGGGTTAAGTGCTACATAATGTGTAAATGCGTCAACAATTACCATAATGTAGGAGTTTCCTTCGGATGAGGGTGAAATTGGTCCTTTGGTATCAAATGAGATACGAAGATTAAAGTACAAACTTTGTCCTTTAAAATCTTGTTTTTGTGCTATTTGTTTTTGATTTGGGTAAGGTTTATTTAGTTGACATACTATACAATCATTGCATAGTACTTTTATCCAAATTGGTGCATTTGGGAAGTAAAAATTTTGTATAAAATTTGAATATGTTTTTTCTGATCCAGAGTGTCCTTTAATATTTTGTGTATGTGAAATATTAAAAGCTATAAGAATCATACTTAAAGGGAGACAGGGAACTGTAGATTCATTCAGGTTTATATTTGTGCCATGATTTTAGTTGTCTATTTATCGGGTCAAGATTTTGATATTGTTTCAGTGTTGAAATTGTAATCGTTTCTGTTGGAGGGAGAAAAATGTTTTCAATTTCGAATTTAGATAAGGGTATTGTATCAAGTGGGTCGTGGAGGTCAAAAACTTGATTTATTGTGTATTTTGAATCATTTGTTTGTGGTCCTGATAAATTTATTTTATCAGTTAAATTTTCTTTTTCAATTAGTGGAAAATGGTCTTTCTTAGGTGGGTGTTGTTTTGTTCGTTTTTGTTGGGTGTTATTTTTTATCCATTGAGAATATGGGATTGGTTTGAAAGTTGATGTTCCAAGTAGATCAACTTCATAATGATTATTTTGACAATCTAAATAAAGTGGGAAATGTTGTAAACTATTTATTTGTGATTGTTCAATATCAGTTTTTACTGCATATTTGCATTCCAATCGGGGTGATGTTTCGTTTTCTGCAAGGTAGAATTTTATGTTTTTGGGTATTTCAACTGTTGTTTTTCGTGTAAGTAATTCAGGTGGTGTATTTCGACTTAAGGTGTCTGGTAATGCAAGATTTTTTCCTGCAGTCCAAACTATATGTAAGTTTGGAAATTTCATTAGAATTAGTTGAAATCTGTAAACTCGGTGGTTTGGGTTAGATTTTTGTGTAAAGAGAAAGATGATTGGTTTATGGTCTGTGAATAAAACTGTGGGGTGTTTTGATCCAAGTATCAGAAATTCATATTCTGTCAGTGTATATATTATGGCTGTACATTCTCTCATTAGAGTTGAGAGTCGTAGCTCTGCTTGAGTGAATAATCGAGAATTTGCTGATATGAGGTTCATTTTATTTGTACCATTATGTGATTGTAATAGTGCTGCACCGATGCCAAAGTTCGAAGCATCGCACATTGCATAAAATGGTTGATTTGAATCTGGAATTGTGTTTGAAATTTGTTCAGTTAAAAGTTTCTTTATTTCTTCAAATCGTGTTTGATGTTCTGTGTTCCATTCAAAATTATTTTGTTGTCTAAGGATGTTATAAAATGGTCGTAGATATAATTGCATTTTATAAACATATTTACTTAAAAAGTTTAACATTCCAAGAAATTCTTGGATTTTCTTTTTATTTGTTGGTGGTTGAAGTTTTTGAATAGCGTCAATGCGTGATTTCAATGGAGTGATTGTTTTTCTTTCTATATTATGTCCTAAGAATTTAACTCTTGTCAAAAAGAAGTGTGATTTATCGGGGGCGGCCTTCAGATTTTCGTTCTGAAGTATTTGGTGATATTTTTCTAAAACATTGAACATCTCGTCTTTTGTTTGTGATTGCATAAAAACATCGTCTAAATAGGTGATTGCGTTTTTCTTGAGTATTAGTGGTCTAAAAATTTTGCTCATAAAAGCTGAAAATGCTGCTGGTCCTATGGATATTCCATAGAATAAGCGGTTGAATTCATATTGTTGGTTTCCGATAACAAATTGTGTTAAACGTCGTGATTGTTCATCTAGTGGCATTTGATTGTATGCACTATTCATATCGGCGGTTGTAAAGTATTTGCCGTTTATTTTTGTTAAAATAACTTGTATTGGTTCAATGGGCCAATTACATTTTGATTCATCTATAAGTGAATTGAGGTATCTAGCATCGAGAACGATTTTTAATGATTCTCCTTTAGCTAGAATGATAACGGGGTTGATAAATGTGTTCCCTTTTGGTTGTTCTTCTTT
This sequence comes from Symsagittifera roscoffensis, assembly GCF_963678635.1. NCBI lineage: Eukaryota > Metazoa > Xenacoelomorpha > Acoela > Convolutidae > Symsagittifera > Symsagittifera roscoffensis. The sequence continues at coordinate 3,598,282 of NC_087067.1, forward strand.
ATTAACTGGTGATATAATGTTGTATTGTTCTAAAATATCGAGTAATCTGTTCACTTTATCATGTAAGTGAATTGGTACTTTACTTGCTCTCTGTTTTTTGAAAACTGCGTCTGGTTTTAACGGGAGATGTAGTGATGAACTGATTTTTCCAACATCGAATTTTGATGTTGCATAGACTGATGAATATTTAATTAGCTGTTTGGCTAACTTTTCGAATTCGTCTTGTGTTATTTGTGAATGTTGGAAATTAAACATTGTTAAAAATTTCTGTTGGTCCTCTGTGTAGTTACTTATGTTGAATGTAGGTTTGAAATATGGAGTTTTTGTGAAATAATCCGTATTTCTGTTTTCGTTACTTATTATATTATTTATAGATAATTCTTCATTAAGAATTGTAGATTGGCAAATATCTAGTAATTGGAGTATATTATTTACGGGATAGGCTTTTTCGTGTATTGGTGATATTGTAGCGTTGGTTTCACAATATCCTAAAAGTCCTAAAGGTAATGTTACTTGGTAAGGTGTGTTGTTATAGACATGTAAGGAAATGATATCTGAATTCGAATTTTTCAAATATTTTATGGATGAGATTGTGATTTTGAAAAATTTGTGAATAGGTTTGAATTCAAAATCTGACATATAAAATTTTTGTTTGTTTTGTTCTTTATCATATTGGTGAACTTGTTTGATTGAAAAATTATAGATATTTCCTGATAGTGGTTTTAGGTGTTTTCTTTGTTGGTTAAATATCGGGTAGAATTTTGAAAAGAATGGTGGTTGTTTATTTAATCTTTGAAAAAATGTTAAGGATGTTTCTTTTGTTTTTGTATATTTATCTTTGATTAATATTTTACTATTTAGGATGTTAATTGTTGGTATATACTTCGAAATAAATGGTATTCCAATGATATTATATTTAATATCAGTGATATGGAATATTTGTTTAAATGGCTTATTTAAAATTTTGCTTTGCTCCATTGTTCTGGTGGGGAGGAGAAATAATTGGATTTTTCCGTAGTTTATCAATGTTGATCCTTGTGCTGTTGCTAACTTACTGGAGGTTTCAAGAGGTGTTAGCTTTGGGTGTAAAGTTTTTATTTCATTCCATGTGGGGATGTTTATTATGTTTGATTCTGCTCCTGAATCAATTAAAAAATCTATTTCAAGGTCTGGTGGTTGAAATTCTTTATTTCTTGGGCTTTCTAAGAGAAATGGTATTGTCCAAATTTTTTCTTTGGGTTGTTCTTTTTGTATATTTTGATAAATGTGGTTTGTATTCAAGCATTTTGTTTTGATATTTTTATTGGTTTGATTTGTAGTGTTAATCTCATTTGTTTCTTGCGTCGTTGGTGTGGAATTTATGGGTGTAGTGTAATAATTTTGAAGAAATTCTGATTGATTTTCATATATGTGTGATGAAAAAGGTTGTTCATATATGACAGATTCATAGTCATTTTCGATTTTTATCATATTGATAGAAAGAGTGTTTTCAGTATCACTTTCTGAATCTGATGATGTACAGTTTATTTGATTGAGTTGTAACGTATCAGTTACTGTGTCATCAATACCTGGAGGGTCTGATGTTGTTTCTGGATTAGATTGTACTTGATTAATATGTCTTTGATGTTTAGGTGTACTACTTCTGTGGCGATTATTAGAATTATTATAGTTATTATTATTCCGGTGTGGTGATTGGGAATAATTTCTATAACGATTATTATAACTTGAGTGTCGATTCTGTGAATTATTTCGCGATCTGTTTTGGTAATTATTGTTTGGTCTGTTAAAGTTCGATCTATTATATGAGTTATTCCTTGATTGATTGTTCGGGTAATTCTGGTTTCGGTTGTTTGAATAACTTCTATTTCGATTATAGGAGTAGTTTCTATTCCTATTGTATGATGAATTTCGCGATTGGTTGTTTGGATAGTAGTTATTTCTTGATTGGGAATGAGATCTAGAAACAAATCGTTGTGTATTTGAATGTGATCTGGAGTAGTTATTTCGACTATTTGGTCTATTGTAGTGATTTTGTGATGAATTATGCGTGTTTCTTCGTTCTGGTGATCTTCCTCTATAACTTGAGTTATATGGTGATTGATTTCTTGTATAATTTGTATTGTTCGGGAGTGGTTTTCCTGAACTGTTGTTGCTGTAGACTGTTTTGTTCGGTAGGTTTTGATCTTTTTTCATGTATTGATGGAATGATTTATTTGGTTCTTTATATTTTTGAGGTTTATTTTGATTGTCTTGCTGTTTTTGTCTACATTCGGAAATACTATGTCCGTATCGTCGGCAATAATTACACCATTTTTTGAAAGATGGTTTGCCTTTAAAGTTTGGGTTCTTTTCGTAAATATTGAGTATTTCAGTGATTTTTTCAACGAGGTCTGTCTCTGATTCCTGTATAATATTAATATTAGTGGGAGTCGTTTCAATTCTGTTAACGTATTGTAATTTCAGATTTTCCGTTTCTTCTAGTTTCATCGTGATTTCTGCTTGTTCTAATTTGTCTACTAGTTTTCGAAAATCTAAATCGGGTTCTCGAATTGAAGAAGGATGGGATGCTCTCTTTTTTATTGCTATTTTCCTTAATTGTGGTGTTAAGGTCATCATTAAGATTTCTGTCATCTTTGTGTTTTTATAGTCATGTGTATTTAATGAATATGCTTTTCGAACTAGTGTTTCGATTCGTACTGCTATTTGCTTGATGGTTTCGTTTGGTAATCTGCGAATTTCATTACATAAAACTCTTTGTTGTTGTTTGTTTCTTTCGGAGTCAAACATTTTTGAAAATTCCTGTGTAAACCTTTTCCAGTTTGATTTTATTTCTAGAGGTAGTACTGAAAACCATTTTTGGGCTGCGCCATCTAAGGTTGTTTGTATTAACGCTGTGCGTCGATGTATCCAGTTTTGATGTAGTGGCGTATTAATTGGTTCAGGTCCAATATTTAAAATCAGGTTTGCTGTTACTGCATTTAAATAATCTTCTACAGAGTATTCAGGGTCTGTTCCTGTGAAAACCATTAAAGGTTTGTTTGATGTTATTGATGATCCACCCATAAGGTATGGATTCATTGTCATTTGTAATGATTCTGCTGCATTTGGCATTTGAGAAAAATTTGAAAGTTGGTTTCTTGTTATTTCATGTTGTTGGAGATAATATGGGAGTGGTATTTCATTTTGCATTTGTGATGGTTGATACGAGTGTGCAGTCATTGGATTTTGTTGTTGAATTGGTTGAAAAGATTGTGTATTAATTAGATTTTGTTGTTGAATTGGTTGTTGATGTTGTGCATCTATTGGTTGTGGAGAAAAATTTCTATGATTTGTACGTGTTCTCTGTATTCCTTGTCTACGATATTCTTGAGTATTTGGTGCAAATATATCTGGTTGTAAGAAATCATCATCTGACGATAAATAATCCATTTGATAAGATGTCTGTTTTTTATTTTTATTTTGTTGAAAAAATGGGTAATTTTCACTGTGATCCTGTGGAGGATTTGTTTGGAAATTTATTGAATTAGGTTGGGTCATTGGGTTATCCCAATTTCGAGATCTTGTATATTGGTTAAAATTTCTTTGTGGTTGATTATATGTTTTTGATGGATATGTATAATTATAATTATGGTCTGTAAAGTTGTTTCTAGTGAATGTTTTGCGTGTTTTTGATGGTATTGTCATGGGTCTGTATGTTTGGTAATCCATATGTGAATATTTAGGGGCAACCGAAGGTTTAACGGTTGATTGTAAGGTTACCTGTGTTTGTGAAGGATTTGTATTTCTTGGTGTTGTTAAATTTGGGCGTATTGGTGAAATACTTTGTTGTGTAGTTGTTGTGTGTACAATTTCTTCATTTATGAAGTGTGATGGTGTCTGGATATCTTGTTGAGTAAGATTCCTAGTTCCATTGAGGTTTTCATTGTGTATGACTGTAGAGTTTAAACTATTATTTTGTGTATCGGGCAAAAATGTATGATAGTTTAATGGTGTTGCATCAATGGTGAATGGTATTACTCTTACATAATCTCTTATGTAAGATATCGTACTTATTGCTTGACTTGAGATTGTTTGTGGGAAGCTTATAAATGCGGGATGAGACCATTCGGGGTCCCAAACATAATCTGATTGTTCTGTGATAGCGGTATCATCGTTCGAGTTTTGGGGTCTAAAATTTTTTCTTGCTTGTGCAATTAAATCAATATTGTGTGTGAAATAATCTATTATGAACCATGCCAAAATTTTTTGTAGATCGTGTTTTGTATGTTGTGAAACGTCGTCTTTCGTGAAATTTTCTTTAATGATGTTTAAATAACTAGAGAGTAGTGTGATTTCATGTCGTACTCTTAAATGTTTAGATGTTTCTGTCGGTGAGACATTTGTTATTGGGATTTCGTTTTCTAATATCGAAATATAACTATATATTATTGCGAAAACTTCATTGGTGAATATGGAGTTTGCTCTTTGTGAGTTATGATATTGGATGCTTTTTATATATTCTGAAAAAACTTTTGAAAATTCTAAATCAAGATCGTCTGTTTGAATTGTATATTTTCTATTATTATGGTTTGGTGAGGTGAATTCTATGGAGTAGATTCCATACTGTTGTGTTATGTTGCATATATCTTTTAAGTAGTGGTCTATGATTTGTCTTTTGATTTTTACATCTGGGAACTCTGTTTTACATGGACTGATTCCGGGTTCAAATAAATTTAATAGTAAATTTTTGCAAAATATATGCTGTCCTCTATCAGTGGTTGCATCTATTATAAAAGGAAAGATTTCATCATCATCTGGGGTTTCGTCACCTGGGGTGTGCGTTGAGCTCATTTTTTCGTTCGATGACTGTTAATATGTAATTATTAATGTGTCGAATTGGTTGATTCCAATTGTATAAATGTACTGGTTTGTGTTTATACTGCTTTTTTATTCTTCTTTTTCCTCTTTTTGATGAATTTGAAGTTGTTTCTGAGTCAGAAAAATATAATTGATCGTGAAGTGGGCAATTTTTATCTATTGATTGTTTTAGTTTGTAAAGTTCGTCTAAACTGTTGGTTTCTGATTCTGAAAATGCGTTTCGATTTTTTGAAAATCTTTTTCGTGTTATTTGTCTTTGTTTCGTTATTATTTTTCTTTTTAGTGTTTGTCGTTTTGTTCGAATGTATCCAACTGTTTGTGTATGAGGTGTGATTACAAGGTCGTATTTTTTGTTATCTATTTCACAATTGTGTAAAACGATTGTTTGTTTATTTCCTAGGTTTTTAAATGACATAAGGTTTAGGATGACGGATGCAAAAGGTTGTTAAATGGTTTCTATTTTCCTAAACTGTTAGTTCTTACGATTTTTTGGTTAGCTTAACCTGGGTCTATTTGTTCAGGGTTGGAGAGAAAAGTATATCGATTCCGAAGAATGATTCTTTACTTTCTCGTGGCTAGTATAAGTTAAGGTGTTAACTTACTTAATCTTACTTAGGGGTAGTGATTGTGTTCAAGGGTTGGAGAATAGTAAATCGATCCACAAGGTTCAGGTATAATTAGAACGCGAGTAGTTCGTTAGATACTATTTTAAACTTACTAAGTCTAAGATTTATCCTGGGTCTGGTAAGAGGGGGGGGTCAAGTGAAGGATGAATAACCGAAGTTCTTCACTGTTTATCCTAATTTGAATGATTAGTTTTGTTTAAAAATTTCTATTAGTCTTAGGTCTTTAGAAAGGGTTGGGTAGTGAATCGACGTTTGAGGTCGTTAGACACTAATTAAGTGGGTGGGGGAGAACAAAGTTGTTCTGTTTGATCCAAGGATAAGCCTTGATGATCAAATTTGAAATTTAATTAATTAGAAAATGATTTAAGATCCAAGGATAAGCCTTGATGATCTGGTTTTAAAATTAAGTGAATTTAAGTTTTAATAAAATTTTAAATGTGTGTAAAGGAAAGATTTAGTGTTTTGATGATATTAGTGGGTTTATGATTGCTGTTATGTTTTAGGTGATGGAGCTGGAACAACAGGATGATTTATGTTTACTAACCATTTATTGTCATGCTACTAATTTTTATTTTTTATTTTTCAATAAATATTTTTCAAACATGTTTTGTATATTACTGCAGAGTTTTAGGAAAACGATCTTAGATCTTTTTATCAATCGTTATTGTATATTAATAATTTTGTTTAGCGCCTGAAATGATTTTGAAGATTAACTTCAAGGTTTTATGTTTGCAAATGAAAATCTAAATTCATTGCCAGTAGTATTCTAAATATAAAAGTTTGTTCTGGTTTTTGCCTAACTATCATATAGCTATATGGCAAGTTTCTACTTTGTCGTATGTCGTCTCTGGTTCGAGGTCTTCTTCCAATTCCGGGTAGTTCTGTTATGGTTCGGAATATTGGCTCTGATCTATTGAGTCGTAGAGACATTTCGATTAAATTATTGTCGTATAACATTTTGTAAATGTTTTTGTCTAATTTCTAATCTATTTTGGTTAATTCTAAGCTATTAAGGTCTTGTTCGAGACTTATGGTCGCACCAGATGAGTTATGACTGGAGTGTTTAACTCATAGAGTAATTTCGGATAGGGTACACCGTCTGCTCGTCACGCTATCTTATTTTCGGCCGGATAGATTCGTGCAACTTCTTAGTCTAATACCGATCCTAATCTTACTCTTATACTATCTAGTCTCAGGTTGTTTAACTAGTCTCTGCTAGGCTCAATAGATCTAGGGTATACTGGTTTATTGCGGCTGCTGAAGTGCTCGGGAGAGTCCAACTAATTTCTAAGTTAAATTCAAATCTCTCTGGTGCTGAAATTACAAGTAACTTCAGCACTTACAAATAAGTGGGTTGTTAGTTAGATGGATCATGATTGGTTAATATTAAATACTTTACATTGGTAAAATATCTAATTTATCCAATCATAAAATGTAGTTTAGATCAGGTTCCAAAATGCAAAAAAGAGTTTATAAATTTATCCAGTCAGCAAACTGCCAAATTGCCCGTTTTAAAAAAATTCCAAAAAACTTCAAATAAAAAATTGTTGTTTCAGCTCAAGGGGTCGATAAAAAATGCTCCCTCAAGATTTATGTACTAAAATATGCTACTTACGTTTGAAAAAGGGAGCTGACTGACCGTATAAAACTACGCTCCTAAGTGTCAACGTCAAACAACTGAAACGTTTTGGCAAAAAAAAACAAAGCCAACCGACCTCTTGGATGTTAATGAACAAGGAAACCTAAAAAATTCAATTTCAAAAACCTTTTCTGATTGACGCTTTTCTGATTAAAACAACCCAATCCGAGCAAACAGTAAAAATTTTATTCCGCTGGGATACGTAAAAATTATAACATACTTTTGGACCGTTTCCTCAAGCAATTTTCTTTATAGCTATAAGAGCGCATAATCGAGCCCCGAAAAAATTGAGCTTGAACAACTTGAGACTTTCTCTTGGAAAAAAAAATCCTTTTTTAACTATGTTCATTGACACCTACGAAAAACCTCAGCAACAAATACAACAAGAATGATTTAAAACATTTTAACAAATCTTGACAAAAATACCATTTTGTTAGTTAAAACTTTTGCAGGAAGCTTTTCAACGAAATTGAAGTCAAGAAGAATTACAAAAAAACTCTGCAAAAAGCCCAGAATGTTCTTATCATAGTCTTAAAAAAAAATTATCAGTCGTTTTTTTTCTGCGTGGTGTGATAAATGGATATGAACGAAAAACTAGAAAATATTCGCCACTCATAGTAAAAAAAGGCAAATTGGGCAACAGTTTTTGTGGAAGAAATTATTTTTTTAGAAAAACAGCTTTATATGGCCTTAAAGCTCTTTGATTTCTATAATGTATGATTGACACTTTTTTGACTAAATTAACCCAATTTGATACTTGAAAAATTTTTTAAAATCATTTTGAATGATTGAAGTTTTAGATTGCCAAAATGCGCTAAAAATAACTCCAAAGAATGATTTTACTCGAACAAAATTAAGTTTTCTCGGCTCAAATTAAGCGTAAAGTAGTTATTGTAAGCTTGCTCTCTCGAATTTAAAAAAGCATCAAAAATTTCCAACCTATTTTTCTCAATACTGGCACAATTTTTCGAACATTTTCAAATATTAATCGAATCGCAATTGAAAGGGCTCTAACATGATATATCATTGGACCCCATCCGATGATTATTTGTTGTACCTGATTTTGCATGTTTAACAAAAAACTAAAACACACCCGAATACAAAGTTCTTCCCTATTTTCAATGGTCGGAATAAAAGCATACAAGCAAACTGGAACTATTGAAAAAATGTTGCATCTGAAGACACTCCACAAAGCAAACCTTGCAAAGTTTGTCTTTAAGGGTTATATGATCAACCCTTAAAGACAAACTATTTTGGAACCTTCTTTTCTTGCTACTCTACCTGTTACCACTTTCAGAGAAAACGACGAAATACTAACTTCTATTTCGGGACGAATTGGCTCGCCTCAATTCAGATTCCGATTATTTCTCAGTTAAATTAATTTACTATTAAATTGCTTGAGATTATACAAAAAGGCAAAAAATGAAAAAATTAACCTTGATTTAATTTCAAAAAAAATCTGTTAAAAGTTTTATGAAGGGTAAATCTGACAGATGAGAAAAAACATAGCCAGAAGTCGGTTAGAAAAGAGTCAATGAACGCAACTGAACAGAAACAAAACTTTGTTTTTTGAAAACATCTCAAACTCTAAATTCCAAAAAATGGCCTTAAAAACTTCCATATCTATAGAAACTTATGATTGACACTTTTTGACAAAATGAACCCAATCTGAGACAACTGGATCAATTGGTAATTTTTTTATTCCACTAAAAATCAGCAAGTTGAAATCAGCACTTTCGAAAACTGAAGTTGATCCCGTTTTTTGTGACCTAAAGACTTTTGCGGCTCGACAGTGGAATTTGTCTTCCTTTCAACAAATGACCTAAACTTGAAAATAAATCGAAAACCAACCCCAGAAAACGTAATATTAAACCTGAACAAATTTTTAAACTTATCCTAAAAAAATCATCACGTTCATCGACGCTAAACCGGACTGGGCACACATCAAAATCTTTCTAGCCAGATGTAAAGATGCACTAAGCAAACACAAGCAAAAAAACATCAGAAAAAATTGAAACTATGGAGAATAATTCCTCTTGTTTAAAATCAAAACAACTGCACTCAAAAAATAAACACAAAAGATTAACACACATGCAATTGGTTGGAAAAAGTAACCTCGTAATAGAACACAAGATCTGCTTAATTAAAAAAAAAACAAAAAGATAACAGTCTTCAAAACAGGAGACCACTTTTTCTTTCAATAATTTAACTTAGTGGCGCCCCTCATGATGGAAAGTAATAAATCTCAAAAAATTGCGAATATCTCAAAAAAAGAACAAATCGAAGCCATCAAAATCAATTTTAACCGATTAGTATATAAGCAGATACCTAAAAACGTAAGCAGGGCGAAAACAAAATTGTGTATTGGAAAACATATCCAACATAGTTGGAAAAGAGTCAATAAGCGCAAGTAAACGAAAAAAAATTATGACTTTTTTTTTGAAAAAAATCTCATTTTTCGATATTCGAAGAAAACAATAGATGCCCTTAGAACTCTTTGACTATCTTGAACAATTTATGATTCGCATTTTTTGATAACACTAACTCAATTTGAGAAAACTGGATCAATAGAGGTAGTTTTTATTCCGCTGGAAAATCTGAAAACTAAAATCCATTTTTGAAACCACAAATCGATGATGTTTATCGTGACCTTTACACTTTTGCTGTTCAATAGTGGAGTTTGCCTTCCTTTTAACAAAGAAAGTGAACTGAACTAAAAAAAACACACGAAAATCAAACTAAAAAGTAAATTAGAACCTGAAACTCCAAGACTCTTCCTGAAAAAAAATATGGCGACCTATAAAAGAGGCTGATGCGTTCATCGACTCATAAAAACGTGAAAACCAGGGAAACGTAAAGGGAAGATAAAACAAAAATTTAGCGCATATCTGCAAGAATTGTACAGCAAAACTTTGCTGCGCTGCTAAGACTAATTTTCTGTTAACGATGACTTAGAAAATTTGTGGTTTATTAAAAAAGTGGTTTAGCCAATGGGAACTTCTAACAGTTGGGAAATTAGAAGGCATTGAAAAGCCTGATAAGTCAACAAAAACCAAGCACGCAGCAATAAAGATGGACCATGTATGTAAAAAAGAAAGGTTTATATAATATGTAGAAGAATCGTTTATATAAAAGCTACACAAAACGACCTTTTAGAACCAATTGCTAAATCCGTAACAATTGAGGGCTACCAATCCAGCCGTAACACCAAACTGCTTTAAAAATATATGGAGGTACATTGTGAATTGGCGAGCGTTCTCGGCTCCAAAGAGGGAGCTAAAAAGAGACCTAGAAAGAACACTGCGCCGAGAAGACTATGATTTTGCTTAGTATGTAATATTTTGTTTAATTAGAATTAACATCATTTATTAACACTAATCTACATAAGTATTTATAAACCTTAGGATCCAAAATCTAGCGATATTAATTTAAATGATTCGAATAAAAAATTAACTCACTTTTAGTTCTTCATATTTGGACAAAAACTTCTCCGGTCGAGGAGAAAACTCGGCTATCTTTCGTTTCGCATTGTGGGCTGAGACTTGCGTGAACACAAAAGGCGTCACGTTTTTCGAAAGTTGTTCAGTAAAGGCAGCTGCTTGTCCTGAATCAGGCGGTACATCTAGCAGCTTCAACAGTTTGTGAACATTTCCTTGAATTGCAAACTCGTTCGACATTAAGGCGTCTTTTAGGAAGAAAAACGTCAGCTGATTAAGTAGTTCATTAACACCTGAAAATATCAATATATTTCAAATTTCCGTCTACTTTTTAAAGACTAATCAGCAGTGTTTCTTTGAAAAAAATAGATGAAAAATATGAGAGGCAATTTTTACCAACGAATCACAACGCTTCCGACAATGAAAAGCAGAAGAAAAGATTGAGACTGACACCGGCGAAAACGAACTTCATTTTCGCGTCCTTTTTAATACATTTTCGCATCAGAGCTTTCGATACATAATAAACATGTTTATGTATCGAAAAAACAGGTTTATGTTTATTATGTATCGAAAAAAAGGTTTATTCTGAGGTATAATCGGCTTTGTTATCACTGATTTTTTACTTGTACTATAACGTAAGGGGTGCGAAGCTCCGCTTCGCCTCTGTTCAACTTTGTCAAGCAATTTTACCGTATTGTTTTCCCGTAATGTTTATAAAGTAATGTTTCACGGTCGTTTTATGTATTTACGGTCGTTTTACCGTAAGGTTTTACCGTTTATTATGTATCGAAAGTTATGTATCGAAAAATAAAGTATCGAAAGTTATGTATCGAAAGTTTCGATACATAATAAACTTAATGAAAAACATTACAGTAAAACTATAAAACATTATAACAGATAATTATGTTTTCTTACGGGAAAGTTTTACAGTAATGTCGTTTTTATGTTTCTATGTTTATTATATATTATCTTTATTATGTATACAATATGTTTATTATGTATCGAAAGAAAGGTTTATGTTTATTATGTATCGGAAAAAATAGTTTATGTTAAGGTATAATCGGCTTTGTTTGCACTGATTTTTTTTCGACTTGTATTATATCGAAAGGGGTGCGAAGCTAAAAAGAGGTGCGAAGCTAACCTTTCGAAAACTTTTTCGATACATTACATAATATGTTTATTATGTATCGAAAAAAAAGGTTTATGTTTATTATGTATCGAAAAAAAAATTTCTGCTGAGGTATAATCGGCTCTGTTACGACTGATTTTTATCGACTTGTATTATATCGTAAGGGCTACGAAGCTTCGCTTCGACTCTGTTCGGCTTTGTTACCACTGATTTTTTTCGACTTGTATTACATCCTAAGGGGTGCGAAGCTCCGCTTCGCCTCTGTTCAAATTTGTCAGGCTATTTCTTCAACTTGGTCGTTTTACTGTAATGTTCTGCCGTAATATTTATTATGTAAAATTTTACTGATGTTTTATGTATTTAAGGTCGTTTGACCGTAATGTTTTACTGTTTACTATGTATCGAAAATTTTGAAAAATTATGTATCGAAAGATTCGTAAAGTTATGTATCGAAGTTGTGTATCGAAAGTTTCGATACATAATAAATATTATGAAAAAAATTACGGAAAAACGACCAAGTTGAAAAAAATGCTTCACAAACTTGAACAGAGGCGAAGCGGAGCTTCGCACCCCTTAGGATATAATTTAAGTCAAAACAATTAGTGGTAACAAAACCGATTATACCTCACCTTTGTTACCACTGCAGTGGTAACAAAAATCAGTGGTAACAAAGCCGATGTGATAGCTAATTATGTTTTATGTTGATTGTGTATCGAAAGTTGAAAAGGTTTCTGATATTTTTAGCGGATTGAAAAGGTTTCTGCTGAGGTAAAATCGGCTTTGTTACCACTAATTTTTTTCGACTTGTAATATATCGTAAGGGTTGCGAAGCTCCGCTTCGCCTCTGTTCAAATTTGTCAAGCAATTTTACCGTACTGATGCAATTGGTAATTTCAAAACTTTCGAGACAAATTAAACACAGTTGCTAGAACACCACCAAAAAGCAGCTCTTTTAAGTGTCATAAGCGAAAGTAGAAATGAGCCTCGAATTTGCAAAAAAAACTCGAGGCTCAGCAAAAACTCCAATTAGCAAAAATCTGCTATCTAGGAAATTTGAGTCGCACGCACTAATCATTCAGCCACGGACGCTTAAAATCCCCAAAAACCAGCCACCAATAAAGCAGCTACAAATTCTAATAGAGCCCCAATTCAATGCAGCATAAGTAGCAGCAAATAAAAAAAAAAGGTACAATTTTGCATGTAATAAATCGCAAATCATCAAGCTACATTATGTATAAATTTTGCATTTCAAAAATTGCGAGATATACTAGCGTAAATCCAACCTCCGGTACTCATGATAAACCGCATATACGGGAAATAAGATCTGCATTCTTTGAGTGTGCTTTGACAGCACCCAATTACAGGGTTCGTAATTACAAATTTTGCAAAGAGTTTATTCAAGTTTTGATGAACCATAAAATTTTGTGAAGTTAAAATGAACTAAGAAACGTCACATCTGGGAAGCTAAAAGCAATTGAGCAGCCGCATTTAGACGCACGATTTACAACTCCTGAGAGTACTCTTACAGTTACCCAACTACAGCGATGGGAAAATCAAATTTTGAGAAACTTCACCATAAGTTTTCTAAAAAGAGGTAATTTTTTTTGAAAACCAGAAAAAATTTCACATCTCGAAAACTACCAAGATTTGAGCAGTCTTATTAGTGGGCAATAATTGCAATCTTTGAAAGTGCTGTCTGCACACAACTACATGGTTGGGAATTTCACTTAAGTGAACTATTTTGTAATTTGAGTTTTCTGAAAATTTCCAAAAAAATCACAAAAATCGTCGTATCTCTTTAACTAAAAAGATTTGATTATTCTTCATTGAAGGCCGAATTTGCAAGTCCTGAGATTACTCTAACAGCCCCTAAGTACAGGTTAGGAATTTCAAACTTTGAAAAAATAAATTAATTTAATTTTCAAAAATTTTTTTAAATAAAATCACAAAAACCGACATATCAGGAAAACTGCAAAGTTTTGAGTAGTCATATTTGGAGGCAAAATTCACAAATCCTGAGAGTACCCTGGAAGAGCCTCACTACAGAGATGATAATTACAAATTTAAAAAAAAATCGTATCCAAGTTCTCTGAAAAATTTGAGAAAATCCTAAAAAACGTCATATCTCGAAAACTACAAGATTTTGAGCAGACATTTTCAGAGGCAAGTTTGCAACTCCATGAGAGTACCCTCACAGATTCCAATAACAGGATTGAGATCTTCAAAGTTTTGGAATTTTTTAACATCTAATGTTTTTTTTTAAACTTCGGAGAAAATCATTAAAAAAAACGTCATATCTCGAAAACTACAAGGATTTGGATATTCATATATGGAGGTCAGTATCGCAAAACCTGCGAAAACTCTGACAACATCCAACTATTGGGTTGCTAATTACAAACTTGATGAAATAAAAACTGATTTTGAACGCGAAAAACGAAAAAACCTTAACCATTGCAATAAACGATAGCTTAAACGTGAAAAAATTCTTTTGTTAAAGATGCAAAATAAGTTGAAAAAGTTTAAACATGGCGAGATAGTGAGGCCCGCATTTAAATAGATAATAGACTTGAAAGAAAAAAAATTAAAAAAAATTAGGAGACGGGTAGACAGACATAATTAAAAAAAGCAGGTATACAGACAGACAGACTTAATTTGGCCTCGAAAAAAATTACTGAAAAATTAATGACCTTGCGGAAAACTAAAGGAAACATTTTCTTAATATAACTTTGCAATATATGATATAGCTTAAACATGCAAAATTATTATGCTTAAACATGGGAGATAGCTGTCACTAGCATTTAAACATATAGATTCAGTTAGAAAATTTCTGAAATCAAGATTTTATAATAGTCATGTTGGTTTAAACAAATAGCTTTATTCGGCTCACTTGATGAATTAAAACTGCATCAACTGTGTAAACTTATAACTATTCGAAAGTCAAAGCACATATTATCGATAAGCTGTAAAGGTGCAACAAACTGCCAATCATTTTGTATTGCCATTTCGATGCAGCAAAAATTGTTGCTTTAGGTCGCAACAAAAGTCGCAGCAACAGGTGCGACTGATGTTGAAAAAGATAGAGCTCGTACTATAACACTTTGCTTGGCAAGTGTAAAAATGAAAAAAAAAGTCAAAAAACAATTCGACTTTACCAGAGGCGTAACATTTGCCAAGACGTAGCAAGCATGACTAATCCGGGAGGAATCGTTTTTCTCCTAAAAAATGGACTAAGCCGCTAAAACCGGGAAGCTGCCATAACCCGTAATTCTCATTGAACGCACAATCTCAGATTTGGGTGGGTATTTTTCGAGAAAAAACAAGTTTCAAAACAATGGTCAAAAATTGAAAATTTGACTTTTCCGAGGGTCAAAACTTCTTGTGAAAAGTTAATGCGTATCCGCATATGCAGGTGATCGTCCCACAACCCGTTCTACCTATAGAAACTAAAATCTCAGATTTCGGAGGGTAGTTTTCGAGAAAAGCAAAAGTTTGAAAACACTGCCAAAAAAAATTGCAAATTTGACTTTTCAGAGGGTCATAACTTTTTGTGTAGAAAAATTTAGGCGTAATCATTTATGCAGCGGAGTTTCCCACAATCCGTCCTTTCGATTGAAACTTAAATCTCAGATTTGTGAGGGCAGTTTTCGAAAATAGAGTAAGAGTTGTAAAAAACGGTCAAAAGTCGAAAAAATGACTTTTTTAAGGGTTAGAACGTTTGTAAACGAAAATTAAGCGTAACCACTGATGCAGTTGAGCTTCCAACAAACCGTTCTTCACTGGGAAAAGTCAAAAAGATTCAAAAAATTGTCAAAAATTCTACATTTTCGAGGGTCATTACTTTTTGTGTAGAAAAATTCGGGCGTAACCGCTTATTTGGGGGCGCTTCTCACAGCCCGTTTTACCTATTGAAAACAAAATCTCAGATTTGGGAGGTTAGTTTTCGAGAAAAGTCAAAAAGTTTGAACAAACGGTCAAAAAAACGAAAACTTGACTTTTCGGAGGGTCGTAACTTTTTGTTTAAAAAAATTTAGGCGTAACCGTTTAAGCAGCGGAGGTTTCCACAACCCATTCTACTCATTAAAACCTAAACCTTAGATTTAAGAGGGTAGTTTTTGAGAACAGAGAAAAAGTTTCAAAAAACGGTCACTTTTTGTGTAAAAAAAACTTCCCACGACCTTTTCTATCCGTTGAACCCAAAATCTTAGATTGGACGGGTAGTTTTCGATAAATTGTAAAAAAAAAAATCCAAAAAATTGTGTCAAAATTCCCTTACACACTTTTTCGAAGGCTTTAGAAACAGGGGCAAGGTTTTAAAAAAGGCTAGGGGAGTATGCAGGCACACAGGAGAGTGGGCGGACTTCCCATTGATACCACTCTTTTGACACTCGGTGGAGTAGTTTTTGAGAAAAACAAAAACTTTCCAAAGCGTCTCAAAAAATTAATAAAAAACCCGATCCCATTTCAAACAGGAACTGCTTCTATCAAACAGGATTTTTAATTACAGCACCAGAAATTTCGAGTTTATCTGCATAAAATACCCGCAAACCAGCAGCTCGATAAGGAAAAAAATGATTAAAAACAACATTTTGTTTGAAAAAAACTATGGTCGGAAATTTTTGTACCACTTGAATAAAAACATGCAGCTCTTTTTATCTGATTGGTGCTATATTTTGATTGCAATATGGACCAAAACCTTTTGCTACTCATACCTGAGATTTTGTGTTATTTTCATTTGCTTGAAACATTTAGCTCATAATTCCGTTCATTGGGTAAAAAAGGAAATGTCCACTATAACTGTTAATTCAGTGCAACAAAACTGTTTTCTTCCTAAATAGCATGTAAAAAATCAGAATAGTTTTTGATTCGTTTCTAACCAGTTCGAAAAATTACATGAACTCCTGAGTCACTGTGAACAACGCCGCTCATTTCATCAACACTCAATGCAAAACTCGCTTTTTCAAAGGATGGCTGCATTTGGCCACGAACAAATTTTCCTAAGTCTCCGCCCGACTTTGCGCTGCTGCAGTCACTGTGCACTTTCGCTATATCTGAGAAACGCTTTAACCTTTCTTCACTTATCTTGATTGACCTCAGTTCTTCGATAAAATCGTTCAAAATTTTGACCGCTTCCTGCTTTGATCTCGTTATTTTAGGTTCTTTCCATGACGATGGATTTCTCGATTTGTCATGCTTTACTAAAATGTGGTTGCATCTACAGGATTCACCAACAGCGTCCTTAGGAAAGTCCCATTGACTTTCTCTAGTATGCGTGTTGAAATAATATTTCTTTTTCTGTGATTTGCTAACTTTCTCCTCCCACCCAATTGGCAGTTTTCTTTTTGACATTTCGATGCAATTTCATAAAATCTGAAAAAAGAACAAAACTCTGCTTCCGTTGGTACTTAAAACCTAAAGACTATTGACTATTTCTGGTTCGTATTCACACTGCCGAAATTAAAAACCTCTTCACAACGCCAAAAATTAAAAAAACTATTCACAACGCCGAAAATTAAAAACCTATTCACAGAGTCTAAATTTTTTTGTTCCAAATGACAAATTTAATTTTAACAATCTATTCTTTTGCTTGTTTTGCCTCTTTTGTACCCTGTTTAGTGAATATCCGTGCCGAAGTACAGGCCGAAGTGGCTACCCAAGTGCAGCAGTAAACTGGTAATAGGAACCTCAATACTGCAACCCCAAAGATGTCGGAGCCACGGTTCACTCGTACAGAGGTGCAAAGCTGGCCAACCTTGCCGCTACTGTCTCGCGCTACCCCTCGCAGAAACGGAACTGTGTTACCATAGTAGACGGCTTTAATAATAACTCATCTACGATTTCAGACTTTGCTAAGGATTGGAGATTTCTAATAAATTTGATAATTCGTAAGTTTAACCGAAATGTGCTTATTATCCCCAAAACCATCCTCTGCAAATAATCACTTTATAGATAGAAAACTTGGTGCTCTAAATAATTCTTTGTTTTGCCTTAAAAATAGATTTCACCACTCAAGACTCCGAATTGTTTCCCTCATTCTAAACGTTAGTTTTAGTGCTAACATGTTTTGTAAAGAAGGTACTCCATTCTCTTTCTACGGTAAAAAATAATTCAGTTTATTGCTCGCTCAGCTAAATTGTGTTTTTTACCATAACTTCACCCTCCTTGCTACTAAATTATGACCGATCAAACGCACTGCCATATTTGCAAACGCCACCTTCGAAAATGAGTCATATTTTGCGTCATTTGCAAAGCATACACCCATGTCTCATGTAGCGGGCTACAGAGCAGCAAAATGTTTTAAAATAGGATCTCCTGCATACAATGCAACCCTGAGAACTTTGCAAAAGGTTCCAAATCCACCAACAGACCGCCAAGCACATCCCTTGTCACAAATCGAGAAGAAACATCAACGGCAACACACGAAACAAACGTACTGCCCAACGCAAATCAGTCTATTACATCGCCCCCAGCAATCCTAAGTCTCCTCTGACTCTTGGAAAGTTATCGACCAAGAAATTGAGTTTAAAACAAACGACCTATAGAAAATGTCCTTAACTGGAAACCGCTCTTCATAGTTCTAAGCAAGAACAAGCCCGGTTTTTATTTCGTAGAAGTACTGAACCAGCAAATGTTGTCAATAGTAGAAGAAAAAGCAAATTTTATTGTCGCAATGAAAGCAGCAATGGTTGTCCCACATTTGCTGCGCCTCAATACTAAATCAGAGACAAACGGATCCAATTCCAAAATTCCGAGCCGCCAAATATTTTATGGAAGCAAGGCTCACTAGACGACCTTTTCAGTGAAGCGAAAGCTTTCCAAATTAGACATCCAAAACAGAAGAAGTGCAAAGTAAACGAGAAAGTTAAAAAATTCGATAAGCTGATGAGTACAGGGAAATTATCTATCGCCATTGGCTGCCTTTCAGACAACAAAACAAAAAGAGCACTTCCCTTAAGCGAAGTCAAGGAAGGAAAATCACTCCTTACTATCCTGAAAAAAAACACTCCCAAGCCAAAACAGCGAACACTAACTATATAACTGAAATAAGTGAAGACACAATGCCATACCACTTCTCTATAATCAAACAAACAAACGCCAAGACAGTTCGGAATTCAACCCTGAAAACGCACGGAAGCCAGGGTCCCTCAGGTCTAGATGCGGGCGAATGGAAAAGAACATTATCTCATTTCAACCAGACATCCATAGACCTTTGCAAGAAAATAAACTTCATCCCCATGGTACCCTAACGGTGTAAATTCATGTCGTCTGATACCTCTGTACAAAAATCCAGCGGTCAGGCCCATTGTTTTAGGCGAGGTTCTGAGACGAATAATTGGCAAAACAATCACCCAATGTTTAAAATCATACCTTACAAATCTCGGGAAAATTTTCCAACTCTGCTTAGGCCAGAGGTGTGGAATCGAATATGCTATCCACAGATTGAGGAACGAGTTTGAGAAACTGGAAATTGACGCCATACTATTTATTGATGCAGAAAATGCCTTCAACCCGCTCAATAGAGAAATTGCTCTAAAAATGTAGAAATTCTTTGTCCGGCACTACAACATGTTCTGGTCATCTCATATATATATATATCCCTCAAACTTATATGTCAATGACATGGTTTTGGCATCTACCGAAGGCACAGCGCAACGTGATCCCCTCAAAATGGCTATGTACGGAATTGAGATAATCCCACTGATCGAGCTCCTGCAAAAACCAAAGGTCATTAAAAAATGGTACGAAGATGACGGAAGCGCTGCAGGTGATCTTATTAGTCTCCGCGCAATACTGGCAAACAGGATGTGCACGGAAAAGCTTTCGGCTACAATCTAAAGCCTTCCAAGTGTCAACTCGTAGCAAAAAAAACACCGTCGGGAAAGCGCCATGAAGGTATTCGAATATTACAATTGTAGACATTTTTAGAGTCCTTGGATCGGTTATAGAAACATCATCAGCATGCAATGAATGCATGGAAAGCGAAATTGAAAAGACAACTACACTAACAAAAAGCTTTTCAAAATAGCTAAAACATCACCATAAAATGCGTACTCCTGCTACACGAAGGGAGTTCAAAATAAATTAAGCTTTCTAGCCGGAACAGCTCCATAAGCTTTTAAGAAAATAGATGAAAAAGAGAAAAACGTAAGACAGCAGCTACTTCCTAGTTTCAACTCCTCATAAAAACTAAATCTAAATTTCGAAGATCGCAGCCTTTTTGCACTACCACTGAGAACAAGAGGATAAGACTTCCTCAGTAACTCGGACTTTTCCAGAAATTATGACTGGCCAAGATTCATTTGTGATCCATTTGAAAACATTCATCCAGAAATATCTGAAACGGAACAAACACTGATAAATTAAAAAAAAAACAAACTGAGAGACAGAACATCACACTCTCAAAAAAGAGTAAAACTATGGAAAATTGCTCATCAGAAGAAAAGCTGTCAAAAAAACTAGCATCACAGAAAGGAGCATCGAACTGGCTAAGCGTGCTACTCTTAAAAAAGTTAACTTTTTCCCTCAACAAATCAGAGTTTAAAGATGGCTTACATCTGAGTTAGGGATAAAAACCACCAAACTCTCCATATGCATGCCCATGTGGACAACCGTTTACACTGACCAACTCTGTAGACTGCCCCAAAGGTGTATACACTCACCTAAGACACTATG
Organism: Symsagittifera roscoffensis; assembly: GCF_963678635.1. Lineage (NCBI taxonomy): Eukaryota > Metazoa > Xenacoelomorpha > Acoela > Convolutidae > Symsagittifera > Symsagittifera roscoffensis. Next base: position 3,618,640 of record NC_087067.1, read on the forward strand.
AGCCAAAATTTTGAAATAGAGCCGAAACCTCAACCATTGGAAGGCGAAAATTTTCACAGCAAAACGACAACTACTGAGGATGACGCTCGAGTTGACATCAAGGCAAATGAACTCTGGGGAAGCCGATTCAGCCGAACCTTTTTTGATGTAAAAATTGTCAACCCCCATGCTAAAATCTGCCATAAAACTATTTCTGACGCCCAGAAAAATCATGAGAGTGTCAAAACATTAGAATACCAACAAAGAATTCTAAATGTAGAACAGAGCAACTTTGTACCACTAATTTTTGCGTGTACTGGAGGCGCAGCATACGGCTCTACAAAAACCGTCCAGAAACTAGCAGAGAAAGTAAGCAAAAAACGGAACGAATCAGGCGCCTTTGGCGACAATATACACTAACTTTGAACGGGAGCGCGCGCCAAAAAAAAAGGAAATTTTTTGTCAAAATTTAGCAGTTTTGTGTAAATCCACCCCCCCCCTTGACAAAATCCTAGATCCGCCCCTGTATATAGTTATATAGTTTTTTTTGTTCATTTTTCTCAGAGAATATATAGTTTTGGTTGTCTTTTCTTGGATCACGTATAAAAAAATGAACAAAAAATTTCGTCTGAGGAAGCAACTAGGTTATAGAAAATTAGAACATGTAGTCCACAGAAGTTCAAGTCGAAGCGCAGCCAGTACCTCTGAATCTGAACCTAGTGAAGCACCAAAAAAACAGAACGCTGATCGTAAGGTGATCGAAATTAACGAGCAAGGGAAACTAGGATAGCAATGGAGGACGAAACGACGAAACCAGTGCGGCTAACCTGACCCAATTTGACCCGATCGAGGAAAAAGAGAAGACGTTCATCCAACCAGAACTTCGCAAAAACGAACAAAATTCGATGTTTCGGATGATGAGTCTGAGTAAGAGAGGCAGCAAGAAAAATCATGCAAGAAAGTGGAACCTGAAGTTGTTTCTCCAACTCCTTTTTCTAGTAATCTCAAATCAAAACATAAACCCTTCCCCTCGTACAGGACCACAAGATTTACTAGTAACACATTATGATTGTGAAGAAAATGAACAAAAAACACTACATAAATATGCAATAAATCAAGTATCACAATGTGAAACAGAACCACAAGCTATAGAAACCACAGATGTAATAGCAACACTCTATTCAAAAGCCCGAGCAACAACAGTTACAGGTTATAAATTCACAGCAACATTTTCCGAAAAGAAAGTACATTGTTCACAAGTCTCGAACGGAAACAAAAACCGACTTGACCATGAATCATTCTATCAAAGTAATATAGAACGTCTTTTACATCTCAATCCCGACGATTGTAAAAATGAATTACTTAGACTAAACATCACACAAAATAAAAACTCCCAAAGAAAGTTAGTTAATTTTCAAGTTTTTCCAGACTCTGTACATCAATCACAACTTGAAAGACACCAAGGACATATAAAACTAGACGAAAAATACCCGTATAACGGCGCACACGGACGATTAACCTATGACCTACACGATAAACATTGGATACCACACATTGGTATAAATGACCCATCAAACTGCAAAGCAGACACAAAAAATAAAGGATACCAAGAAATAATGTTTTTTGATTGGAAAATACAACTCGAAAAAATACAACTAACACGAGATTTATCAGATAATACAATGATCTATCAAGGAATCCGATTACCTTGTAAAAATGATCAAGGTTATTGCGACCCTACAACGAGAACACAAGCAACAATTGTTTGGTTCCCCGAAGATACATGTACAACATTTCAAGTAGCAAAAATACACGCTCGAATGATAAAATTTCACGAAAAATACTTTATACAATCAATTCCATATGAACAAGTCCATCCATCACGAAAACTAAGTTCTAATTTTAGAAACATAGACAATATAGAAAACAAATTGACACGTTTTCAAATATATCAAGAAACAGAACTTGCATGTAAATACAGGAATCCACTTCACAGAACACAATACTCTGAAATATTAGTTGAATACGAAAAAGGATTCGACATGACCACTGGAAAAGTAAAAATCGACCCATATGCCACAGGTCATCCTCTAAACGAAGGAACATCCTATATACCAGTTAATTTTGAAAAAAGCAACGGACAACCTGGTGGACATCTAAAACCCCATGACACCAGAAGCACACGCTTACAAGAATTATCACTAATGAATACTACATATTTCGGTAATATCCACTATGATATTCATTTAGATATGAAACTAGATTATACAATTAGCCGAATTTTTCAAGAAATGTCACTCTCCGAATTAGAAACACTACACCACCTATGCGAATTAGAACGAACACAAATATTACAATCACTTGCACTAGCAGTATTAAAAATACCCTATGCAGGATACTTATTATCTGGAAATAGATCAAATTTTTTAGACTATGAAGGAAACATCTTATGGTTTTATACTTGTACTAAAAAAGTATCACCACTATACGTTTTTGAAGATAAACGATGTTATAAAAGAATCCCTATCTTTTATAAGAATAAAGTACATTTCGTGGATACACTTTCACGAAGAACCTATTTCTGGGATACCGCAGTCCCATGTGGATCAGAAAACAGCCACAATGTAGTACAACTAAACCCTGATGAAAATAAATATTATCTTCTCACTCCATATCCCACATTAATGCAATCACTCAAAAAATTTTCACCAGAAAGCATTCGCGCTATTGCTCGAAACCCAAATATAGACTTACAATCAATAGGAATATATTCAAAATCAGATATTCAACATCACATTAGAACACAACAATTCCAAGAATTATTAACACAAATGGACACTATACAAAGACAATCAATAGACCAAAATTTACGCAAACTTGCAGAAACCGCAGGATTTGCCGATATCTACACGCAAGACTATAGCGGATATTTTAAAGACATTAAAGATTATATATATCTAAACGGTGAAAAATACCGTCCCCAAGATATATCACCAATTAACATTTTTAGCTTTGTTACACTCAAAAATGAGATCCTCGATTTTCTAGGATGGCCCTACTACATCTTAGAAAAATTGACTATTTTATACGCAATGTTTAACTTTATTGGATTTCTTTTCTCACTTTTAAAAGGAATCTACAACACATGTGCTATACACACACAGGTCAATCGACAAGCAAGTGTAGCACGTATACTCTTTGCAGGATTCTTTGGAATCTTTTCTACATCTATAAACAAAATTCTTTTAGACGCACAAATAAAGGAATATAACACAAAAATAACAACACGACAAAATACATACGACGAAGAACATAACAATGTAGACATAACGCCAACGGCACCACAATTACCACCCCTACCAAATAACCATCCACTATCCCTAGTCCCACGAAATTTTCGAAACTTAGCCATCACACATAATCCAAATTTTCGACTCACCACATCACAAAGTCCCATTCAACATATAATGACACACCAGTCACAAGATGATAATACTTATGAACAAATTATTGAACAACCCCATACCACCGCTTTTCAGTCTCAAAATAATCATTTTTTTAGCCCACGATGAGCCGCCAACTTGGATCACTACACCGATCAAATTCCCACCCAACCAATCTTACCTCTCCAATCCCAATAATACCACTTTTTGCTTTTCCGCCACCCGATTTTCCATCTAGTAATGTAACATCAGGCATGAATTCCGACACTAATTCACACATCTCAGTTTTATATTCCATCTCACAACTCAATAACCCGAATATTGAAACCCCCGATGAATTTGCCGACTCAGAACCATCCCCATCCAATAATTTTCATAACTCTTCTAATTTTTCTCAACCCCCTTTTCAACCCATATTATCCAATAACCCTGACCCAATCACCCCCACACCCTCTTATGCTTCCCAAGTTACCCCAACCTACTCCTCATACCATTCTGACCAATCATCTCATTCTCCAGACACCCCCCGAATCTCCCCAGAGCTAGATAATTTTATTACCCTTCAACAACAACCCTACCACCTTAATACCCCAACCATAAACCAAATCTCCTCCACAATAAATTCATCCAACCCCCCTACCCCTACACCCTCTTCAAATTATACTGAATCATTAGCACCATCATCCACATCAACTGAATCTTCACTCAACACTAATAGAGCTTACCGCACTTTTAAAAGAAAGTTCCCCAACCATCCTTTCCCAGCAAAACCAGGAACAGCCCGTGAATACATCAACCACCCCAAGCATACTAACACAAAAGAATTTTTAGCCATCACCTTACCCTCATTCCCACAATACACCTTAAACACCCCCCACGACACTAACGAAACACGCAACTTCGTAGATGAATACGTTTTAATGCCCACTCTCTCTTGGACCTCATATTATCATTTTACTAACCCTCTTTGCTTACCTTTATCTAACACTCACATCGATATAGAGCGAAATACGGACATGCTATATCGACTCACTACACCACTAATCGCTAGACAATTTACTTACGTAGGATATAAAAAATCACTAAAAACACACACTGCACCTAGAGCTAACGAATATACACTCGAATACTATGATCACAACATCATCAGAGCTAACCAAGATCAATTCTTAGACGACGATCGCTTCGCTAATCCACAAATTACCGAGAAATTTTTCATCAAGACACCATATATATTCACACTAAACATCTTCGACCGAAAGTTTGATCACATTATTTCAGAAGCACTAACAGACACACAAGCATACGAAAGTTTCAAAGAACGCTTCCAAATATTTTCACTAACCTTTCATTTCCTTGCACCACACGAAAGAGATTTACACTGCTCACACGATATTATGTTGCGCACTAAACAAACCCACACATATAGTTATTACCGCTTCATCCAAAATCACTTTGACCTACACACACCCTCTAGACAACCACACCATCGTTTTCAATTCATTAATTCCAAATACACTTCACCATTTTTCCTAAATTTCACATACTGTATTAAAGATACTAACCTTCATGGTATTCTTCGTAATTATGACCCCATAACCCAAATGTACATCTTCTGTCCCATCACCAAGACCTTCAACGCCGAAGAATCCCGACCCTTCCTTCTCCCGCACGAGTTTGTACAACCCATAGAAATCCCAATTTTAGAATTCATCCACAACACTAAATTTAATCACAAATTATATAACTTAATCCAAAACACACCTTATGAGTTTGCAGTTGGCACTGAAGAACTAACCACTATTAAGGCACTTCAATTGCTTTGGCCACTGCTTCAGACTAAAAATATCATCCGCATCTTAGCTAAACTACTAACAACTTCAGAACTAATTCACGACATCTTCCCCGACGGTTTTTTCCCCGACGACTAACAGGTAAGTATGAATTAAATGAATATTACTAACTAATTAAAATATTAAAAACTCACCATTCTTTATCCATGTTTTCTTTAGATTTTTAGCCTTCATCCGACAATCACCTACAAAAACCACAAAAGACAAATAAAAATCGCAAATTTCATCAAACAGATTTCAAAAATTCTATTAATCTATTACACTTATAAATTTATAAAATTAATACCAATGCAGTAAATTTATTTCTAAAATTTTCCCCACAAGCAGTAAATTTAATTATGATGAAAATTTGTAACTTAAAATTCCCCCATAACTAGCAGTAAATTTCCAAATTCTATGCAGTAAATTAATAAAATGCAATTGCAGTACTAACCTTTTGATATTTTCATTCATTCGCACAGAAATTCTATCCACACTCGCACAGCTCGCCCACGAAGAATTGTTTAAAATAATGAATTTCAGTTTCAAGTTTTCACACTCAACAACTCTAACATATAATAACATGTTTCAAACTTTCCTTTAACCCGGTTGGAAAGGAATCATATACTAAACAAAACTAACCAACGCAGCTTACTAAATACCACAAATCATAGAATAACAGCATGACTAAGAAAAGGAAACCAACGGTACCCAAACCGGATTAACCCAGTTTAAAACTGGATAATTTATTCTTTTGAAGACTATTATAAAGTCTAAGAAAGAAATAATAAAACACAAAAAAGTCAAAAGACAAACCCATACCACGAACAATTTGCTTTTTGGAAAAAGGACATAACCAACAAGACATAAGAAAAACCACAACAAACCCAACATAAAACGTTGTCACATAACAGGACCCCTCACAAAAACCGCATGAAATCATACTCCCACTCCTGGCCTAACCCACCAGGAAGGACGTCCTGAGCATGCTCTATAGCCGGCCTAACCCACCGTGCTACATCCACGCTTTGTGACCACACCTCTATTTTTAATAAGAGCTACTCAAGTGTGAGTAACTCTTCAAAATAACCGAACTAAAACAAAAAGCTTTTGTGAAAACAACTAACTAAAATCATAACTAAAAAATATTAAACTAATAAATGTTTTATAAAATGTAAATTACATTATGCAATACATAGATCAGAATACAACACCAAGGACGAACATCTAAAGACAAAACGACCCCACTACACTCGAGAGAGAATGACCAACCACAATCGATATGCAACTCACAATCACAACTCAAAGGATTTAGAGTACGACTTGACTTCGCAGAAAAGGACTTCATTGAACTAGACCAATGACCACCTCGATGACCCAAGTGTACGTACAGATCCGAGTAACCAGGCATCCCCTCCACGCACAATCTCCACGCCATTCCCAAACTAGATCAGACACAAAAGAAGTTCTCCCCGAAGAACAGAAAAACCTGACATAGCCAACCATTCTGAAATCAGAATTGATTTTGTTGCAGAGACTCAGTCGTTGTCACAAGAAGAACACAACGTCTTATGTCCCTAACTCCAGCTTCCTGAAACTTCTTTAACAAAGAAGAAGCGGAAGAAAATTATGATGTTCACCAAATACCAACGTCCATCATCCATCCTTGAATTACAGAAGAACTGTTCTAAAAAACTCTGTAAAACCCGGATGGGTGGAACCTGATCTAAACTACATTTTATGATTGGATAAATTAAATGTTTTACCAATGTAAAGTATTTAATATTAACCAATCATGATCCATCTAACTAACAACCCACTTATTTGTAAGTGCTGAAGTTACTTGTAATTTCAGCACCAGAGAGATTTGAATTTAACTTAGAAATTAGTTGGACTCTCCCGAGCACTTCAGCAACCGCAATAAACCAGTATACCCTAGATCTATTGAGCCTAGCAGAGACTAGTTAAACAACCTGAGACTAGATAGTATAAGAGTAAGATTAGGATCGGTATTAGACTAAGAAGTTGCACGAATCTATCCGGCCGAAAATAAGATAGCGTGACGAGCAGACGGTGTACCCTATCCGAAATTACTCTATGAGTTAACCAACTCGGTCCTAACTCAAAAGGGCGGCCTCGGAACGTTCCGAAACCAATACCTCAGATGTGTTCCTATTCTACGAAGTTCAATGAAGTTATAAACCAAGAGCGATGCTAGGAAACAAGAACAGTCGTTTCTGAAAAACAAGAATTCGATTATGTCTAGCAACAGTCGAAAAGAAAAAACTCGAATGCGAATCCGAAAAAAAACCTTCAAAGACAGACTTGAAAAGGATTTGGCAAAGGGGAACTGATCCCTCGAATGAGACGGATTCCCAACGGTCATCATGTCAAGAAATCCGCTATAGTCTTCACGGATCGACAATTTCAAATACGGATTTTACTCCAAACTCGAAAGTTATTTAAGACAAAAAAGCGGAATCTACTTCACGGATGAGACGAATCTCGGTTGGAAATACAATGGGAACCTCCTCTGCATTGGACAGTCTGATAATTTCAATAAAAGCGCAATTAAATGATGCAGCATCAATCATCAGGCTATAGGCACCGGTTAGGTCTACCTGGCTAGGCTTGACGGTAACGCTAAGCTCGGAAAATGAGAAGAGTGATATATTTGGAGAGGTGACAGCAAAACAAGATGAGTTGAGGCAAGGCATGTCGAGAAAGATTGGTCCAGCGGACAAAGAGGCCCAGACTGGTCAAGATGCGCTGAGCGGCGAAACTGCCAGAATGCGGTCGCAAGTGAGAAATGAACAGGCAGTGTTGACGCAGATAGCTGCATGGGAGGACGAAAAAAGGGAACAAAGGTTGACACTGGTGATCGAATGACTCCCAACTAATTATGACATGATGAGCTGCTAACCTATGACAACAATGGAAGACCGAATGGACGAGAAATGAATCGGGTGATACAAAATTTTGATGAGTTACTGACCAGCAGTAACTGTACAAACCACTCGAACACTGGCCACAATGCGAGCAAACAAGGCAGCTATCGAAACCCATATTGTGTAGAAGCACAGCCGAGATGAGGTACAAATTTCAGCCCTGGACAGGGGGATCAACACAGAGCAGCTGCAATAGTTTGAACAGGACAGATCCAGCGAGACCAACTGTGGACGCTCCCTCAGGGACAATGTTACTCTCCACGTTCAAAAGTAGATCTGTTCCAAAACTTTTTGCAAGGTCACATAATTACACAATGTAAATCTCGATGTTTGAGCCGCCCAACAAGTCCCTACAAACTATCCAAGTCCACCGAAAGAGATAACAATTCACAAGATTTTCTCAAAAAATGAGAGTCGGATGGCTGCAACGATACCTGGATAGAAGAAATGAAGCTCCAATTAAAAGAGGAGAATCTATCAAGGCAGCACATTGACATGTAGCCTATTGGGTATGGCCCTGACCTATGTAATGGCAAAAAGAACGATTAAACGTGAAAGCGAAAGGTCTTTGAAAATTTAATTAATCGTTTGGGCTCCGGAGTGCAAGGTTATTTGTGATGGCGAAGTTCGAGAAACAGATTCAACGAGAGGAAGAAGTGTATCGATAAGTTTGCTGGACGACCTCGCACTGCGAGTTATAAGTAGAAGTAGAAGTAACCATGATGGAAAGATTACAGAAAATACTCTAGCCATAGTACCACAATTCACGGATGATGTGAAGAGCGACGATTTTAAAAGAAGGCTAGTCACTTAAATAACTTTGTCAGCGGAATGTTTACCCACGCCAGATGACTTCTATTTGAAATTGTGAGAATACTTGCTGATAAAACCGGTTCAAAGTCGTTACAGCAATTCTGGCATGTACATGCATTCCGGATGGTACAAACCACGTTACAATTTGGACAAGAGGAGATGCGCAAACTGCGTCATGCGCAAACTACGTCTCTCTGCACCATCACGCTTCAGACTGCTCCTCAAACAATCATAGAATGAAAGCCACTGGTTAAGTTTTGATTACGCGGGAGCAGCCGATGAGGATGTGCACAATTGATGAATGATGCAACATCCAGAAGAAGGAATTGTCACTACAAAGAAGGTCAAGACGGTACCAGACGATTCGATCGCCTCGCATCATGTGGACTATGGTCTAGCTGCGAGAAAAGCACTACAAAAGGATGCTGCTGATGTTGTAGCAGTTTTTATTGCAGCAATTTTCCGACTTTCCAATAGTTGTGCTGTGTGACATGCTGAGCTAAATTCGAAAAACATATTTTATCCCGTGAATGTTTTTAAAAAGTTGAGAAGGCTGAAAAGTCCAACTTGGCCACTTTGGGACAATTAACGAACATTATATTTTTTGCTATTAACTCAGAGCGGAAAAATGTTTGTTTTTTTTCCCTTCTCTAAATTTTTTTCTTCGATTTTTTTGAAAGCGTAAACAAAAGTAATCAATAAACAACAAGACAACAAGGGGCACTCGGAAAAGTGACCACTTTGACCTAATACACGGGCTGTCGTGTTGTTTTCAGTCTTTAAGGAAACTGTCTGATTATGATTGCTGTTTCGTTTAAAAACAACGCAAAACAAAGCTTAAAATCAGAAAGCATTAACCTACCCCAGTCAAATTGAGGCAATATGTTAACCCCGTTATCCCCCCAAACATTTTCAAATTATACCTAATGTTGCTCGTGGACGTGCTATAACTGACCAAAAGACTTGATACAAAAATTGAGTCATATTAAAGAGGAGCGGGAACAAAAACTAGGCCTCAATCAAGCACAGTTGAGTTTCTTTTCATAAATATTTTCCGACAAATTTTTGCCGTCTGCTGGGAAAATGAAAGAACAAAAAGTTTTTCTAATATGTTTTTTTTTTGCGATTTCTTGTTTTTAATCGCCTATGACATTAGCAAAAGACTGACTTATGACAATCGAATTCTATTTCTTCAAAACTGATGCTTCTGACCTTGATTGTGCAAAGCAAAGATTGAATTACCCGGCTCAAAATTAAGCCCGTTTTTTATCTATGGAAAGAGATTTAATGGATCTAACTTTCGCGCGATTGGTATTTTGAATAATTTTTGCGCAGTGCTGCCACTGAAAAATTAGACCCATTAGGGCTCTAAATGGAGCCCAAAATTTGGAAAATTGGGCACAATCACCCCCTTCCATGTTAAATTTAGGGCCAAAAACAGAAGAACTCAAAGTTTAAAAGAAAGGGTAATGAAATAGTCCCAATTTTTGGAAGATTGGGCGCATCATTCCCTTGTGATAAATACTTGGCAGACACAAACTCTGTTTATAATATTGAGCTCATTCAGCCCCACACTTACAGAAATGGGGATCAACAGTTGAGCTCAATCAGCTGAAAGTTGGGTTTATTCAGCTCTTTTATTCAGAAAAAAAAACAGACATTTTTAAATTAAACTTTGATAGTTTTCGTTATAAATATATCTCATGCGAGTAAAGCCCCGGGTAGATCAGTTTAGAGAAAACGCTCTGATGCTATTCCACGATGTGGTGGTGGTCGAGTGTTTACCACCAAGAGTTTGAGGACATAAGGTTGAACTGAAGTACGAAATAACCTATGTTATCGATGTGATCGCTATGAAATAGAGACCTGCCAATCATGTCTATTAGGCTTAACAGCTTTGCGGTGCTAAATTTAAATTCACTCTTTGTTGTCTATTGAAAGATTATAGTTGCTGACTATTCCATTATTCAATATTTTTTATTAACTATACTATTATTTCAACCATATTAATAGTTCAGTTTTCAGATAAAAATTAGGCAATATCACATGGCGCAGCTAGCAGTTGCTTCTTTTGAAGACAGGACGGAACTGCTAGGAGTCCCTTCTTTTTGGGGTAAACCGTGGGAGGTATGGATAGGTCAGTTTTTCCTTGCCGTATCACTCAAGGAGAACTGTGACCAAAACATCCTATTATCAGACCCAGCAACGGTACAAGACAATCCTCCGCCAAAACCAGAACTTATTCCAAAATCAGAATTGACAATGGAAGCGGACAACAGAATCGCAAGGAATGAAGCAGCAGTCAGAAAAATAAACGAAGCAAGCGAAGAACTACGAAAGAAGGGTTTTAAAATAAGTCCAAATTTCTCCTACCATGAAGCAGACGCACGAATAAAATCAAGGTTGTTCTTTGCCCTGGGAAATGATGGGAAGGAGAGATTTTGCAACAACACGCACACACAAATCTAAACTCAGTAAAATTCAATTTTTTTCAGGATGCCTGTGAACAATTTTTCAAACGTGAGAAAAACTAACATATTGAAAGGATGCAAATTTACAATGCATCACATGGAGAACGAGAACGCCTCGAACCAATTTATCTTCGCCTAGCAGGACAAGCTTCTAAATGCGGATGGACTGAGGATATTGAAAAAGAAGTCATCCGCGATATACTTATAGCAAAAATGAGATTCTCTGACATACAAAGAGATCTCTGTATTACACAAGGAATCACAGTAGATGACACCCTCAAACCGGCATTGCTACAGGAGAAAGGATACGTAACAGCAAACACTCTCCGAAAGCAGAACCCGTCTGCAGCAAGCAACTTGACGAACTTCATCAATTCCTCTAACCAATCTCGGGTAGAGCAAGAACCACTTATGTCCATCCAAACTAAGAACAACTTTCAAAACAGAAAGAACAGAGCGCTGGGGAAGCGAAATTTTATATCAAAAGCTCAATAGGACCAACCTAACAACCAATCGAAACCGTGCTATTTCTGTCGAAAAAGATTTACACCCGAGAGTAGTAGAAGGGTGAGGGAGAGTGGGGGGGGGTGCCTGGTGACCCCCATGTATTAAGATAGGCTATAGAGTATCCGGTCACCAGGCTATGCATTAAGATAGGGAATAGATTTCCTATGTATTAAGATAGGGAATAGGTTTACCATGTATTGAGATACGAGGTTTCAGATGGTAAGTTTCAGAAAAATTTTTGGCGCCCGAATTTCCCATGTGTAGATTTCGCTATGTATAAGAAATTCATTGTAGGTAATTCAGAACTCAATAGGGAATAGATTTCCCTATGTATTAAGATAGGGAATATATTTCCTATGTATTAAGATAGGGAATAGGTTTATCATGTATTAAGATGGTAAGGTTTAAGATGGTAAGTTTCAGAAAAATTTTTGGCCCCCGATCTTACCATGTTTTAAGATAGTGTTTAGATTTCCCATGTATTAAGATAGTGTATAGATATCCGTGTATGGGTAGAGTGGTTCTTGCTCTACCCGAGATTGGTTAGTGTATAGATCAGTTTAGAGAAAACGCTCTGATGCTATTCCACGATGTGGTGGTGGTCGAGTGTTTACTACCAAGAGTTTGAGGACATAAGGTTGAACTGAAGTACGAAATAACCTATGTTATCGATGTGATCGCTATGAAAGAGAGACCTGCCAATCATGTCTATTAGGCTTAACAGCTTTGCGGTGCTAAATTTAAATTCACTCTTTGTTGTCTATTGAAAGATTATAGTTGCTGACTATTCCATTATTCAATATTTTTTATTAACTATACTATTATTTCAACCATATTAATAGTTCAGTTTTCAGATAAAAATTAGGCAATATCACATGGCGCAGCTAGCAGTTGCTTCTTTTGAAGACAGGACGGAACTGCTAGGAGTCCCTTCTTTTTGGGGTAAACCGTGGGAGGTATGGATAGGTCAGTTTTTCCTTGCCGTATCACTCAAGGAGAACTGTGACCAAAACATCCTATTATCAGACCCAGCAACGGTACAAGACAATCCTCCGCCAAAACCAGAACTTATTCCAAAATCAGAATCGACAATGGAAGCGGACAACAGAATCGCAAGGAATGAAGCAGCAGTCAGAAAAATAAACGAAGCAAGCGAAGAACTACGAAAGAAGGGTTTTAAAATAAGTCCAAATTTCTCCTACCATGAAGCAGACGCACGAATAAAATCAAGGTTGTTCTTTGCCCTAGGAAATGATGGGAAGGAGAGATTTTGCAACAACACGCACACACAAATCTAAACTCAGTAAAATTCAATTTTTTTCAGGATGCCTGTGAACAATTTTTCAAACGTGAGAAAAACTAACATATTGAAAGGATGCAAATTTACAATGCATCACATGGAGAACGAGAACGCCTCGAACCAATTTATCTTCGCCTAGCAGGACAAGCTTCTAAATGCGGATGGACTGAGGATATTGAAAAAGAAGTCATCCGCGATATACTTATAGCAAAAATGAGATTCTCTGACATACAAAGAGATCTCTGTATTACACAAGGAATCACAGTAGATGACACCCTCAAACCGGCATTGCTACAGGAGAAAGGATACGTAACAGCAAACACTCTCCGAAAGCAGAACCCGTCTGCAGCAAGCAACTTGACGAACTTCATCAATTCCTCTAACCAATCTCGGGTAGAGCAAGAACCACTTATGTCCATCCAAACTAAGAACAACTTTCAAAACAGAAAGAACAGAGCGCTGGGGAAGCGAAATTTTATATCAAAAGCTCAATAAGACCAACCTAACAACCAATCGAAATCGTGCTATTTCTGTCGAAAAAGATTTACACCCGAGAGTAGTAGAAGGGTGAGGGAGAGTGGGGGGGGGGTGCCTGGTGACCCCCATGTATTAAGATAGGCTATAGAGTATCCGGTCACCAGGCTATGCATTAAGATAGGGAATAGATTTCCTATGTATTAAGATAGGGAATAGGTTTACCATGTATTGAGATACGAGGTTTCAGATGGTAAGTTTCAGAAAAATTTTTGGCGCCCGAATTTCCCATGTGTAGATTTCGCTATGTATAAGAAATTCATTGTAGGTAATTCAGAACTCAATAGGGAATAGATTTCCCTATGTATTAAGATAGGGAATAGATTTCCTATGTATTAAGATAGGGAATAGGTTTATCATGTATTAAGATGGTAAGGTTTAAGATGGTAAGTTTCAGAAAAAGTTTTGGCCCCCGATCTTACCATGTTTTAAGATAGTGTTTAGATTTCCCATGTATTAAGATAGTGTATAGATATCCGTGTATGGGTAGAGTGGTTCTTGCTCTACCCGAGATTGGTTAGTGTATAGATCAGTTTAGAGAAAACGCTCTGATGCTATTCCACGATGTGGTGGTGGTCGAGTGTTTACCACCAAGAGTTTGAGGACATAAGGTTGAACTGAAGTACGAAATAACCTATGTTATCGATGTGATCGCTATGAAAGAGAGACCTGCCAATCATGTCTATTAGGCTTAACAGCTTTGCGGTGCTAAATTTAAATTCACTCTTTGTTGTCTATTGAAAGATTATAGTTGCTGAATATTCCATTATTCAATATTTTTTATTAACTATACTATTATTTCAACCATATTAATAGTTCAGTTTTCAGATAAAAATTAGGCAATATCACATGGCGCAGCTAGCAGTTGCTTCTTTTGAAGACAGGACGGAACTGCTAGGAGTCCCTTCTTTTTGGGGTAAACCGTGGGAGGTATGGATAGGTCAGTTTTTCCTTGCCGTATCACTCAAGGAGAACTGTGACCAAAACATCCTATTATCAGACCCAGCAACGGTACAAGACAATCCTCCGCCAAAACCAGAACTTATTCCAAAATCAGAATCCGCAATGGAAGCGGACAACAGAATTGAGGAATGAAGCAGCAGTCAGAAAAATAAACGAAGCAAGCGAAGAACTACGAAAGAAGGGTTTTAAAATAAGTCCAAATTTCTCCTACCATGAAGCAGACGCACGAATAAAATCAAGGTTGTTCTTTGCCCTAGGAAATGATGGGAAGGAGAGATTTTGCAACAACACGCACACACAAATCTAAACTCAGTAAAATTCAATTTTTTTCAGGATGCCTGTGAACAATTTTTCAAACGTGAGAAAAACTAACATATTGAAAGGATGCAAATTTACAATGCATCACATGGAGAACGAGAACGCCTCGAACCAATTTATCTACGCCTAGCAGGACAAGCTTCTAAATGCGGATGGACTCAATAGGGAATAGATTTCCCTATGTATTAAGATAGGGAATAGATTTCCTATGTATTAAGATAGGGAATAGGTTTATCATGTATTAAGATGGTAAGGTTTAAGATGGTAAGTTTCAAAAAAATTTTTGGCCCCCGATCTTACCATGTTTTAAGATAGTGTATAGATATCCCTATGTATAAGGATTAGAAATTCCTTGTATTAACATAGGGAATAGATTTCCCAATGTATTAAGATAGGGAATGGTAAGGTTTCAGGGTGGTGGTAAGAAAATAGTAAGAAAAACGGTATTTTTTGGATTTTGTGTGGAAATGTCTAGTTTTTTCGCAAAAATCTCGGCATGCGTTATGTAATTCTTGAGTGTTACATGTAGAATGTGCAATGAAGAGAATATGTTTATTGGTTCATGGTAAGTCCATGGTAAGATGTGCAAAAATTTGGAAATGCTTATAAAAAAAATTGATATTTTTTCAAAAAACTTCAAAACACGATATGATTTGATATAATTTTATAATAATAACTATTTTATTAGATGATCCTTTTTTAGAAACTGTTTTCAATCTAGCTTAAACTATGCTGAAACCTACTGAAATTTAAAAAAAATTTCTAGTTTTTGGAAAAAATTGCAAAATTTTCAAGTATTTGGAAAAAATTGCAAAAATTTCAAGTATTTGGAACAAACTGCAAATTTTTGGAAAAAATTGCAGAAATCTCATAATTTTGGTTAATGTATTGTTGTTTTTGATCTAATTTTAAACCTAATTTTACGTATTGGTTTTAAAAATAAGCTAAGATTGTAATTTAATTGGCATTATGTTGAGACAATGATACAAAATTTTGAACAAAAAAATGACTTTTTCCACAATTTTTTCTCAATATATTAAAATACAATGAAGTTTACCTTAATTTGAGCTAAATACTTTGTTATACAATGCTCTAAACACTGAAAAGAAGGTTCATAGTAGCAGAATCAATATTGAAACTTCCGGAAAACAGTGAAATTAGTCGTAATTTTTGAAAAGGTAAAATGAAAATTAATCAAATTTACATGAAATTTTACATTTCGAACTTTTTATTTTGGTTTTTAACTAATTGTTTATGTCCAGTTCAGGGATGATTTTTAGGAATCTCAATTCAAATGATCATTAAGCGCAATATTTTATGAAATTTCCAAATCAAACTTCATGATTCAACTCCTCCTCACTTTTTTTTCATTGAATTACCCAAATTTGTACTAAAATTAAAACTTGTGAGAAATTTTTTATGTTAAAATTTAGAAATTTCAGATTATTGATAAAAAATGAACAGTTTATTGCTAAAATTGTTTAAAATGGGATAAATGTTTCTTATAAATTTATTCGATATTGGGTCAAATTCAACAAAATCTTTTTCATAACTGATGATTATCTCTCTGTTGCTTCTGGAACATAACTATCAAGATTTTCCGTAGAGTTTTTCCATGTTTTAAAGTTTTTCTTGCTTTCTGTTTAATACGTGTTTTCGCTATTGAACACACCCTACTAGAAAATTTAGTCAAAACTGGAGTATTTAGGAGGAAAATAGTATCAATTGAACGAAAAATTTGCTGGCAGAGATGAAATTAGAACTGATACCGTATGATTATTAGAATAAAAAATGTTAATATCTTCCTCAAGGTTCCCCTGTTCAGTTGCTATCGTAAACTATTTATGCAAAAATACAAATTTTGGGTTCAATAACTATCACTTTTCTTGCAAAATAGTTACTAACTCGCTTTTTTTTTTAAATTTTGACGGAAATATTCTCAAAAATATCCAAGTGAGAGAGAATTTGTGCTAGTTAAAGCATTCAAAAATATATGTACAAAATGAGAATATAAAGGTGTATTTTTACGATCTAAGAACAAATTAGGGGCAGCTCTATTAGTTATAATCTGGAAATCTCCGGAAATACGCAAGAGAAACTAGTTCCTAACATATACAATATAAAAAGTTCTGAAAGAGCGAGTCTCAAAAAATTGATTTAGCAAAGCAAATCAAGGTGTAAACTGGACCAATTGGGTAATTTTCCAATTTTTATTAAGAAAAAAACTCTATGTAGTAAAAATGTAGTAATGTATTGTATATAGTGTTGTATATTCTATGTAGTATTGTGTATGTATGTAGCAAGGAAAAGTAGATCGTGAAAGCAAGTTTTCGATTTATGCTTTATGTATCTTCTTCCAAAAGATGTCGAATTGGGTTTGCTTCTCAAAAATTATCCTCAAAACATTTGATCTTTCTTATAAAGTACCTAATATATCAAATGATAACAATTTTTTCTAATGAATTACGCATAAATATAAGACTTTGAGAATTTTTATGTCGGATTTTTTCTCAAGATATACTTTATAAGCTAAATTTTAGTAAAATTATCCCAAATCTCCTAGAGAACAAATTGAATTTCTATCTCATTTTATCATTTTCTCAGTTTCTGCTTCATCTACTATCTACCAAATGAATCCAATTTGAGCAAATTTTTACTTGAACGTTCAATAATCCGAAACTGAATTAATACCATAAATTTTTTACTAAAAAACTTTAAAGAATTTTCTCGATCTCATAACTGTATAATGCTGTTTTAAATCTGAATTTCTCTTTTAGACTAAATTTTTAGTTGGAATGATGTATATCATTATCTTGAAACTTTCAAAGTTTAGCAAAATATACATTTTTTCAGGTCATTTATCAATTTCTTTTCTGAAATCATCAAAAAATCAATAGACTAACATAATTTTTAATAAGTCAAACCACATTATCTGCTTAAAAAGCTCTGCTCTATGAACACTTTTACAAGCACTAAACAAGGAAAACTTTAAAATAGTAACTACAAAAAACCTTTCAATTAGTTGATGTTTTCCAAATATTAAGTTTTACAATTTTTAGGCAAATACTTAAATACTCATTAGCATATGTTATGCACTTTACTACAAATTTATCACAACAAAGTCTCCGCAAGCTTGCAACCAAGGGAGTTTATACTGTTGATTAAAAGTTTTCGGATCGAGTTCCATGGAAAGCTTCGGGACGATTTGAACTCGATTTTTGCTGTCTTTAACATCAATCAAAACTTTTGAATAAAAAAATAAATGACAGTTCAGGTAATGTAATGAAAACACTGTATAATTACTGACTAGATTTGTTACAATTGCTGAGACTTTTCAGATTCGGTAAAAACTAATAATCATAGTAATTTCTAAGTTTTTCAAAAAAAAACTTGAAAATTTTACCTTCTCCTGAAGTGTGTTTGCAGTCTGCTGAGCACATAATTTAATATTATGCTGAGAATGGTTCTTCTTGAAATGATTAGCGAGTTCCTCGCTGATATAAGTATAAAAATTACAGTTAGAACACATCAAAACACCACATGTTCTACAATGTCTTGATGCATCATTGTGAATGTATTCCCTGCCACATTCAAGACATGCAACTCTTTCGTTTCTATTGAGTGAAGACATCTCAATACTAATGAAAAATTAAATGGGAGATTTAAAATGTACCAAATTTTTAGACAAGGTGAGTTGAATAGCCTCAAAAAATGAATAAAAGTAAATAAAAACGGCAAACTTAATAACCAATTGTTTTCAACGAAAAGAAAATCAGAGTGGATATGCTATTTAGGCTAGCTGAAATAAAAATCATCCAATCTAACCATGGAGTTTTTAAATCATCAACCAATCAGAATCGAGCATTAATTACAAGGAAACTTTTATCTTTTCTGATATCAACCAATCAGAATTGAGCTTCATGTGATTTTCGACAAATTCAATGACCACCAATCAGAATTGAGCTTCATGTGATTTTCGACAAATTCAATAGTCATGTGATTTTCGACAAATTCAATGACCACCAATCAGAATTGAGCTTCAAAAGTCATGTAATTTTCAACAAATTCAATGTCAACCTATCAGAATTGAATTTCAAAAGTCATGAAATTTAATGTCAACTAATCAGAGTTGATCTCTTCTTCTCATGAATTTTTCAACAATTTTTTTTAAATTTGTAGATTTTGAGGATACTTTCACAGACATTATTTGTGTTAATAACCAATCAGAATGAAGTAATCACAGATTTTAAAAAACTTTGTAGATCAGAACCAGACTATGTTTATGAAACTTCTTAATCAATAAATTTTATTGAATTTTTCCAACATAACTAAGATTTGAAATTTGATACCCAGTGGGATAAATGAGATTTCTTGTCTAGTTTATATTGTTTTTTCGATATTCAATTCAAATTTTGAAATTTCGATCAAAGTTTTTTCGATTTGTTCTATTTCTAACCAGTGAAAAAAAAAATTACCAAAATATACGTTTTTATCGTTTTCTTTTTGGTATATTGTAGTATAAACAACCGGAAGTCTATTAAATTTGGATAAACGATCACAAGATGTTCTGACAAATCTGGATCTTGTATTTGTATCAAATTCAAAACAGTAATCGAATTGATGTTCCTTATCTCCAATTTCTGTTTCATAGGCTCTTCCATTGTTTTGTTTTTTACTGATCGACCATCCAATCTGTGTTAACTCTTCTAAAAAAAAACATTATTGATAAATCTGACAGTACTCTTCTTTTTTGTAATCTCCTCTCCATCTTTTTAACAAAACTATTGAACTTTCTGTGTTTCTATACAAATTAAAACTAATACAATCTCCATCAACTTCATCTGCCCACCACTCTTGTAGTTTTTTGTAGTAGTTTAATTTTAAATTTCTGATAAATGTTCACTTCAGACATTGAAAACGCTTTTGATGGAAACATTTTTCTTACTGAAATATATGAAGAAACTTAAAAAACTCGAATTGTTTTTATCATTTTTAAAGTATTTTGTAGTAACAGTCGCCGTAAATATTTTTAAATTATTTAGAGTCTAATTAGTTTCAAGGAAATTCATGTAGCCAATAGAATTCTCAAATTACAAAAAAAAATTGAAAACAACCAATGAAATTCAAAAAATCTAAAAAAATAATGATAATGTTTTCAACTAAATATACATTCTTGTTTGTAATTTTCTTAAATTGAGGCAAAATTTAGCTAAATTTTGATGAAAACAGTTATTAAATAAATTTATCTGTAATTTCATAAACAAATACTGGAAAAGTATTTCATAATTGGTTAGTGTTTTTTGTCAATTTCGATTAAATTGTATCTTTTGTCTGACTTTTCCTCAGATATTATAGCTCTAAATATACACTTTAGTGAGAAAAAATAGTTTTGAACCAATAATATCTCGATTACCAAACATGCAAAACATCACAAAGCTTTACTGAGGTTTACAATTATCAACAAACATGAAGTCTCCCAATATTTGGGACAGTTCTTTGAATTCATTCAAAGTATAGTTGACATATGCAACTTGCTTCAAGTCTTCATTTTCCTTTGCAGTAATGAGTCGAATCTGAATGTAGGGGGCTTGCTCGCGTTGTACTTCTTGATTGTGACACACACCCTCCTCATGTTGTACGTTGCTATTTCATATACTCTATTACAGATGTCGAGCTCCTGATCCATAGTTGATTCTCTGCCAGATTTGGCTTCATATATAGGTACGAGTCCAAGATTTTCAGCATCGTGAATAACAGTATTCCGTATTGCGGATATTGCTTCGCCTTCTTTTTCACCGAGATAGACTTGTTGAGACTTTTCAAATTGTCCCAAATCATTTATTTTTAATAGTTGAAAGCACGGTTCCACACATATTTTTCCCTTGTTGGATTTTTGGAACCAAACAAATCTCCCAATTCTCTTTTGATTTTTTGAAAATTCAATATAGTTGGAACTATCAACTTTTCTCGAGTACATTTTGAAGAACAAACTGATCAGATGAGGAGAAATGAGAGAAATGACTTTGAGATTAAATGAAAATGGAGTAAGCAGTATGAGTCATCGCCATTTCCCTATATGGAAGCTGCGTAGTCTTTACTACTACTATATAACTCCACCATGTTCTGCAAAAATCATTTTTCCCAATGGCAGCTGCTATGTGTCAAGCTCTTCCCAGCTTTTATTCAGATTATAATAGTAAATCATTGTTTATTTCTGTTTCCAACGATTTTTACGAACAATAAATAGTAACCCAAGATTATTGCGTCTCTACTCATGATTCTTTCTGTACCTTGAGAAATTGAAAATTTCATATAATTTTTTTTAAATGGAACTTCCCTTAGCCAAATTCTTCAGAGATTAGACAAATATCAATATATATATCAAGAAATTGATTGTCTTTACACTTTGTACAAGCACAGATTCTTTTCGAGTATTGTCACATCAAGTGAGGAAGTCTTCAATCAGCTTAGTTGTGGAGTGCAGCATAATTTACGATGGAAAGGGGCAGAAAAAACACCAAGCATATCAAGGAAACGACTTGTTCGCAAAAAGTTCAAAAAACATTATCTAAGTTCTAATCAAAAACTTGCATCTACGCAAACTCTTGGCTCAGCATTTTTAGACAGAATTCGTAAAGTACGATACTCAAAATATGAACATGATTTGTTAAAAATAATTGACTGTTTTATTGATGGTTATGGATTTGTAAATAGTGATCATGTCAATTTTTCATTAGAAAACTTCTGATATTCCATCTATTTTCACTCATATGTTTACAAAGTTACCATTAATTGCCGGAAAAAAAATCACCGTTGTCAAAAACATTTGCAAAAAAATTTTCAAACATGTAAGAAAGATGTAATATTTGTTTTGATTTTCAAAAAAATTGAAAAACATTTCAATTTTTTTAACAAGTTGTAAAAAGTGTTTCAATTGTTTTGACATAATGCGAAAAGTGTTTCAACTTTTTTGAGAAGATGCAAAAAGTGTTTTACTTTTTTTAACAAGATGCAAAAAGTGTTTCACTTTTTCACTACAAATGCGAAAAATGTTTTATTTTTTTCGATAAAATGCGAAAAGTGTTTCAATTTTTTCGACAAAATGCGAAAAGTGTTTTACTTTTTTCGATAAAATGCGAAATGTGTTTCAATTTTTTCAACAAAATGCGAAAAGTGTTGTACTTTTTTTGACAAAATGCGAAAAGTCTTTTACTTTTTTCGACAAAATGCGAAAAGTGTTTCAATTTTTTCTACAAAAGGCTAAAAGTGTGTACAAGGGGCAATATCGATTAGGTAACTTTTTACTTGTGTACAGTTTTTCTAGTGTTTTTCCGAATTTTTGTGTAAAAGTTAATCAAATTTTTTAACATGTGTGCGAGTTCGGAACTTTTAACTAAGTTCTAATTGTTTTTCAATGGTTTACCTTGAACCTCTCATCTATTCTCATAATTAAAATGAAATTGAAGAAATTAATTACAGAAAACGAAGTCAAAACCAAACAACCTTTATTTACAAAAACATTTAATCAAAGAGCTGTCGAGCAGCAGAAGAGTTCTGTACGTTCTCAATAGAACGCAGAGCTGGACGAGGTTCCATTGCTGGTGGTTGTTGTGGAGCTGGAGGCGTCATTGTTTCTGAGAATCCCTCATCTTCATCTATTGTGATGGGGTTTTCGACTGATCCTTCCTCCTCCCAAAGAAAGAGGAAGTCGTCGACTGTTTGAGCTCTAAATCTTGAGTCCGGAACCTCGGGATAGTTCATTCCCACATGATCAGAAACTTCCCCCATCATTTGCATTGTTACAAGTTGGTTCTCTGTGATGGGAACTTGCATCATATGATGTTCGTTGAAATCCCTTCGCATCACTTCCACCATGTGCCAGACTTGGATTGGGATGTCCATTCGTGCCAGAAAAACTCCAGAGACTGTTTCTCGCACTTGAATTTGTACTAGATCAGGCGAAAATTCTACACAGTACATGAGGTTGCTGTTTTGCACTGAGAAGGTCATTTTGAGCAATAAGATGACTCAAAGACCAAAAACAAGAAAGAACTGAGAGGAGCGGGAACCATACAAAAAATAAGTTGAAATTAGGATGTTTAGAGCTGAGAGAGCAGGTAGTGGACGGCGGTTTAGTTGAAAATAAAATGATTTTTAGTTAGGAGTTAGGGCTACCTTCAACTCGAATGTGTGGGTTCAACCAATCAGAATTGATTTTCCTTATTTGGATTGTAGTCGTGTCCAATCAGATTTCAGCTTCCTTTTATTGCGTTCTTGGATAAAAGTCGTGTCCAATCGGAAACAAAGCTCCATTTTGATTATTGTCGTTTTCAATCACAAAAATGTTCACTTCTGTTCTAGTTATCGTATCCAATCAGAGAAATTTTTAGGGACTTAAATCTTCCAAATAAGAAAAATAATACACAAAAACAATCGCAAAAATAAGTAACCAAAAGTTGTTTGCTGTAAAAATAAGAAATATTGCCGATATAAGTAACAAAAGAAGGAAAATTAATAAAAGTAGCATCTCTGCAATTTTTTCATTTCTGATCAGGAACTTGCGTCCACTCAGACTCTTGAATCAGCTTTTTTGGAAAGGACTCGAAAAGTTCAAAACTCAAAGTATGAGACTGATTTGTTGCAAATTGTTGATTGTTTCATTGATGGTTATGGTACTGTAACTAGTAGCGTATCAATTTTTCTATTAATAGTTGAATATTTGTTTAAAAAAATCTTGTCAAAAATAATTTTATTTAAATCAAACGTTTTTTCAACAAACAAGTTTGCAGTTTTCAACACGTGTGCAAAAATTAATTCAGAGTTTTTTCGCAAGATGCAAATTTTGGTTTGATTTTTCAACACGTTTGCAAAAATTTAATTAAACTTTTTTACAGGATGCAAAAACTGTTTTGGTTTTTTCAACAAGTGTGCAAAAATTTTCAACAATTTTTTGTGTTAGATGCAAGTTTTTTTAGTGGTTTTTTTGAAAACAAATGCAAAAATCTAACTTATTCATTTGCAAAAATGGCAAAATTTTATTGTAAAAAACTTGTTAAATTAATGCTAAAAATTTTTCATAATTGCTGACTTTGAGTACTATTCCCTATCTTAATCCATTGTTTTTCCAATATTTTTGATCAAAATACATGCAAAAAAGAGATTTTTTTTATGATCAAAATTAAAACAAAGATTTTCATTTTATTTAATTATTAACAGTGCAAGAAAATACTTTTTCAGTTTTCTTTAAAATGCGAAAATATTTACTGAAATTTTTCTTAATTTGCGAGATTTTCTTTGATTTTTTCAACAAGTAGGCAAAAAATTATGAAAAATTTTGCATGGTGCAAAAATTAATGTAAAGTTTTTAACATGCTTGCAGAAATTGGTTTAATATTTTTTGCCATCTTTCTAACAAAATTTTATAGAACAGTTTACCAGATGCTCAATTAGTTTCATTTTTAACAAAGTTTTACCCTTGAAATTTCCCAATAAACTTTTCTATGATCTCTTTGCTCCTATCTCTTGAAAATAAAATTTCTAGATACAAAAAAATTAAATTACAAGGCACAAGATAGTAACCAATTTATTTACAAATCAAAGAGCTGTCGAGCAGCTGAGTTCTCAAAACTTTGCAAGTTCTCAATGGAGCGCAAAGCTGGTCTTGCCTCCATCACTGGTGGTTCGCTGACTGGAGTTCTTGGCTCAGAGAACCCCTCATCCTCTTCGATTGTAATTGGGTTGTCCACAGATCCCTCTTCCCAAGGAAAAAGGAAATCGTCGAATGGTTGAGCCACATATCTAGAGTCAGGAATTTCGGGGTAGTTCATTCCCACATGCTCGGACACTTCCTCCATCATTTGCATTTCTCCAAGTTGATTCTCTGTAGGGGGTACTTGTGTGATATGATGTTCGTTGAAATCCCTTCGCATCACTTCCACCATATGCCAGACTTGGATTGGGATGTCCATTCGTGCCAGAAAAACTCCACAAACTGTTTCTCGCACTTGGATTTGTACTAAATCAGCCGAAAATTCCATCGAGAACATAAGGTTGTTGTTTTGTACTGAGAAGATCATTTTGAGCAATAAGTTGAGTTAATGAGTAAAAACAAGATTTACAGTTGAGGGTGAAAATTGACTGTGGTTAAGTTGAAATTATTGTATTTAGAGCTGAGAGAGGAGGTAGTTGACGGTAGTTAACTTGAAAATAAAATGATTTTTAGTTAGGAGTTAGGGGTACCTTCAACTGGAATGTGTGGTTTTAACCAATCAAAATGGATTTTCCTTATTTGGATTGTAGTCGTGTCCAATCAGATTTCAGCTTCCTTTTATGGGATTCTTGGATAAAAGTCGTGTCCAATCGGAAACAAAGCTCCATTTTGGGTATTGTCGTATCCAATCACAAAAAATTCATTTTTGTTCTAGTTGTCGTATCCAATCAGAAGACACTTTTAAGGCCTTAAATCTTCCAAATAAGTAAAAATATACACAAAAGCAATTGCAAAAATAAATGACCAAAAGTTGTTTGCAGTAAAAATAAGAAATATTGCTGATATAAGTAACAAAAGAAAGAAAATTAATAAAAGTAACATCTCTGCAACTTTTTTCATCAAGTTAATTGAATTTTTTGTATGTAATCAATGAAAAATTGCTAATTTTTGAGTAGATAGTCAAGTTCTTTGATTTTGATGTAAATTTGGGAAGATAACTCAAAGTTGACGAATTTTTCAAAGCAGACTTCTGGAAATCTGATTCCAAACCGAATCAAGTAGGATTTTGAACTTTGAAAATCTTTAAAGAAATGAAGGAATAAAGAACTTTGCTGAAGTGTTTTTACAAATTTGGGTTTTGGATAGGGGATAAAAAGAGTTTTTGATATATTATCGTACGATTTTTTGATCAATTTCAAATTCTCGAGAATAAACAAAATTTCTTTCCTTGTGAGGTGTTATTCAGCCGTAAGTTTAAAATTTTGATACGCAATATGTGAATCAAAAGTAAACTCTTTGATTGAGTAAGTTTCTCTGAAGAGACCTTTACTTAGTCGGATAACTCTATTTTGTACAATAAAGACGTCCAAAAAGTTATGAAAAAAGTAAGAGTCAACATCTATTTCATCAATAAAAAAATCAATTGGAATTTTTTCTTTTTTCTTATAAAGTAGCTCGAGGAAGCTCAAATGTTTTTTGATAGACATTTTTCAAATAATGATTAAGGTTTTTTACTTAAATATTAAACAGTTCACTTTTAGGAAATGCTCGATTCTGATTGGTTGATTTCCAACAAACAGTGTTACTAAAAGAATACTCATTTGTGATTGGTTGATTTTGCCCAAGGAACAGTAAAAAAAACTTATTTCATTCTGATTTTCTTTACGTTAAAAGCAACTGCTCTATATTTTGTATAACTACTTGAATTAAATTTCAAATATTTTTAACAATTCAAAGTAAATATAAAAATTTAATATTTTTTTTTGGGATATTTTAAATCTCCCAATTTGATATGTACCAAGTTCCATTCCCTTTATATTGAGACTTAAAATTTCTCCCATTTTTAGATGCCATCGCTGAATAGAAACGAGAAAGTGCAGTGTGGGGATTGTGGAAACTTGTAAGTTAGAGCACATGCAGATCGATATAGGAAAAATTGCGTGCGAGGAGTTATTTCTTGTTCCGAATGCATGTATTTCACTTACAATGAACAGGGAATGAATTACCACGTGGCCAAAAAGCATGCTCCATCAACTTCCAAGCAACCAACGGTTTGCTCGTCTTGTGAGCAGGAGTTTCCGAGTTACTACTCTCTCCAACAACATCGGAGAAAAGAACATGGGGCGAAACAACGGAAACCAAGTGATACGGTGGCAGACTTGAACAAGATTGTGGAGGAGGAAGGGGAAGATGGAGAGAAACTCAAAGAGGAGTTGAGTGCCTGTCAGCATTTCTTGGTGGACACTGAGATGGAGAATGGGAGGCATAAGGTATTTAACTTTCAAATGTCAAAGTTAGATACCAAGATTATCAACGAGAAGTTTGAAGAAGTCTTCAACAAGCTAGATTCCGCTGCAAAAATCAATATTGCTCTTGGATTTGTTCTCCGTAATGTCGAAACGGGAGAATATCGGTATTACTATGCACACGAAAACAATACTTTGTTCGAAAAATTGCATTTACTGTGTACGAAAGCGGACTTGATTACAATCCAGGGAAAAGTTGAAAAATTTGATATCGTTGAGCAATGCACCCAAGAACGTCAGAACACAAAGTGGAGGTTCAAGTTGATCACAAATGTTACTATTTTTGCTGCACTACTGAAAAACATCCCAATGGGATGTCCAGACTCTGTGTTGCCTGAACCTTTACTACGACATACGCAAGTAAACTGTCTTTTATCGGACAAAGATAAACAACCATACAAAGATCATTTTGTCTTTTCCGTGCGTTAACAATGTATTTGCATGGTCATAGTAACCTCGATGCTCATACATCTGAGCTGTTTACAGAGTTTATATCAAAATCTGGATACGATCCGAAGAATTTTCGTGGAGTGTCAATCGATGATTTACCTGTTGTAGAGGGAATAGTTGAACGAAACATATTCATTTACGATTTTGATATTCAAGAAGGAGAATATGTTGGAGAATTAGCCAGGCGAAGTATTGGAAAATTTGAAAAAACGTTGAAATTGCTAAGATTCAACAACCATATTATTCACACGAATGATATTGATCCCTTCTTCAAGTGTTTTCGATGTCCTAGCTGTGACTGTTTCTTCAACAGATCAGACAACTTCAACCGACATCTTCTAACTTGTAAAGATCGAGTGCGACATATTTATCCAAAGAATGTATATACACTTCGAGAAACGCTATTTGAAAAGTTGGAAGGTTTCAATATCCCAGTTTCGAAAGATAACACACTATTCAACAACCTTAGCCATTTTCGATTTTGAGTCGATATGTGTTCCATCAGATGAACTGAAAGCTACCCAAACAATAACTTGGATTGGAAAACACGTTCCAATTTCTGTATCAATATCCTCGAACCTGATAGATGAACCAATTTTTTTTATAACAAGGATCCGCAAAAGCTTATTATCGATTTTGTAATCAAACTCGAACTTTTGGCTGAGAAAAGTAAGCTCGAAATGAGAACTGAATTTCAAGATGTTGAAAGAGTAGTGAATGAGCGGATGTCAAAAATTTTCCAAGAGTTGAATGAAAGATGTCGAAATCTTCCAACTGAAAACTTTGAATACGAAGATGAATGTATAGAAGATACAGAGGAAACTGATATGTCAACTCAGTTTTTGAGAATGCAGAAAATTTGCTGATTGATTTGAAACAAAATCTGGAGAGGTATGTTAACACGTTACCTGTATTTGGGTTTAACAGTGGAAGATATGATCTGAACTTGATCAAGAGCTATCTGATTCCCTACTTAATCAATGATAAAGAAGCTGAACCTATGGTTATCAAAAAGGCTAACGATTTCATATCCTTCAAGTTTGGAGATATACAGTTTCTCGATATCATGGAATTTTTGGGTGGAGCAACATCTCTAGACTCCTTTCTTAAAGCTTACAAAGCCAGTGAGACAAAAGGGTTTTTTTTCTCTTATGAGTGGTTTGACAGTCCAGACAAGCTCGAGAGTGAAGAATTACCTCCATACGAAGCCTTTTTCAGTAAACTGAGAAACAACAACCCTCTTGATAAAGACTTTAAGGATTACCAGAACCTGAAGTCAAGTGGACTTGATGAGCAGCAAGCACTAAAGAAACTTCAAATCAGGTCAGTACCTGCATCTGGATGGGATAATTACAAATATTTACAGGAGATTTGGCAGAAACATGGAATGACTACATTTAAAAATTTTTTGCAGTGGTACAACAATAAAGATGTTGTTCCAACCCTTCGAAGCAATCCAACCCTTGAAGAATATTTTTCTTCACAAATCAACCAATGAAAAATTCTACCCTTTTTGCGAAAATGATAGAGATTTGTGCGAGAAAATTAGAGAGGATATGACGGGTGGACCATCAATTGTGTTTACTCGAAAAGCTGTTGTGGATGAAACCTTTATCCGGGATTCATCAAATGTCTGCAAATCAATTGTTGGAATTGATGCGAGCCAGCTCTATCCCTATTCAATGTGTCAAAACATGCCAACAGGATTGTACACAAGATGGGAGTTTGATTCCGATATGCAAAAATTCAAAGCTAGACATAACCGATCTCGTAATTTTGAGAACATGGTCATGTCTTACTACCAAGAAACCAGACCAGAATGCAGAATTGAGAGCTTCCACACATCTGGAAATCAAAAGAAAATTGACTGTTTCAATGTTGATGGATATTGCAATCACTGCAAAACAGTGTTTGAAGCAATGGGATGCTATTACCATTTTTGTCCTTGCCAGGAGACTCGTCCCTCACTTAGCGATGAAGATATTGAGAGAGGAAACAGAAGGAGAGAGATGGATGACTTGAGACGTGAATATATTCGCGAAAAAGGATACAAAATCGAAGAGATGTGGGAATGTGAGTGGTGGCAAAATTTCAAAACGAACGAAAAAATAAAGAATCATATCCGATCCAACTTTCCCTACAAAAGACCTCTCTCTACTGATTCTTTATTGGAAAAAATAAGAGATGGATCTCTTTATGGCTATATTCAGTGCGACTTAGTTGTTCCAGACAAACTGAAAGCAAAATTTTCTAATTTTCCTCCAATTTTTAAAAACACTGAAGTTGGAAGAAATGACGTTGGGGAATATATGCAAAATTATGCCATTGAAAATGATCTTCTGAAGCATCCCCAGCGTATGCTAATATCTAGTTTCAAACTAGAAAATGGTTCCATCATTACTCCTCTTTTCAATTTCTACATGGAACTTGGCTTACAGTGTACAAAAGTTTACCGCTTTGTACAGTATCTCCCTCGAAAATGCTTCAACAAGTTTGTTCAGTCGGTTGTTGATGCTAGAAGGGAAGGAGATGAGAACCCTTTATCCGGTGTTGTTGCAGAGACTATGAAGCTTTTAGGTAATTCATCCTACGGTTACCAGATAATGGACAGATCGAGACATACGATCACAAAGTATTTGAATGATGAGAAAACACACAAAGCAATTAATGAACCTCTCTTCAAACGATTGAACACTGTTCAGAAAGACTTGTACGAGATTGAGTTACTAAAGTCAACAATTGAGCACAAAGAACCCATAATAGTCGGATTTTTTATTCTGCAGTATGCAAAGCTGAGAATGCTTGAGCTTTACTACAATTTTTTTGACAAATTTTGTGATGTAAATAAGTTCGAGGAATTAGAAATGGACCCGAACTCGCTGTATTTAGCTCTTGCTGAGAAAAATTTGTATGATTGTATTCGTCCGGAGAAAAAAGGTGACTGGGAAAAATTGAGGGAAAAAGATTGCAGAGATTCATTCAGAGCAGATTCAAAAACAAACTTTTTTCCACGAATATGTTGTAGCGTTCACAAGAAGCACGATAAACGAGAGCCTGGTCTGTTCAAAGAAGAATTTAGGTGTACGGAGATGCTATGTTTATGCAGCAAGACTTATTGTTGCTATGACAACAAATCAGACAAAATGAAGTTTAGCAGCAAAGGATTGAATAAAAGAATTCTAGAGGAATCCGGTGATGGACCTATGGAAAAATACAGGAAAGTACTCGACGAAGCAATCAACTTGACTTCAACAAACAGAGGATTTAGAACCATTAATCATATGGTTGCTACATACGAGCAAACAAAGAAGGGATTGAGCTACTTTTACCCTAAAAGACAAGTTCAGGACGACGGAATACACACAAAACCTTTGAACTTGTAAATAACTGATGGTGTAATAGCATTCAATTCAGTATTGATTAAGTAACTGTAAACTTGTGGTTAAATGATTATACGAAGCAGTGATTTATATACTTCATCTTTTGAATATAATTTTTTTTTCTTCAAAAAACATGATTTTTTTCTCGAAGTTTCGTTAGGTTTCAATATGTTTTTTAGATAGCTTTCTCGTTGAATCAAACCTATAAAACAATAACCAAAACATCTAAACCGTAGAAGCTAGCTAAGAAACTCAAGTATCGGCAAAATCGAGCTAAAAAAACTCGGTTGCCAAAATATTTTTGAAACTTACCATCTGAAACTTTACCATCTTAACATCTGAAACCTTACCATCTTAATACATAGGAAACCTATTCCCTATCTTAATACATAGGGAAATCTATTCCCTATTGAGTTCTGAATTACCTACAATGAATTTCTTATACATAGCGAAATCTACACATGGGAAATTCGGGCGCCAAAAATTTTTCTGAAACTTACCATCTGAAACCTCGTATCTTAATACATGGTAAACATGTTCCTTATCTTAATACATAGGAAATCTATTCCCTATCTTAATGCATAGCCTGGTGACCGGATACTCTATAGCCTATCTTAATACATGGGGGTCACCAGGCACCCCCCCCCCCCACTCTCCCTCACCCTTCTACTACTCCCGAGCATACTACGAAATGTCAAGCCAGGGGAGCAATATGCAGAAGCTGCGGAAAAAATGTAACATTCGCCCGGAAGTACATATCGACGGAAAATAAAGCTAAGCTATAAAAGCGAAATTTTATATCAAAAGCTCAATAAGACGAAGCTAACAACCAATCGAAACCGTGCTATTTCTGTCGAAAAAGATTTACACCCGAGAGTAGTAGAAGGGTGAGGGAGAGTGGGGGGGGGGGGGGGGGGTGCCTGGTGACCCCCATGTTTTAAGATAGGCTATAGAGTATCCGGTCACCGGGCTATGCATTAAGATAGGGAATAGATTTCCTATGTATTAAGATAGGGAATTCAGAACTCAATCTATTCCCTATTGAGTTCTGAATTACCTACAATGAATTTCTTAACATAGCGAAATCTACACATGGGAAATTCGGGCGCCAAAAATTTTTCTGAAACTTACCATCTGAAACCTCGTATCTTAATACATGGTAAACCTATTCCCTATCTTAATACATAGGAAATCTATTCCCTATCTTAATGCATAGCCTGGTGACCGGATACTCTATAGCCTATCTTAATACATGGGGGTCACCAGGCACCCCCCCCCCCCCCACTATCCCTCACCCTTCTACTACTCCCGAGCATAAGACGAAATGTCAAGCCAGGGGAGCAATATGCAGAAGCTGCGGGAAAAATGTAACATTCGCCCGGAAGTACATATCGACGGAAAATAAAGCTAAGCTATAAAACGACTGGCCAGCGTCTAAACTAAGCTCTACATGCTTTTCACCGTCTCTACCAAAGCCAGGTCTTTTGATGGTCTTTTCAACATCGGGTCGACAAAATGTTACTGTTCTCCGGCTTCGATCAGAACGCTCAAATTAACTTAATTACATGCAAAAGAGTGAGCTCATGGCTGGGTCTCAGTATCCCCAGGCCACGAGGTCACTCCCAAAAACAGGGCTACTACTTTCTATTATATTACTATTGTTTTTGTTCAGTAGATAAAAATCATCGTTTCCATCGAAGATGGATCAACCCTTTCCCCTAAGTCCTAGCTTCTCATCGTCGGAAAATGAATTTAGATGTTAAATAAATTCAATTCGGGACATAATCGGGAAGCTAAAAGCTTATATAAAAGGATTTCAGTTCAAGTCCTGAGACCCTCCAGATTCCTGAATCCGGGGTAATATTACCCTTATCTTCTTTCCGGAAGGCTGTTTTTCTATCCTTCACCGTTGTTGTGAACGGCCTTGCAACGATTGTAGCGACAAAATCGTTGCAAGTCGGAGCGGTCTCTGCTAACTCTGCTGTTCGTTCAATTCTCGTTGTTGTTTTTTGTCGCGATTATCGTTGTTATCGCCGTCGCAACTTTCGTTGTTGTGTTTTATTTTGGATTTCTTCCAAAATGGCCGATTTTGACGTTTCTCAAAAAAATGACGTCATCGTTCGAAAATTTAAAAATTTGAAATACCCGAATATTTTAGCCTTCACATTTTGACTAATCGTTCCAATAACACTGTTAATCCTTTAAAACTGCTAATTCGGAAGGCTAGCTACTAAAAATTCGAAATTGCCCAATCTGCATTTTCGTCCATTCTGGTCGAATGTCACATACTCCCCGGACAGCCCGGTCAATGTCCCCATTGAATCTCGAAATTTTCGTAAAATTGGTACAGTGTCATCGAACAAAATTTACAAAATGCACGAAATTACTCTTATCCACGTCATATCGATTCAGACTTTTAAATGGCATCATACTATGGCGTCTTTTAAATGACGTCTTTTAAATGACAGAATTTAATTGGCATCATACTACACTACTATAGCCTTCCAATTTCTTTCACTAATCTGCACTTTCGAGGAGGATATGTCTTAAGATAAAACATTTTTTCTGACTTCCAATGCCAACGCCCTGATTTTAAAACTTTTTCTCCTAGGTTTTAATAGGTGTTAGTTTGCAGGACAGTCCTGCCAACCAACAAGCTAAAATTATCCTACTATGCTTCTTCTTCCCTTCGGAAATTTTAGTTGTTGTTGGTCCTGAATATTAAAACTAAGGAGCTCTGTGGTTAGAAAGAACAATGAAACCATCTCCCTCTTCGAGAGATTACCCAAGCCTTTCATGTCACCACAAAGTGATCAGTTTTCCTAGTTGATTAAACACAATCATGCAGTCTAGAATATTTAAATATGCTCTTTACTGAAGCCTTTCTAAATAAATAAAAAGTGTCTCTAAAGACACTGACTAAACTCAAAGTACAATTTTATAAACGCAGCAAATTCTTTAATGTTCAAAACTCAACTAAAATGTTTTCTTTCAGTTTCAATTACAACTTGGTTGCTTAGTTTCTCACTTGGGTTTTTTGTCACACATATAAAACAATTCTGAGTTTTAACTTCTTCTCTTTCGTCACTTCTTTGTTTCCTCTTTTTTTCGTCGTTTAGAAGTTCTAAAACTTCTAAATTCTTCTGTTTTTCTTTCTTTTCGCATCTTGTTTTCCGGCCATTTGTCAATGCTCCATCTCCTCCTCCTGCGACATTGACTCTGCACTTTCAGTTTCTGTGTCTTGCAACACATCGTTAGCTATTCTGACGCTATTGGAAGCAGTCCTCCAACACTTCTGTTCTTCTACCCTTTGTTTACAACAAGGTAGGGGATTCACGTTAGATTCTCTGTTCCTGCAAAAGCTGTTGTGGAGACACAACGTCACGTTTCTCTCCAAATCTTCCTTCAACATCTCTTCTTTCTCCCTTCCATTACATTCACTTGTCCTGGAAATTCTCTTTACAGCGGTGGTCACTGCATTCCGATGAGTCACGAAAGCTCCTGCCCCAATGTCCAGCTGATATACACTGTACACTCTGCCGTGCTTCGACATATGCTTCTTGGCATACTCGTACAACCATGCAGTCATGTTGGCTCTAAACCATGGCATCAGTCGTCTTCTTGCCCATATCTTTTTCACTTCCATCGGAATGTTCAGAATCTTGCACGTTGTCTCAAAAAGATCTAAATCTTTTAGACAATTCAAATTCTGCAATTGTTTTCTCGTTGGCGCCTCCTGTCTATTGTTCTTCTTCACATGAGCTTCCAGCCATCGTATCGCCATCATAACTCCCACTATCACTATTGTTATAGGCCGTGATGAGTCTGGTAAACCCATGGAGAGCAGCTCTCCAGAGTCCCAGATCAACACCAGATTACTACGTTCGGTGTACCACCATGTTTGCAGCAAGCAATGGCAAGGAAACTCGTCATGTGTCAACATGATGCTCCTCCAGTTACGCTTTTCTGAAGCTTCCAGTATTGGTTCCACTTCCATCATCACTCGGTGGACTTCATCATTCTCATCTACTGTGTTATAATCCGTAACGGTTGATCCTCTCTGTTTTTGTCTTTCAAAATCACTGAAGTTCCCACTGACGTATCCCATGAACTTCCTTCCCAGTATCAATTCTAACTCCTCCCTAGTTCTCTCTGGAACTGCTGAGAAGATTTTGCACAGTAACTCATAAGATTTTTCTGACATTCTTGCTAGTCTTACACACTTTGGCACTGAGAAGGCTTGATCCACGATCGTTCTCGTACTCTTTACATCCACAGCTACAAAATGCACTGGGTATCTGCTCTTGCACATTGGAGCTAATGTCGATCCCACCAAATATCGCGCTCCCAATGGTCTGCGATAAGTTTCACTGTGTCTGATGTTCATTTCCGCCTCGATCGCTTCCCTCCATTTTCCTATGTGTTTTTGCTCAGTCTGCAAAACTCCTGGTAACACTTCTACACTGATGGCCGTGACCATCTCATGTTTCTGTTCTAGATTCAATAGTCAATCTAAAGAACCAAACATACTGTAGAATTCTAGTGCAGTCACTAGATTCACCTCGCTTCCTCCATGACAATCTGCAATCAACTCCATTTCCGTTCTTACTTTTTTCACAATGTTCCCAAACAATATTGTCAACTGCTTGTGTTGCTTCTCCAGGGTTTTCACGCAATCTAGGCCTCCACAAACGTGACCTTCCAGTCCACAGACTTCTGCCAGACAGCTACCAGGTTTAACCCAGTCTTCTGGTCCCCAGCCAGGCAACTCCATTTTGTCTTCCCCGTTGCTCTTAGAGGCTGTTGTCATCACATTATATATGATATTAAGATTACGCAGGTTACAGTCTGCATTTAGTTCCCTCTGTACATCTTGTGTTGCAAGTAGTATCGAATCATTGTTGGGACTAGGACACCACGATGGTCTCATCAGTTCCCACACTACCATCAAGCTCGTTCTCAGTAATTCATCTGAGAATCCCAATCCAAACTCCACTCGTTTGTCGGATTCTGGCACGGAAGGTGCAGCCACCTTTTCTTCTAAGACTAGTTCCAGCTTGGTCTGCGGAATAGCAGCGCTTTTATTTGTTGCAATTCTCGACGTCCACAACCTCAGCAACACTGCTTGCTCGTAATCAAAGAAGTAATCGCGTATGTCTTCACTGAGAAACGGGTTGTACGCTATCCCTATGACTCCGGACACGTAACTGTTTGACTTCTTTCTGATCGGTCCACAGTATTCATTGGATTTCGGCAGTGCTCCCATAAATTCCTTAGTGAGCCTCAGCTCCTTGTTTGAGAATCTCCTGATTTCGTCTATTTTCCTCATGGGTTCTAGTTCCACGGGCTCTTTCATGTTCACCTTCATTGGTTTGCTTTGATGTATATTCAGCAGTGCTAGCAAGAGTAGGACTCTCACTCGTTCATCGCCCTCTCTCAGCATCTTGACACAAGTATTCAATGCTGGCACTGAAAATTGCTCTATCATGAATCGGATGAAACAGAGAGCGTCTCTCCGCCTCGCGCACGCTACTGCTGCTCCCTCTTGGGTTATCAGATCCCTCATGCTCGTCATCAGGAAGAACTTTTCTTCTTTCGATCTTTTTCTTTCTTCTGAATCATATTCCCCGCGAGTCAGTGCGATCATGCACCAGGCGAACCTCAGTTGTAGTTCAGTCCTCACGTAGGGTACTGCTATCAGAGCGTGTATCCTCGGCGTAGTCCTCATCTCTTCTTCAAAGTACCGTAACACTACAGCTTTCCATGGAAGGCTCACCAATTGCTCGATCGTTTCTGCCTGCATCTCAGACGACGCTAGAGTCCCGTATGCTTTCTGCTTGAGGGTGGTGCCTTGCATTATTGTCTCCAGATAACCTTCCATGGCACTCTTGTATTCCAGAGCCATTAAGTGTCCTCTGGCCGAGTTTCTGTACTCCAACATCTCCATGTATCCACCGGCGGGTTCTTCTATTGATACAGTCTCCGACAGTGTCAGTCGGTTGTATTCTACTGGTATTAGTTGTCCTGCGACATTTCCCTTTCCGTGATTCATGGGAGATGGCTTAAAGTCTTTCATTGTGCTCTCTCCACATTGGCTGAGTATTTCCTTTCTGAGGTTGCTCTAGTCAGAGTGCGATCACTCCTTTTGGGTTTATAACCTGTTGATTTTATTCCTGCCATCGCTATATCAGTCAACATTTTATCTGTGCCAGGCAATCGATCATCACCTTCAATCAATCCATGACTTCTCCGACTCGTTTCCTTTTCGCTGAGTTGACAGCTTTTATCGAGATTTCAGAATCCACCTTAGTCTTTCCCGCTCTCCTTGGTATCACTTTGCTGCCTAGTTTCATCTTCATCTCATTGATCTTATCAATCACCAATTTCGATCGCATCGTTCCTTTCCTGGTTCTCGACAGATATACCACTTCTCCTTTATCCTCTTGCGGTGTCATCTTGATAGGAGAGTTTGCTTCACTTTCGTCAGTGGCTGAGTCGATCAGCAACTCACTCAATCTCCCTTCACACTCATCGAGTTTGTCAAGGACTTCCCGCATCAGTGGTCGGTTGAGACCTACTTTCAAATTGGACTGGGTTCCGTAGCTCTGAACTACTGTCCAGTCTTCTTCCATGAAGGCCACTCTGTCCAATCTACATCCCGTCCTATTTTCATGGTCTCGGTGATGTACCTCCCACTCTTCTTCGGGTAATGTTCTCAAGAAGGGTACTCTGGCAGCGCCTTCTATCCTTTTTCTCCTTAGTGATTCCATGAGGAGTCTTTGTTCATTGTTTTTAGAATTGCCCGGAGAGCTGCTTTCCGGCAATTTCCGGTTCATTTCCGCAAAAGCTGACGGAGGCTCCAGTGTCGGGTATCTTCGTTTGTTGGTTCAGTCGCTTGTAACGTATCCGCGTTGTTTTCAAAGTCACTGAGGAAATTGAAATCCAAGCTGGATACTCCTCCTGTCGATGCCTTGTTGTCTTCCTTCTCAACTTGATCGGGATCCTCTTGCATAGGTTCTTGAGGGTCCTTGCTTTTCAGTCTTGGCCCCTTCCGGAAATTTTGGTATGATTAGCCTGCCGGCTG
Organism: Symsagittifera roscoffensis; assembly: GCF_963678635.1. Lineage (NCBI taxonomy): Eukaryota > Metazoa > Xenacoelomorpha > Acoela > Convolutidae > Symsagittifera > Symsagittifera roscoffensis. The sequence continues at coordinate 3,656,677 of NC_087067.1, forward strand.
ATTTATCTTCCACTTCTCCATGGACCACTTTGATTTCCTCATAGCCGAAGGGTGCCAGGAAGGTTCTCGTCTGCAGCGTTCCTCCCACTGTTAACTCCTGTTTCACACTAGTCAAAATCAGGTAGGCGTCAGGTAATTCAGCTCTGCCTCTCATTCTCATAGGCGCCAAATTCAGTTCTGCCCATTCCGTGTCAAATGCTCCAGGCTTCGGAGTCGCGGCATTGCTTATTCGCCTTCTCGTCGCTTGATCCGTGTAAGCAAATCGCGTGTACTGTAACACTGCGGCATTGCTACCCACAAAACACGGATCCATCATTTCCGCGAATTTCGCTACGCTCCTTTCATTGGTCTCAAACGCTCTAAATCTAGGAGTTTGTACTACGGAGACTGCTCCGAGCAACATCCTTCTTGTCAGAGGGAATTCAGGGTTTTCCTCTCGCAGCTTCTCGTAATCACCCCAGTCTTTCGTCTCTTCTCTCACCTTGTGGTATGCCGCAGTGAGACGAGGAATCCTGGTGATCTCAAGATTTGTCTTGTCGTAGGGACTTAGATTCCAGAGCTTCGGAAATACACCAATATGCCCTCTCTCTACTTCTCCCATACGATCACGGAAGCGATCGTCAAAGTTGACGACCGTCTTTTCTGGCTCTGCGATTTTTCCAAACAACAGATCTTGGCTCATGAGTTCTTGCAAAACATGCTGCTCGCACCAGTTCAGTACACTCCCGTCCACTGCTGATATGAGGTTCAGGTGCAGCACCGACCTCCTGTACGCTTCCACCTTAACATCAGGGAACGCAAACGTGACTGCTGGTCCATAGATCACTGTCACAAACTCCGTGGCTCCTCTTATAAACGCTAAGGGATCGGTCCTCATAGCTAAGCTTAGATCAGTTAGTAGGGGCATGCCCCAACATGTTGTCTCACGTCCTCCTCCTTTTCAATCGTCTCATCCTCTCCTGTTCCAAAGCGATTCTGCTGTAGGAGATACTGGATAAGAGTATGTCTCAGATCTCTTGTTTTATTCCACGAATCCGTGGCTTTCTTCACATCGAATCTCCTCACATTCTCTCTCATCTGCTCTGGGTAACGTGTCAGGTTCATCAGTCCTCCCAAGTTTCCATGTGTTATTGCAATCAATGTTAGAAGTCCATCTAACCGCAATTTCTGCACTCCTTCGGTGAGCAGTACCACCGGTCTTTTCACGAAATTTTCTACTACAAACGTCACGAACAAGGCTAATAGTTCAACGATTGATACTTCCACTACTGCTTGGAGGAATTCTTTTATCAAGTATCGAGAGAGTTTTGGGTAGACTTTTGCCAAGGAGGACGCGGTCCATCCGGCTCCCAGCCATTCCAGTATGCTATCAGTCCGTTCAAAGCCTTCTTCTCCCTTCACCTTCTGAGCCCAGAAAGTTTCCAGGGTAACTTGACACACTCTGTTTACAAACTCGGCTGCCTTCCCCTCGGCATTTTCGGCCAGGTTCACCTCCCTCACAAGGTAGGCATGGATCTTCCTGATCATCACTGGGCCTTGCTCAAAAGCATCCGCACCCAATGCCACTACTCGAGGAGTTAGGTGTAGCCACTGGTTAGCTTCTGGCTTGGTTCTCAAAAACATCGCTTCCAAGTGAGCTCTGGTATCCTTGGAGTTTTTTCTTCTCACTCCTTCCTCCTTTATGTCCATTCCTCGAGACCATAAGTCATTCGACATCGCCACAATTACTCGATGGTCGTCATCTATTCCTGGCTTCAACTTGAGCTGTCTACTGAAGTTGGACAGTTCCAACCCCAGCACCTCGTCCAACACTAGCATATGTAGTGAGTGGTCCTTGAATCCTCTCATTGCATTCGAGATATCCAACAGCACCGCCGGTAGTTCGGCCCTGAGTGGTCTCAGGTTCTCCATTTCGATCTCGCGATTTGGGGCCGATATGATCACATCATATTTCCCTTCCGAGATCAAGGTGACAATTGCATACACGAACTTTAGTCCATCCGGGAGACGTGCATACCCCGGAGACAGCGCGAACACGGCTCTCGGTGTCATCTTGGTGAAGGAGCCTTCTTTCAGGGTATCCACTACTTCACCCATCGACTCGAGGATATCTTTTATCGCTGGCCACACAGCGGCTTCGGCTGTCGTAGGCTCTCTGAGTCTGCTCAGGAAACCCCTAATGTGTAAATGGTCATTGATGCCAGCAAACACAATTGTGATAGGGTTCATCTCTGTCTGTCTTTGTACCCTGATCGCCATTGACACGGATTGCATTAGGTCCATATCGACCGCTGCCATTATTATAACATCCGGCCAAAACAGAGATTTAGAAGTGTGTACGAAGTCTGAATTCGCTACTATCTTAATCTTGGCCTTCCAAATTTGTGCCTTGTCGTACGCGGCAAAGATGGTCTCATCTTTCTTTATCGCTTGCAACCCGCCGTATCTTTGGACATCACCTTCCTGATTCACTTGTTTCGGGTATACTCTTTCTTTCACATGACCTGGGGGTGTTTTCAGCTGCCAGAACATCTTCACATGTTGTCCAATCGGCGCCCACGTTATCAGAAATCTTCCAGGTCTCTCTTTTGGATTTCCTTCATCGTGATTCAGCTTCACGTCTTGTAACGGTTTTGCATTCACTGGGCCCATTGTGTTATTAGAGGGCAGTCCCTCTAGATCAGCAAACATCAAGGCCGTCGTGGAGCTGATTTTTAGGCCAGCAGCTATCAACCAATCTACGCCTGTTATCGAGTACAGTCCGCTGACCGATAACCTTAATCCGTTCAGCATCCTCATGGCATCCGCTGCGAAGCTCACCGTCTGAAGGTTCAGTTTCATCAGGTCATCCTTGTATATGTGCCAGGGAGAAGGTATTGGCCTCGACCACATCAGAGAGCTCCTGTTTGGACGTCGCTCCTCTCGACTGGTGCTCGTCGTCTCAGATCTCGTATCCCATCTAGAGGTGTTGGTCGTTTCCGCTGTCGAGTTGACAGGCCCTAGTCTTCGTCTAGGATTGATCGTTCTTCTCAAAGGCGCTTCCCCCAATCGATCTCGTACATCCGTTCTGTGCCCGGGTTCGCTGGAGCTCTGCGGCCTATAGATGGTCACGGCTCGGACCACTCCCAAGCGTGTTTCCAGGTTAGGAGGCACACAGGTGCTTATTGTCGGTTCGTTTGATGCTCCCTCTGCCTTCAGCATTCCCGTGTCAAAGAGTTCTACTTCCAATTCATCCAATCGCTCTTGGAAGACTCTGTTCAACCAAGCCTTTCCTTCTATGCTATCAAAGTGGATGCCGTGAGTAGTAAGCTTGGCCTGACCCATAGCCCTCAGCTCATGTTCGATGTTCATAAGTATCATCCTTCCGGCATTCCGACTTGCAAGATTCCTTAGGATGTTGTTCCACTTGATTACTCCTTCGTTGTGCCTTCTTCCTGCTGCAGTCAATGTCCTCGTGTTCATTGGCACAGTGCAAACGGTCAGTACCGCGCAGTTAAACTTCTGCCAGAGGGTAGTAAACAAGCACACCATCATTGATTCCCATAGTGCTTCTTCCTCATCCGAGCTTCTCGAGATGTTATTTGTCCCAACCAGGATCATCACATTAGGGATTCTCCCTGGGTTCATCAACTCCCCCATTCGAAATAACTGGGCTATCGTCGCGCCTCCGAAAGCCATCACCGGGGTGATCCAGGAGGTCCTCAAGTTTGAGAGCACTCTGACCAAGCTGTCTCCCAGTATCAGATGTGATGTCCCCAGTGGCGGTTGCTGCGGGTTTACTGCCGGGCTCCAGGTCGCTCGATTGAAGCAAGCACTCGGATCCGCCTCCGGAACTCCTGTGAAGTTATACTTCAACTGATTATTCTTTTGTACATCTATTACCCGGGACACTTTCTTCGCCGGCATCTTTCGTATCTTTCTGTCTGCGACTTTTGAGCTCCCCATTGGTAGCGTTGTATGGCTAACTTCCCTTTTGGTCATTACGTCTTGGGAGAGCTGGACTCTGCCCGTATCGTCGACCGTTCCATGGGGTGCAGTCACCCCGGAACCCGGCGCATTCCTGTTGGCCACTAGTCGTCCAGCTGTCTCTATCAGCTTCCTCATCGTCTGCTCCACGACTGGGTCACCTAAGGTATCACTCGGGTCCGGGATTGTCATTCGACCTGTTGCAGTTAGGATTCGCGTTTCTGTCGTTTGACTCATTTCTCGAGGCGTCAAGAGCTCAATCGGGGACTGCCCACGAGGAATACTCCTTGCAGGTATCACTTTTTCCACGGCTGTTGTCAATGCCAACCGCTCCGATCGCTCCTTGTAGTCCCGCCTCAAGCGTTCAATTTGTTCACCCTGCTTTTTGTTGCAGTCTTCAAACAATCTCTTCCACATGTCTCTGTCTTCCTCCGTGGTGAGCATGGTCTTAGTCATTTCATCCAGCTCCTTTCTGGTCGTTTCCAGCTCGTCTTTCATCCCATCTAGATCTTGCATGGGTTGATTCGTTTGAACCCCAGGTTCTACTCTCGCCCTCTTTGGTGGCACAGCTATTCTCAGTGGTGAACTAGACGAGGGATTCTCCTCAGTCCAGTCTTGGGTTTGGAGGGCAAAGGCATCTCACCTGGTTGGTAAGTCCTAGAACTTCCCAATCCAGGCTCGTTCGCCAAGTCACTCCCTGAGAGAGCCCCGTTTCTCCACCTCATCACTCTCATGTACGGGCGGTCTAATACTCCCCTCTCTCCGTATGCTGCCATCAATAGGATTTCCGTGGGGCGGTCCCCACGGTTGTCATGCCCCAAGATGTTTATCAGGGCGGTCAGCAACATGACTACCTCTGGGTCCTTCAAAGAAAGTCTCCATCCATTAGCCGACGATAGATCGCATCTACCATCGGTCCTACATATGCCTCTGCCAGGTCCATCAATTCATCCAAGTTGAAGTTATCCATTCTCTTTTCGGGTTCGATTCGATTTGATTTAATGATTTGACTCAAGTGAGTAATTAAACGACCAATCAGGATCTAGAAAAGAGGTCACGATTATCACATTTGTCCGCTTCACCTTAACTTCTTGTTAAAATTTATTTAAAACAGTCAGATAAAAAGATTTTGATCCTAAAATTTATTAAAATCAATCAGTCTCTAAAATTTGGAGTTCGACCTAAGATTGGACAGTCCAAATTTTGTATCTATTCCTAAGATTGACATTCAGTTGTTCGTGGTCACTAACTCCTTCTTACCCAGGATCTTAATAACATAACATATAACATAACATAACACATATAACAGACACTACACACCCTTTAGTCTGACACCCTCTTGCATGTCACCTTAACTCAGCCTATACTTAAGTAATATTTCTTATGTAAGTATACTTGTATATTAGTATCAGAGAAGATTACGTGTATGAGCGCGTACAGTTCCCGAGGATACAGTCGTCCTCTGTTCGGATCGTACACTGGAAGCGAAAGCTCCTTCACTTCCCTTCCCACGAGGAAGTCTCTCAATCTCGTCAAGGACAAGACTAGGTTTTCCGGGTCCACGTGCCGCTTCTACGTCGCCCGTGTCACTAAGAAGCATAGGTTTTTTCCCGGTATCTGTGACGCCGCCGGAGGCAAGGCTGCTACGCCCCCTATTCCTGGTCTTTGCTTCTAAAGGAATTCTATGTTTTTATATTCTCTCTTAAAATCCGCTGCTAACGCTGTCTTAAGACTCATGTCTGCCGTGATTGCTATCGCACCTGTTCTATTTGTGAGTATGAAATCACTTCTGTTTATGCTACCTGAATATTCATTTGGTAAAATAAAATATGACTCAACTACCCTCCCTATGTCCGGTTTCTTAGGGTCCTCGCCTGTTTCCGATTCTAAATATCCTGTCTCTCTTGCTATTCTTATTTTTTTATTAATAAATTTTCAGTGTGGGTAATTCCTACCCCCACTCCCCGGACAAAAATATCAATCGACGTCCCCGTCGATCGCATACCGGGTATCAAGTCGAATTTGGAAGCCGGAATGAGTAGTCGCCCTTCCTGGGTAGCCCAGGAAGGATCCTCATGTTCGGTTTTCATGTATTTCATGCTTCCACGATCTACATCTTGAATCGTGAAACTGATCTCCTTTAGGTCCGACGTCATTTCGTTCAGCCATTCCAAGACACGCAGATTCGTCAACTCTTGTTCGTGGGATTGCTGTTGCTCGTCGTCAAGTTCTACCTCGTGTTTCGACCGGTCATCGACCCACAAATCGTCGTGATCATCGACTATGTCAATGTCCTGTGACACAGTTATTTCTTCTAGACCCACTACTTCTTCCCCTATCTTCTTTAGGTCTATCCTGTCCACTACAAAATCGTCGCCGTAAGGGTTATATATTTTTCTGGGTCTTGTCTTGTCATTCTGTCGAGTCTGTTTCGTGAACGGAAGATCCGGTTCCAAACTCTTGGGTACCTCCCTTTGTTCAGGGTCTTGCCAGTCCTCTTCTGCGTAGAGCAAAATTTCATCATCCGCTTCAATCACCTCAATTGGATCCAGGTCCAGTGGTGTACTTGTTCCTTCCTCTATGACTTCATTTCCATCGTTTTTTTCCCTGATGCCCTTCTCGTTGACCTCACAAGCAGGGTCCATCATTAGATAATCCCCCTCTTCCATGTCTGCAGGTATACACCAGTCTTCTGTCGATGGATTGTGTGGCTTAATGTTTTCGTAACGAGCGGCTCGGCCAGTACTCAGTCTATAGAAGCGTCCCTCCTGGTGCAACTCCGTAATCATGAAGGGTTCCCTCCACTTTTTTAGGAGCTTTTTCGTTCCTTTCGGTGGTATGACGTTCTGAAATACCCATACGTAGTCCCCTACCGAATAAGCTTTTGCACCAGCTGCTTTCTTGTCAAATCTTTTCCTCTGCCTTGCCTGTGCTTGCTGATTATTTCGTCTACACAAGTCGTTCAACTCTTGCTGACGTCTAATTACATCCCTTTCATAGACCTGTGGTGACGTCTTCTTACCCTCATACTCTGGGTAGAAGAAAGTCAAGGGCAAACACTTCTCGTGACCGGTTAGCATCATATGTGGACTAACTCCGGTGGTGGAATGTTGCGTGCTATTGTAAGCTCCCATCACATGTAGAAGATATCTGTCCCAATCGGTCATGTACCTGGAACAATATACCCTCAGCATCGACACTAACGTTCTATTTTGTCTTTCCACTAAGCCATTCGTCTGGGGATGGTATGTCGTGGAGTGGGCCTGAGCCACCTGCGAACGTCGCATTACCTCTTTTGTAAGTTTTCCCACGAAAGCTGTTCCGTTATCCGATTGAAACGTCATCGGACAACCTTGTCTCGCTATCCACGTATTGATCAGGTGGTCGCACGTCTCTTCCGCTGAGGCAGTTATGCAGGGCACGGCCTCTGCATACTTCGTGAAGTGATCTATCATGAAAAAGACTTGATTATAACCACTGTCTGTCATGCATATCTTTTGGTGATCTATCTGCACCACCTCGTTGAATTCGGACGACTCGATCGATTGTAAAGTAAACTGATATTTCCTTGGATCCTTGACCTGTTGACATGACAGACATGCTGTTACCCACTTATCGCATGCTTTTTTCATTCCAAGCCCCTCAAAGTGCTTCAGGATCCTCTGATATACTTTGTCGATCCCCTGATGGCCCATCTGATCATGCGACCTGAATAAGAGTTCTGTCTGATAGAGTTGCGGCAACACCATCGCGTTATACTTGTTTATGACTTTGTCTTCATATCTTCTCTTGCAAGCCACAATCCCGTACTTGTTCAAGTATTCCCTCTTTCTGCATAAAAAACTGTCTCAGAATGCGGTAACTGTCTTCCTCGAGGTCTCCTTTGTCCGATGAACCATTTTCGATCCACTTTTTCAGGTTGCTTGTCATGCGGTCATTTCTCTGCGCTCTTAGTAGTTCCGAGAGTCTGTATCTTGCCTTCAAGTACGTCTTCATGACCCTCATCTGACTATTCAGCTCATTGGGCTGATGCGTATCTTCTTCCATCTTAACGCACCAAATCTTTGCCAATGGCTGTGTTTCCTGTTCGAATGGCTGAAGATCAGTCCTGACTACCTTTTTTTGTGGCAACAGGCTCATCGAGCGTTTCGATACCGCTATTGTTTGCAGATCATCCGCTGCGTTATCAAAGACTCTTTCACCTGGTATTAGGTAGCGATCACTGTCAGGGTCCTGGTATACCTCTCTCTGTCCAGATCCCTTGCTCGAGTTTCCATTAGTAGTGTGTGGATCGCTAGTTCTGACAGTTCCGATCCTGAGCTCGAGTTCCTGTCTGAGTAGGTGTCAATTCCTGAGTTTCGGGAATTGTCATCTGTTGAATAGTCTGCGACGGAGTCTGCACCATCTCCTGGGTCAGTTCTGTGCTTTCTTAGCATCCATCTGAACTCCCCGGACAAAACTTTGTTCTCCAGGTCCTGCTTCTCATCAGGAACTTTTTCATCTACATCAGACTCCCCGGACAAACTTCCTTGTCCAGGGTGTTGATCTTGAACTCGCCGGCTCTTCTCGTTGTTTGTCTCCCCGGACAAACAATCTTGCACCAGGTTTCGTTCAACCTTTTCACCTTCTTTATCCTGATCCACAAAGGTAACGGTTTTCTTCTTTTGCGCATCGTTCCCCTGTTCTTTCCGTCTGTAAGAAGTACTGGTTAAAACCTCGTGTGGTATTGAGGATACTAGTTGCTGAAATATTGTCCTACAATTCCCTCTCGTTCTCATTGTGTTGTCGTCTGGACGGCATGATCTTCACCTTCTCACTGACTGTCAGTGATGCCACTGCTGCTGCCCACTCGGGGTCATCTCTGGTCACTTCTCTCTCCTACAATCCACCCAGCATCCGCATCACTTGCGGTGTGACCTGCACCGTTTTATCCAATAATGAGAGGCTGTTAATGTTCATGCGAGAGAGTTCCTGCTGGACCAGGTTCGAGCGCAGCAACAGATCCAAGGGCACCGGGTCCTTCTTGGATAGGATCTTTATCTCAGCTGCTTTCTCTACAGGTAACTCAGGATGTCTTGGAATTGGATTTCCAGACTTGTCCAACCATCTCGTTAAGGAAAGCGCTTCATAAGTTTATGTGTCCAGAAACGAGAATCCTTCCTTTATTTCTGCCTGATTGGCTTGCCTTTGTTCCAATCTTTCATAGAACTCGGTTTTCTTGCTGAGGTTGTCAGCATTCTGCTGTTTGTCACGCATCCTGTGCTCTATTATCATGTGGTAGCCATCTAATCTCACTATCCATCTTCCTATATAACTCTGATCCATCGAGTTAGTCTTCAACCAGGATAACGCCCTGTTGTCCACGCATAACTTAAAGGGAGCGCACCCCAAGTATGCGCGGTACATTTCCACAAATGTGACTACTGCAAACATTTCTGCTTTTGGTGCACCATATTTCATCTCAGTGTCACTTAACACCTTACTGCCATATGCAATGGGACGGAGAACAGTTCTCCCATTCCATTCCTGCTCCTGATGCAGTATTCCCGAGATGGCTACTACTAATGCGTCTGTGTCAAGAACATACATGCCCTTTTCAGTAGGCATGCCTAGCACTGGCGCTTGGCATAGTTCCCGCTTTATGTTCTCAAAGGCCGTTTGAGCTTCATCGCTCCATTCCAACTTTTTCCCTTTGTTGCGCATCAGCTTCTGATTCGGATACACCTTGTCTGCATATCCTTTTATGAACTCACGGTAATAGTTGGTAAACCCTAGGAAGCTCAATAGCTGTGTGTCCGTTCTGAGAGCCTTCCATGTCAACACAGCTTCTACTGCTTCCGGGTCCGGCCTCACACCATGCCTGTCCACCATTCTTCCTAGGTACTTGATTGAATCCCTAAGGATTTCACATTTCGATGGTTTGCATTTCAAGCCTGCTCTCTTCATGCATCCAAAGACCTCATCGAGCCGATCAATGTGGTTTTCTAGGGTCGGTGTTGCTATGACTACGTCATCCACGTAACACATCACAAGTTTCCCGTACTTCTTTGTCACTCTGGTCAAAGCCTGAGCCATCAGTCTTTGAAAAGTGGCCGTTGCGTTGCACAAGCCAAAGGGCATCCTCTTCCACTGGTACAACCCCAACTCACACGCGAATCCGGTCTTTTCTCTATCCTTCTTACCGAAAGGGACCTGCCAGAAGGCAGACCTCAAGTCCAATGTGGTGAAGAACTTGGCATCACCAAGCTTAGAGAGGCTGTCGTCTATTCGCGGTATCGGGTACGCATCTTTTATCGTCACCGCGTTCAAATATTGAAAAACGCAACAAAATCTTAGCTGCCCCCTTTCTTTTTCGCCATTACCACCCCGCAAGCCCACGGCAATTTCGAGGGTTCTATCATGTCGTATTCAAGCAGCATTTCGATTTCTGCTCGGCACGCTCCCGACTTGTGTGGCGTCATTCGTCTCGCGCCTTCTCTGTGCGGAACGGCACCTTCTTCTAGTTCAATTTCGTGTTCGACGAAGTTACAGCAACCGATATCCGCCCTATGTTTTGAAAATACATCTGCGTTCCGATTAAGGAGGTCCCGCAATTTTTCGAAATCTCTCTCACCTATTTTCCCTATTAAATGTTCTATCTCTGGCAAAACCGGTTTGTCAGATTCTAGTTCATATGACAAGGGGCGTTCCGGAAAATTCGAGCAGCTCGATAAGCCGTCGTCCGTGTCGGAATTCATTGAGAAGAATTTATGAAAAGATTTTATTTCATTAATCCGTCTTTATTGGCATGATAAGGACAGTCTTTCACACTATGTTTCTTCAAGTTTTGTGTCTCCTCATAGTCGGTCCTCATCTTTGTTGTTAGGCAAAGCGTAACCAAGTTTATTTCCCTGCTGGATTGAAACCGTGGCGTCCAGTGTGTTCAATAACACACTGACACACAGTTCGTTTCGAATTACCGAGAAGCTCCGGCCTGAAATCACTGAACGCTGACTATTTGGATTCGGTACCAAACAAACCTGTTTACCATCACTTAACGAATTTAAATTTCTCATTATAAAAAGTGCCACCACGGCCTGTCCCGGCTGTAGTTTTACTTTTCTGTATAAAAAAATTGGTACCTTGTTTTCGTCTGTTATTATTCTAATAATTGGTTTCTTAACATACTTTCGATCCGGGTTCCTAATCCTTATTAGACCGTTGTTCAAGTCAATCATCACGTCAAAATTCCTGACAAAATCCCTGCCCAAGATGAAGTGGTTGGCGTCGTCCAAATTCTCTACCATCAGGAAGCTCATCCAAAGATCCCGTCCTCCCATGTGGAGGACCTTTTTTGGTGTTCTTCCGGCGACGTAAATCGCTCCTCGATTGGCTGTTGCTAGTCGGATATTCGTCGGAATTAGATCTTCCATCGTGAAGCCCATTCTTTCCCAAGTCTTTGTCGGCATCACACTCACTACCGCTCCTGTGTCCAGAAGCCCTGTTACTCCAATCTTCTTTCCGTCGGTGTCGAGCAGATGTGCAGTCCCATCTGCTTCGTATCCAATGTGTACTGCGTCTTGCTCCATCATGGCAGCATGGTCTATCCTGCGGACTTTGAGTTCCTCTTCACCCAAATATATCTGCCCTATCTGGTCACTGTCTGTTGTTACGTATGTCGTAGTGTAGATACTGATTCCATCTACGTTCAGCATCACTTGATACGGTCCATAGACTTCCACGTAGCGCCCATGAAGCTTCTTTATGCGAGGGCCACCCGTTGTTAGTAGTGCTCGCACAGCTCTCGATTCAGTGCGTGGCTCCACCTGCCTCAGATAATCTGCATATGTATCCAAATGCATCAAAGTGAACTCTGATGGTTCAATCAGATTTCTGATTACCTGTTGTCCCCCTACCGAGATCATTGACTGTATTTTGCTTCCTTGTGGCACCATACCAAACCTCTGCCCGGAGATCACATTAAATTTCATGCTGAAACTACTTGGTGCCTTTGTTTCTTCGACTTCTGCTGCCTCGAAGGTATTCAGCTTCTCCTGTAATTTCTCATTTTCCAATTCGAGCTTCACTTTTTGCTCGATCTCTTTCGTTACCAGTTCCTGCTGCACTATATTTAGAGCATCACTCGCGGCTGCCCTGTAATCAATCTTGAAGTCGTCCGCCGCAGACACCAGTTCCGGTTCACATGTCTCCTCTGTTACCGCTTGCATTTTCTTCGTTGCCAGCGCCTGCGTTTTTTCTTTTCGGCGCGCCTCCGCCTCACTCAATAGGCGAGCCTTTCTGGCTTGCACACCCGATAAAGCTTCCTCATGCCTTGGATGCTTGATGTCTGCTACAGCATCCCAAAATTGCGGACAATCAGATTTAAAATGACCTTCCAAGTTACAAAAGAAACACCTCGGGCCGAATTTTGCAATTACTCCTCTCATGAAATCTTCATGATGGACTTCTGACATATCTTCGTCCTCGAGCCTAAAGCCTATTGCTTTCATGCCATGTTTATAGGTTGGGCATGCTGATCGAACTGCAATTTGCACAAGAGCGTCTCTTGTCCATATCGACCCTCGGCTTATACCAGTTGTTCCCTTGGTTTGCTGGTCCGTTGTTAAAAATGCCATAATTGTTCTTGTAATATCCCGATCTCTATGGAGGTTTCAATAAAAGATATCTTTTGACTTGAGCCTCAACTCCTCTGGTGTTGGCGCATTCGTTGATAGTGGTGTGTAATGTGTTGCTAACATTGTTCTAAGTTCATCAATCTTCACACCATCGTTGAATTTTGAGGCTACCGCCAGGTTCATCCTCCTGTTCGACTCGTCCGGTTGGCTACGCCTTCTAAGCATCTCCAAATTGTCTAGAAGATTGTCTATCGTCTCATCTTCTCGTTGCCTCCTTTTCTCGAAGCGCATCATTGCTTGGTGTCCCTGCACACCTGAACCAAAACGATTTAACAAGATTTCAAACATTTTCTCAGCAGTATCCCGCTGATATTGCTTCTTGGCCATCACGCAGTTTAGGGCTGTCTCTTCCAAGTTACTGGTGAGCGCACTGCACTCTTGCCTTTCTGACAGGTCTTCTTCCTCACAATGCAGTTTCATCACCTCTATCCAAATGTCAAAGCAGCCGTCAGATTCGTCTTTATAGCCTCTTGGTTTCTTAGAGACTCTTCTGGACTTTTCACGGAGTTCATTGGTTCTGGATAACCTCGTCAGGAATGTCTCCAAAGACCTGTTTAGGGTTCAAAGGCTGTGGCCATTGCTGTAGCATCTCTTGAATGCCCCGCTTGAGTATCTTCGCCCCCTGATAAGGGTTTTGTATTTGGTATATCCCTACTATCCGAATCGCCGGGGTTGTTTCTTCCTTGGCTCGCATGACTCATCCCTACGCTTGCATGACTCCTCTTCCTGGAATCACCTCTCCCCGTTGCATGTGTGCCTTGCGTCGGTCGCTCGTTTGAAGTCTGTCTATAGCTAGTTGAATTTCCTCTGAAGTTTGGGCCCCATGTTCTATTATCCCCTGTGGCATAGCCTGCTGAACTGCCCCTACCTCTAGTGGATCCATATTCCCTTCTCCTATTCTGTTGGTCATTGAAGTTCACCCTCGGCTGCCGGCTGGGACCTCCCGAGTTCGGTTCCCCTTCTCTTGGTCCACTCTTTTTGCCTAGTAGGCTGTCCAACCTATCCATGATAGCCTGAGTTCGCCTTTCCATCATCGCATCTATCTTTGTGTAAAGAGTCCCAAGAGTCTGCTCTTGTTGAGTTCTCAACTTCTCCAAGTCGTTTCTTAACCGTAACTCCCTTTGTTCTGCTTCCCTTGTCATCCGCAACCAGTTTTTCGCCATGTGTTCATCCGTTCTTTCCTTCAAGCGTTTTTCGCTTCTACCAACTTCTTGTCTATTTAGGTTTATTTTTTCCCGCAGACTTTCCATTTCAATATGGACTGCTCTCTCTAGTTCTTTCATTCTTATGGACATCTGTTCATTTTGTTCTCCTATACTGCACACTATGTTGTTCAAGGCTTCTTCAATTGATGCTCCGTTATCTACTTGTGGCGTCACAAGTGGCGGTGTCAGCCTGTCGATCCCAGGTAGCTTTGTGCTGGTCGAGATTCGGGCTTTGATTCTCTGCCTCGACCTCTTTTCATTATCCATCTCTGGATCCGCCGATGTGTTGCTTAGCCCTATGTTTCTATTCTCCCCAGTTCGCGTTTCCGAATTTGTCATACTCACAAAGTCCCTTGACTGGCCGGATGTGTTTATGTCTTTGCTTATCGTTCTCACCACACCAAATTTGTCCATGGTTCCAGTCTCTCTGTCGGTGTATGCCTCATTCTCCTGTTGTTCAAGGCTTCTTCAATTGATGCTCCGTTATCTACTTGTGGCGTCACAAGTGGCGGTGTCACCCTGTCGATCCCAGGTAGCTTTGTGCTGGTCGAGATTCGGGCTTTGATTCTCTGCCTCGACCTCTTTTCATTATCAATCTCTGGATCCGCCGATTTGTTGCTTAGCCCTATGTTTCTATTCTCCCCAGTTCGCGTTTCCGAATTTGTCATACTCACAAAGTCTCTTGACTGGCCGGATGTGTTTATGTCTTTGCTTATCGTTCTCACCACACCAAATTTGTCCATGGTTCCAGTCTCTCTGTCGGTGTATGCCTCATTCTCCTGGGTCGAACTATTGAGGCTGACTCGAGATCCAAAGTCAATTTGCTCATCATCGTCCTCTTCTTCCTCTTGGGATTCACCTTCATCTCCTGTACCCACTCCCATGGTGAATGGAAAGATGTCTTCGAAAGTCTGCTTCACTCTTTCTGAAAAAGATGAGGACATTGCCTGTTTCTCCGTCACGCCTGCCATCATGGTATTGTCTGTGGGAGATCTTCTAGTTGCCACAATTTCAGTAGAGATATCGGACAGTTCCGACATCTCCTCTCGGCCCAGTGTCCCGGTGGAAGTGGCAAAGTCTTGTCCTTATTCTACCGGAGTAGATTCACTCGCCAAGCCTTCTGTTTCCTCGCCCCTCCGGTCTATATAACTCCCGGTTCTCAATCATGGCCCGGTCCGGATGGACCTCCACTTCTAGCATAGCTTTTCGCTCTTCTGAGGACTTTTGACTCCTGGTTTCAACCATTCTGCCTGAAACCGTCTCTCCTTTGTCGGTCCGGGCTCGTGTGATCCTTTCCACAAAAGGATCGGTCATTGCTCTTCTCTGTTTCTCAGGTATGAATTTCCTGGAGCTATCATCTAGTTTAGGTATCCTTGACTTGTCTAGACTCATACTCAATTTACCACTTCTTACTACCTATACACTCAATTCGATTGCTAGTGTCCTTTTGATCTGACTACTGATAATAATAACACAACACAATAAATTCCAAAAGTTTCTATTAAATAGTGACCACAAATCCTTGTATGTTATCACGGTATAGCGTAAATACAATTTATCCACAATAATCGATTATTAGTTGTAAGGTACGAAGCTAGCACAGTATGATGATATCAGTCTATTAAAAAGATAGTGTGTTCACTACCCAATCAAGCACAAATATTATTGAATTAAAACCAGAATTAACCAAATAAGAATATTTTTATGAAAAACTTATGTGTTTTGTACTTTTAGTCAGTCGCAGTACAATAGTCGAACTTGTGTATAAAGAGAGAGCTTTCCCTGCTTGGTGCTGCACCAAACAGACAAAACTTGAAGGCAGTAACTTTCTCAAGTGGGCGTCTATTGCACCCACCGAGTCCTGTGTTACCTATCTGCCTTCGGACTGCCCGAACTAGACCTACTAAAATCCTCAAGACAGTCACTTTTCTCAAAAATTTTTTTGATTTGAGTCCACACATTTGAGTTACACACTCTTGATCAACCTAGACTTAGTGTCGCGATTGTCCGAGTTTAAACCTGTTTTGTTTTTATTCGGTTTTTTACAAAAGGCAAGTTACCAGTGCAGTCACTGGTTCCCAGCCTATCTCTTAATAACCTAATATCCTTAACTACTTTCTATTCTGTTGTCTTCTTTAAGTTTGACAAAATAGTACCCCAAAATCGGGACCCCTCCGGATTGACAAAAATCGGACCCCTCCAGATTGACAAAAATCGGACCCCTCCTGATTGGGACCCTTCCTGTTTTGTACAAATTTAGACCCCTCCGAATTGGGACCCCTCCGTTTTTGTAAAAATTTAGACCCCTCCGGATCGGGACCCCTCCGTTTTTGTAAAAAAATTTAGACCCCTCCGGATTGGGACCCCTCCTAGGTCGTAAAAATAGCTTCTTAGAGGCTTTCTAAATTTCCAACCTATACCCTTCCGGATACGTTCTCCGATGCTATTCTGCTGTTCGAATCAACTAGGAAGGGTGTGTCTTCCTTACCAAGAACCTTCCGGATTGAAGTTAAGCCCCTTATTCGATGATACACCCTAACGGTGAAGGGTCTTATCGCTAGCCTAATTTCGGCTCGATTAAGGTTTTCTTGTGCCTTTAGCCTTCCCTTTTTATCTAGAGCAGCCTAAATTGCCTTATTCTACCGTTTCTACTCTTAGGTAGGGGTGCTAGGGCTTTCCAAACATTTTTTTATAAAACGTGAAGGGTCTACCTTCCCGAATTGGTGAATTTGCCAAAAACAATCCTGAAAAGTTTTCACGCTTACTTTTTTGAATATTTGATGTTTTTATTAGTAAGCTCAGCTAATTTCTGATCTAATGGTACTAAGATCAACTAGATCTGTCCAGTAGTTCCAAAGTTAATAACCAAAACGTCTTTTTTCTAAAGTCAAAAAATTTCTCTCTTATAGGTTCCGCCTAACTTTTTTTCGCAATTCTGTTTTTTTCGACCTAAAAAATATTGATCCGAGCTCAGAAGGCCTATATTTTTCTAGATCAATGCAAAAAATCCGATCTAAAACGCTCTAGTTGAAAAAATTTGCGAAAAACTATGATATTTGGACCCCTCCTGATTGATGAATCCACTGAATCAAACACGTTGAGTTCGATTTCTCTGTAATCCGGAAGGTTATCGGCAAATGGTTTTTAAAACCTGTCAATTCACTAGTTGACGTTGTCTGAGCAACTATTTTTACTATCCTAACTCGAAAATTTCAAAAAAAAATTCTTATTTTATATTGTTTCGTTTATTCAAAAATCACGAAAATTCGGTTTTTGGTACCGAAATAGTTGCAACCACTTCTGAACTAAACTCAACCGGTTCTACCTATTATACTAGCACAGTTACAATGTAAATCACTAATTTAGCGCTTTTTTTCCGTTTCAAAAAATATCGATCTCTCAAAAATCGCGATTTGTGGGGGGTCAAAATATCGCTATTTTGACCCTAAAAACCGGTCAGCTTACTGTGTTTTTCACTGAAAAATGATATAAGAGTATTATTATAGGGTATATAATTAATAATACTAGTTATACTATACCCCTCCGGGTTTGTTCAATATCCGAATTAAGGTGCTTAACTCGGAAATTCGCAGTTCGGTAAGGGTCACTACAGTGCAGCACTGTCGAGCCCCCACAGATTACTATCTTATTTTTTGTACCAAAAGGGATACAAAACTTGTTAACGATACCCAACAGTCGACTGTTGTTGTCGTTGAGCCCCCTCTTGTTACTCCTTGTACTGCATGCCGGATCAGTCTTCTTCACTAATCCCGAGACCCTTCCGGATTGAGCGCAAATCAGCAGACCCTTCCGGATTGAGCGCAAATTAGCATTAACGTGCTTAAATACTCAAATAACCCTACATTACAAGCCTCACAAACAGGCCACAAATATGATCGTAAAAATCTTGATTGATATAAATGCCTGTAACAACAATATATCTATCAACAACAAACGGGAGGGTCGGATCACATCTTGTCTGGGGGGATGATTTCTACTGACTTTTTACTTTTTACTGTTTTTGGTTTTTTGTGTTTTGTTTCTGTTTTCTGTTTTTGGTCTAGACTCATACTCAATTTACCACTTCTTACTACCTATACACTCAATTCGATTGCTAGTGTCCTTTTGATCTGACTACTGATAATAATAACACAACACAATAAATTCCAAAAGTTTCTATTAAATAGTGACCAGAAATCCTTGTATGTTATCACGGTATAGCGAAAATACAATGTATCCACAATAATCGATTATTAGTTGTAAGGTACGAAGCTAGCACAGTATGATGATATCAGTCTATTTAAAAGATAGTGTGTTCACTACCCAATCAAGCACAAATATTATTGAATTAAAACCAGAATTAACCAAATAAGAATATTTTTATGAAAAACTTATGTGTTTTGTACTTTTAGTCAGTCGCAGTACAATAGTCGAACTTGTATATAAAGAGAGAGCTTTCCCTGCTTGGTGCTGCACCAAACAGACAAAACTTGAAGGCAGTAACTTTCTCAAGTGGGCGTCTATTGCACCCACCGAGTCCTGTGTTACCTATCTGCCTTCGGACTGCCCGAACTAGACCTACTAAAATCCTCAAGACAGTCACTTTTCTCAAAAATGTTTTTGATTTGAGTCCACACATTTGAGTTACACACTCTTGATCAACCTAGACTTAGTGTCGCGATTGTCCGAGTTTAAACCTGTTTTGTTTTTATTCGGTTTTTTACAAAAGGCAAGTTACCAGTGCAGTCACTGGTTCCCAGCCTATCTCTTAATAACCTAATATCCTTAACTACTTTCTATTCTGTTGTCTTCTTTAAGTTTTGACAAAATAGTACCCCAAAATCGGGACCCCTCCGGATTGACAAAAATCGGACCCCTCCAGATTGACAAAAATCGGACCCCTCCTGATTGGGACCCTTCCTGTTTTGTACAAATTTAGACCCCTCCGGATTGGGACCCCTCCCTTTTTGTAAAAATTTAGACCCCTCCGTTTTTGTAAAAAAAAATTTAGACCCCTCCGGATTGGGACCCCTCCTAGTTCGTAAAAATAGCTTCTTAGAGGCTTTCTAAATTTCCAACCTATACCCTTCCGGATACGTTCTCCGATGCTATTCTGCTGTTCGAATCAACTAAGAAGGGTGTGTCTTCCTTACCAAGAACCTTCCGGATTGAAGTTAAGCCCCTTATTCGATGATACACCCTAACGGTGAAGGGTCTTATCGCTAGCCTAATTTCGGCTCGATTAAGGTTTTCTTGTGCCTTTAGCCTTCCCTTTTTATCTAGAACAGCCTAAAATTGCCTTATTCTACCGTTTCTACTCTTAGGTAGGGGTGCTAGGGCTTTCCAAACATTTTTTTATAAAACGTGAAGGGTCTACCTTCCCGAATTGGTGAATTTGCTAAAAACAATCCTGAAAAGTTTTCAATCTTACTTTTTTGAATATTTGATGTTTTTATTAGTAAGCTCAGCTAATTTCTGATCTAATGGTACTAAGATCAACTATATCTGTCCAGTAGTTCCAAAGTTAATAACCAAAACGTCTTTTTTCTAAAGTCAAAAAATTTCTCTCTTTTAGGTTCCGCCTAACTTTTTTTCGCAATTCTGTTTTTTTTTACCTAAAAAATATTGATCTGAGCTCAGAAGGCCTATATTTTTCTAGATCAATGCAAAAAATCCGATCTAAAACGCTCTAGCTGAAAAAATTTGCGAAAAATTATGATATTTGGACCCCTCCGGATTGATGAATCCACTGAATCAAACACGTTGAGTTCGATTTCTCTGTAACCCGGAAGGTTATCGGCAAATGGTTTTTAAAACCTGTCAATTCACTAGTCGACGTTGTCTGAACAACTATTTTTACTATCCTAACTCGAAAATTTCAAAAAAAATTTCTTATTTTATATTGTTTCGTTTATTCAAAAATCACGAAAATTCGGTTTTTGGTACCGAAATAGTTGCAACCACTTCTGAACTAAACTCAACCGGTTCTACCTATTATACTAGCACAGTTACAATGTAAATCACTAATTTAGCGCTTTTTTTCCGTTTCAAAAAATATCGATCTCTCAAAAATCGCGATTTGTGGGGGGTCAAAATATCGCTATTTTGACCCTAAAAACCGGTCAGCTTACTGTGTTTTTCACTGAAAAATGATATAAGAGTATTATTATAGGGTATATAATTAATAATACTAGTTATACTATACCCCTCCGGGTTTGTTCAATATCCGAATTAAGGTGCTTAACTCGGAAATTCGCAGTTCGGTAAGGGTCACTACAGTGCAGCACTGTCGAGCCCCCCACAGATTACTATCTTATTTTTTGTACCAAAAGGGATACAAAACTTGTTAACGATACCCAACAGTCGACTGTTGTTGTCGTTGAGCCCCCTCTTGTTACTCTTTGTACTGCATGCCGGATCAGTCTTCTTCACTAATCCCGAGACCCTTCCGGATTGAGCGCAAATCAGCAGACCCTTCCGGATTGAGCGCAAATTAGCATTAACGTGCTTAAATACTCAAATAACCCTACATTACAAGCCTCACAAACGGGCCACAAATATGATCGTAACAATCTTGATTGATATAAATGCCTGTAACAACAATATATCTATCAACAACAAACGGGAGGGTCGGATCACATCTTGTCTGGGGGGATAATTTCTACTGACTTTTTACTCTTTACTGTTTTTGGTTTTTTTGGTTATTTTTATGTTTTTTGTTTTTATTTGGTACTATACTAATTTTTGTTTGTTTTCTTATATTTCTTTAAGTGTTTTTGGTCACAAACCTCTCGGGGAACGAGGGGACGGCCGATCACCCCACCCTTCCTGGAATGTGAATTTTCGGTCTTAACTACGTTAAAAAGCTATTCACGGTAATCCAGAAGGCTTCCGCGTTCCAAACTACCCTTGCGCCCCGGCATTTAGGCCCTATTAAAGGCGTTATTATGAGCATCCGCTCGGCGCTGAGTGCTCGTTAACGGTTCTGCCGGTCATGATTTTAAACAAGCATAACACCCAGGAGCGCCATAAAACATCTATGTAACATTAGCCCGGAAGTACATATCGACGGAAAAAAAATCTAAGCTATAAAACGACTGGCCAGCTTCTAAACTAAGCTCTTCATGCTTTTCACCGTCACTACCAAAGCTAGTTCTTTTGGTGGTCTTTTCAACATCGGGTTGACAAAAACGTTACTGTTCTCCGGCTTCGACCAGAACGCTCAAATTAACTTAATTACATGCAAAATAGTGAGCTCATGGCTATGTCTCAGTATCCCCAGATCACGAGGTCACTCCTAAAAACAGGGCTACTACTTTCCATTATATTACTATTGTTTTTGTTCAGTAGATAAAAATCATCATCTTCATCGAAGAAGGATCAACCCTTTCCCCTAACTCCTAGCTTCTCATTGTCGGAAAATGAATTCAGATGTTAAATAAATTCAATTCAGGACATAATCGGGAAGCTAAAAATTTATATAAAAGGATTTCAGTTCAAGTCCCGAGAACCCTCCGGATTCCTGAATCCGGGGAAATAACACCCTTATCTTCTTTCCGGAAGGCTGTTTTTCTACACTTCACTGTTGTTGTGAACAGCCTTGCAACGATTGTAGCGACACAATCGTTGCAAGTCGGAGCAATCTCTGCTAATTCTGCTGTTCGTTCAATTCTCGTTGTTGTTTTTATCGCGATTATTGTTGTTATCGCCGTCGCAACTATTGTTGTTGTGTTTTATTTTGGATTTCTTCCAAAATGGCCGATTTTGACGTTTCTCAGAAATATGACGTCATCGTTCGAAGTTTTAAAAATTTGAAATACCAGAATATTCTAGCCTTCACAGTTTGACTTATCGTTCCAATAACACTGTTAATCCTTTAAAACTGCTAATTCGGAAGGCTAGCGGCTAGTAATTCGAAATTGCCGAATCTGCATTTTCGTCCATTCTGGTTGAATGTCACAAAGGAAACATTTCGCTAAATGCTGTAACAGCACCCAAGTCGCCAATGTCGAGCAATCGGAGCCGGATGAAGAAGAATGCAACTTCATAGACTCAGACAGTGAAGAGAATTAAAGATCTCCGAAACATCTATTCAAACGGAAACAGTCAAAAATTTAAGGCCCTGCGAGCAACGCTCAAAACAAGAAGCTCATAGTTCAATGCCACCATTGACACCAGGAGTCCAGCCTCATTCGTTAACAAACGCACAGCATAACTTTTGTTAGCAAAAGACCCTAACGCAAGAATTATATCTCTTGATAAGAACCCGATAAGTCCAAAGTACGTTGATTATAACCACAAGCCTATAAAACTTTATGGGATGTTGGAAATAGATATCTATTCGAACGGCTGGAAACTTAGAGGTACAAAAATCTTAACTTTTGAGAATAGGATCAGAAGCCTACAACATTTAGACTTTCAACCAGAACTGGGGATAGTAACGACACAGCTAAAGGCCCCTACAAACTCAATCAACGCAACTTCAGAAGACCACGAATACGAATCAGCTGAATCAAGTTTTTGGAAGAACCACTTTGTCAAAAAACAAAGTAATGTATTCCAAAGATTGGGACACTCAAAGAACCACAAGGTGTTCACTCAATTCAAATCACCTCCAATACCGATTCAGGAATTGGGCAGAAGGGTGCCAATCCATATTCAAGCAATAGTTGGAGCTAAAATCAAAAAACTTGCAGGAGAATGTCACATAGAAAAGATAGACAAATGCACAAGTGATCAATTTGTAGTCCCAGTAGTTATCACAGCAAAAAAGGATGGCACAGTGAAATTGGCGATGGACGCGAAACCAATGAACTCCCAAATCTACAAAAATAAATTTCAAATGCCAAATATATTAGAATTTCTTGATTCTGCAGTTCAAATCATCACGTCCAAATCAGAGGGCACAGTTTGATTCACGTCTATAGACCTGAAACTTGCATTTAGTCAATTTCCATTAGATGAATCCGATAGCAAACACTGCAATTTCAGCATAGAATGTGGGTATATTACGGGAACATACAGATTTAAAACCGGATTCTATGGATTAACAGACATGCCAGAATTTCAGTAAGCAATTAACAGAATTTTAGTAAGCGATGAATAACACAATTCAAGGACTACAAGGAGTAGATGATATTTTAAAAGTGTCGAAAGGGTCAGCCACCAACCACAAGAAAATAATCGACGAAGTCTTAACAAGATTGGACAAAGGAGGTTTCGCTTTAAAATTGAGTAAATGCGAATTCTCAAAAACTAACCTAATCTGGCTGGGATTCGTGATCGATGAAACAGGAGTAAGACCGAAACACTCAAAGATAGAAGCTGTGATTGCCCTAGAACCACCAAAATCTCTGACACAGCTCAGATCTTTTATGGGTATACTGAACCACATGTCTAGGTTTATTTATAATCTACAAAAACGCACTGAGCCACTTTGACCATCATTAAAAGCCGACAACAAAGAGAAGTTCAACTGGAGTGAAGAAGCAAACAATGCTTTTCGAAAGATATTAGATCGGATTGCCAACATAATCAAAATGTACCATTATGATGCATCCAAACAGTGTAGGATTAAATGTGACGCAAGTCACAAAGAATTAGGAGCAGCATTAGAGCAAGAGTTAGAACCGGGAAAATGGGTACCAATTGCTTTCACTTCAAGATTTTTAAATGCAGCTGAACAAAATTACAGCACTAAAAATCTAGAATAGCTCGCAGTCGTCTGATCATGCGAGTTTTTTTAGCAACTATCTGCTGGGGAACCAATTTCAATTTCTAACCAATCATAAAGCTATAATTACAGCGTTGACCGAAAATCGTGGTAATAAGACCTACCAGTCCAGATTAACCAGATAGGCAGACAGAATGTTGCCATTCTAATTCACAATATCCCACACTGCAGGCGCTAAAATAGGCTGGCTGGTTACTTGTCGAGACGCCCTAATTTCGAGGCACCTTCTACTTCAAAATACGATGAGCAAATCGCAGTCAAGACTAGTGAGAAATTCGACGGGGCATGTAGGGCAATTAACACACCAGCAAAGAACCCCTTAGATCAGAAAAAAGTTCAGTTGGTTCATGTCCATCAAGAAATTTACAGAACGAAATCCAAAGACGTTTTTCTTCGACGTGAACTTAAGCAAAAGACTACAATCAGCTACCCGATTGCCGGAGGAGGGCGACTACATTCTGTACAAAATTTTCAACCAATCAAACCATTGAGATAGAATCACCAATTTAGAGGAAACAATCGATATAGACGGCACAAGTCTTATCCAATCTTAAATGAATATGCAAATGTACGTACATCCGCGAGAGAGCGCATTGTCATGCGATTTTTACATTAGCCAATTAGATTACTTTATGCAAAACCACATCCCTAATGTACAGATCGGATTCTCACGCGGCAAAACTTTAAAACATTCAAAAGAGTATATGCAAACTTCCAACTCACCGCGAGAGGGCGAAACTACATACGGCGGAAGTTTTAACCAATCAGAATTGACTATTCTTAATTGATTCACAACTTTGCCGCATCTAACCAGATCACCACGAGAGGACGTCCGAGTAGAATCTAAACAATCAAGGAGGCGAAGTTATATTCAGCCAGAAATATACAAAAATCATTATCTCCGACTGTACATCTCAATCACATCAGCTCAAATCTCTAAGTACTAAATAACTCAAAAACTTTCAGTCTTTCATTGAAATCATATGAGCAAAATTTACCTTCCTTCAAAAAAACAAATGGAAAACCCAATGAGTGAGAGAAACAGGGCTGAATCGAGACAACCAGTAGAAACATTAACTACCAGCATGAAACAGAAGCGAGTCACACAAGTCACCAGAAACAAAACGAACTATACTAGAATACTTTCGAAACTCAGGGTAAACAGGGTGAAGAAGTCAGTGAGGGTCAACATGATCGCAAGCCAGACCCTGAAAAAGACAACACCAGAAGCCCAGTTACACCAGATAAAAAGTATTTCACAACAGGTCATCAAAATGTCCTTGACGCGGACCTACTGGGGGAATTGACAATGGAGGACAGTCAGCTAGGACAACTAAGAGAACAGATTCAAGCAAAGGACAGATAAGGATTCCTGCTTGTCCCGACTGCCAAGAACACACCCAGGTCAGTTAAGGCCCGACTGCACAGAACACACCCAGGTCAGGAAGCCATGGTGGATGCTGCACAATATCTCTGGTGGCCGAAGATGCACAAAAAAATCATATATTTATGCCAATCTTGCAGATCATGCTCCGCGTATGGCAAGAACCTTAAAACATCCAATTCATTCAACTCTTCAGAGCCTCTGCCAAAACTATGCGGACCAAATGAAGAATTTCAAATGGATTTCGCTGGGCCCATGTTTGATTCAAAAGGCTATGATTACCAGAAGTTTGGGGAGTGAAAAAATACTTGAATTTTTAAACAACTATATTCATCAACATAGCATATCGAAGAATTTAAGGACAGACCAAAATTCTGGGTTCAAAAATGCTAGTGTATCAGATTTTTCCAAATCTAAAGGGATAAACTAGATTTTTTGCCCAGTAGGCGACCACCGCGGTTGCGGATTTGTGGAAAGATGTATTCAGACTATTAAAATAAAATTAGGCACTATGCAACTGGACCCAAACTTTGAGGATATACAATCAGCAGTAAAATCTATATTAGAAGATAATTTTTATAACACGTCATAGTTTACTAAAGAAGTCCTCATTTGAGCTTCATTATGGCCGGAAACCAAATACAGAATGGTCTATTTTTAGGGTTGATCTAATCTATTCTTTAAATCCAGATGAACAAAAGCTCGAGAGATCCATGCTGAAGCCAGTAGAAATGCAAGAGTCAGCCGATTCAAGGACCAGACTGAAGGTGGTCAAGATGGGAATGGTGAGCAGAGACGTTTCACCAAAACTGAAAAAATCAGCGGAAGAGCCAGATAGTATTAGGGCCCTAGAGAATCTGGCAAAGGCGGCAAACGATTGGAAACTAGACAAAAGGCACCATACACATAAGGAGGGATCAGAAGCGCTGAATAAACTGACAGAAAGGAACCCACTTCTCGCAGCAAGTCTCAGAAGCAATCTCAACCAAGGGACACTAAGATTCAGAGTGGAGAAGGAGACACCTATCCAGAGGCCAAAAAACAAGTAAACTTGAATTCAATTTACTGTATTATCCGGAGAAAGTGGTTGTATATCGGAAGATTTTGGCCAGGAAATCGGGTCGGTTTTATTCAAAATATTTGAAAGAAAAATTGTTAAACTTACTAACAACAGCTGTATCGCAGAAAAAAGGAAAGTAATTAGAAAGAACCATATATCACTGATACCGAAATTCAAGGCAGTGCAATGTTCAAATGTCGATTCGAAGACACCAGCTGCAAGCACGCCGAGGAAGCCGTTACATCAGTGCAGCTCGAGTAAACCAAACATACCACCAGTACACATTCTGCCGAGGCCAGATGTATCACCGGTATCTTCGTCGACAGAAAACTCAGATACAGAAAATGAGCAGGAGCCATTTGCGAGACTAGATAGACTGCAAGCAAAGACGATAAAGTTGTATACGTCATTGACGAAACTATCTAAAAAGAACCCACCAACTTTAGCGGCCAGATAAACAGCCTTGCCAACTGTACTCTGAGATATTCCATGCGGCGAAATCATAGACTTGACTATGTCTTCGAGCAGCTCCCCGGAACATGAAGTACAGGCAGTACCAGCAGTGAGTAAGCCAGAAGTCCAAACGACAAACGAATGCCCGATATCATCATTCCCGATTATAGCAAAGGAGGTGCAGGGAGCGAGTCAGATGATAACGGAAAATTGCCCGATATCTTCGGTACCTATAAGAGATGAAGATCAAGAGACGAACGAAAGCAATGCGAAGCATTGCTTTCGTTCGTCTCTTGATCTTTCTCACTTATATCGTCGATCACAATAAGGGAGAAGTCGAAAACTTCACTAAACAAGGAATGGGAGGCAGAAACAATCAAGCAACCAGCTTGGGAACTACTTCAGTAGGGGTGGAACAGAAGTCAGAAGTAATCAAAACTTCAGATCATTCCAGACAAGCGAAGAAGAGAGACAAAAGGACTGGAGACGTAGATAAAGACTCACAACTATCATGCAGTTCGAACAGGTCATCAGGCAGAAGCAAGCGACAAACTCAGTTTTTTGGAAGCCCGCTGAAACATTCAGTTGAGAATTTAAAAGATAAATCAGGCAAGGAGAAACTTAAGACAATCCCGATATCACCGGGAGATATTCCGTCGTCGTTAGGAAACACGCCGTAACCGTCGCCGGAAGAAAACTGAGATGACCATAAGTTGGCGGTCCTTAAGCCAGTACAAATTCAGGGAAAGAAAACGAAGTTTTCCTAGAATGGGAAATGTGGTGGTAGAGTGTTGACCACCAAGAGTTTGAGGACATAAGGTCGATTTGAAGTATGAAGTAACCTATGTTATCGATCAATTGATCACTATGAAATAGAGACCTGCCAATCATGTCTGCTAGGTTTAACAGCTTTGTGGTGCTAAAGCTAAATTCACTCTTCGTTGACTATTGAAAGATTATAGTTGCTTACCATTCCAATATTCCATATATATTTATTAACCTTACTATTATTTCAACCGTTTTATTAGTTCAGTTTTTAAATAAGATTTAGGGAATATCACACACGAACGCTCTCCATTGGTTCTATTTGTCACGTTCTCACAAAAACTGCATTTCAATTGAAACACTTAAAATATATCAACGAGTTCCTCACGTGTCGAGGTGTTTTTTTTATGTTTCGACTTTAAAAGTCGAAAATAATGCCAGTGATCGATCAAGCAAGAAAAGTCGCGGCAAGCAAGAAAAGTCGCGTGTTTTGAGTCGAGCACGGTCGAAACATACCAAAAAAAGGATCGAGTGGAGCCTAGACATCAAAATTCGGTCGAGACGTTCGAAACATATCTGCCTTTGGTCATATCTGCCTTGAGTCGAGCACATATTTTTTTCGGCCGAGAAAATCGAAACATGTTCGAATTCGGTTGAGACGATCGAGACACAAAGTGATCACCTTGATCCGGGTCAGGGGCGGATTTAGGGAGGGGATGGCAGACGCCCCCTCCCTCTCAGGGATTCGACCCCTGCCGACCCAAAGGGTTCCCCCTTTGTAGTATTTTGGGCTAAACATTTTTGGCTGACGGACCCTACATTTTTTCTAAAGCGCCTTTGGCGCCAATATATACTAATTGTAAGTGGGAGCGCGCGCCGAAAAAACGCGATTTTTTGGAAAACATTTTACAGAAGTGCCTAAAAGTGTTGGCCTGTTTTTTCAGAAGTTTCTTGCAGTGCAGAAAATTAGGCCAAACATGTATTTTTTACTGCTTTGGGAGGGCTCGGAAAATTAATTTGGTCGACCAAAAAAAGGTCGACAAAGATTCGAAAACTTTTTGAAAACCCGCCCCTACCCTAGAGAAAATCCTAGATCCACCCCTAATCCGGGTGTTTTGTTTTTGCTACATTATGAGTTGTGACTATTTTAATTGCAGCTTTTTGTTCAGAAAAAAAGAGACACTTTTTTTTAGAAACTGCGAGCAATTTAAAATTATTGAACGGAGATATCAAAATAAACTACTGAGTTATATAAAATTATCACACAAAAATTAACACCTCATTAAAATTTTGTCATTTCACTAAAATATCAAATTATTTACCAGCAGCAGTAGGATTTGATAACAGATATTCTACAAAGGAAAAGAGTAAACACTAAATACAAATCTTTGAACTCTGATATGATAATGTAATCCGCATGTTTTACCATCAAGTTTTACAAAGTTGTTTTTGGTGCTGAAATATATTTGGATCAGTTTTTTATAACCTAAAAATTTTCGAAAACCAGTTCAAAATCGAAAACCATTCCAGGCAAAACTCTAAAACGTCAATTTTGGATTATAAAAGTCTAAATAGCGTTGTGGGGAAACTCGCACTGAACTGTTCCTTAATCAGCCGAATGAAATCTTAGGCTGCCGTGATCACAAAATAGTTTTTTGTTGTGGCAGGGATGATAAAAAGCCAGCTTAATTTAAAAATTTTATGTAATGGTGCAGTCGATTTTGTTGGTTAACTCGCAAGTCGTCGAAGGAACATAAGGGGCTTTGCTTTCCTGGTTTGCGTTGCCGCCATACGCCGGAGCAGGCGGGTTGTTTCCAATTGTCATGTCAGCCAAGTCCCGAATGAGCATGAACTTCTTGGTGCAACCGCCGTATAGAATAGGGTTGAGACAGCTGTTGACGTATGTGAGGATCTGGAACACGACAGTCATGTAGATGACGGGGACTTGGTGATCCTTGAGGAAGTGGAACTCGTTGATCATCTGGATTGAGTAGAAGGGCGCGTAGGAGACAATGAAGCTCATCACTATCAGACCCAGCACGAAACTCAGTCGGTGCTGGTTGATGTGACACAGGGCACTCCTCGGGTTTCTAGAATGAGTATAAAAATTAAAAGAAAGACTTGTATAATAAGTAATGAAATTTATGAAGATATTTTCACTGTACAGTTTGAATTTACCCACATCATTTTGGTCAAAAATATGTGTGGGGGATTCGGAACGCGCGGAACATTTTCCGCGCTTTCTGACTGTTTTGCAGAAAAATTCGGCAAGCTCAATCCATTGTTTTTCTCAAAGTCGACTAATTAATAAACGGAATAAAACCCTTTTTCTACTTTGACCGCACACTTCCCGGATAAATTCATGCCAGTCAAAAATTCAGTCAAGAATGTCCAAACTATATTGCATTTTTTCACTTTGCACATTTCAACTATTCGCATAACAAAGTCCCGTAATAAATTTGAGAAATTTGGAAAATTCACAAAAAAATTCGTTGATTATAAAAATGAGCAGATTCCGCAAAGTTGTAAATTATGATGTAATGAAAAAAACTTTCATCTGGATTCCACAAATTGTACAGGATTCCACAAGTTTTGCGGAAGCAATTTTGAAGATAGTGTAATCTAACTATTTGTTTGTGGAACTGAAAACAATAAAAGTCAAAGAAAACTAGCAATGCTGCGAACCCCGCGACAAATCTGTTTTAAGCCTAATGCGGATTCCATTTATAATATAAAATTTACGCAAATTTACTTAGATTTTTTACTAAGGTTTTTCTACTTTTTCCATGGCTAAGTTAGAGCTTTCCACCACTTTTCTAAAGGAAATTATAGGTAATGGTTCACTTATTAGTGATTTACTGGAAAATGATTCGATATCGTTAACAACTATAAGAACAACATACTGCTCAAAAAAATTATCAACCGCATTTGTAAGAAACGTTTTTAGTTAACAGTGCAAGCAGTTGCTATTTTTCTGGAATTTTTTTGAATGAGTCTCAACTGAAAAGCCCAATTACGCAAACCAAATTATTTTTTCGAGTTATACCTGGCTAAAACCTTCAAATAATATTGATATAGCACGTTTTAAAATTCAGCCATGTCTCTGAACAAATTTCTCAAATAATGGAAGAACCTTGGGGAAAAAACTCAATTTGGTAGCAAAAAAATAGTTATTCATGTTTCCGTGATGCTTATTAAATCATGTTTGAGGTGATTCCAATCAGTTATCAAAAAAACTGATTAGCTGTAACTTGTTTACCTGACTTGTCGAACAAAGTTTTTGAAGACTCCGACGTAGAAGAAAACCATCAAGCCCACAGGGATGAAACACTCCATCACAGCGAGAAAAGAGAAGTAGAAGGACTTCCAAGTTGGGTCCCATGTGCTGCCACAGTGCAAAACTGTGATGTTTTTCAGGATGATACCATGTTCGCTAAGGTCTGGATAGGAATCTTCAGTGGCCGAAGTAAATATGGCCATGGGAGCTAAAAACGTGTTTCGATCAAATTACCAAATTTGATTTTTTGTAGAAACATTTTGGAGATTTTTCAATCAGCTTTCAATAAAAGAAAAACACAAAAAGTATTACAAAAAACAGACGAAAACAGACTTCATTGAAAACAAAATATGTGAAATATTGTAAAATTTTTCTAGAACTGTAATTAAACTTTTGGTATCAAAAATCCAAAAACTTGACATCAGTCACGCGCGTTCTGATCAAGCTTCACAAAAGAAGTTGATGTGCAAAACAGCCAACCAAAAAAGTGTGTTTTGTTTTCAAAAAGCTAAACAAAAAAACCAAATGTGATGACCCTGAGGTTGATCTTGCTACACTGCTTTGATTTGTATTAAAAAATGTATTAAAAACAAAAGAAACTTTGTTGGATTAGGTAACGTGCTCATTTGCCATTGACACAAAAATCGCCCATTACGTTTGGACAAATTAAGATCAAACTAATCGATGTTTTCCGATTTTTTTTGTAAATGCCTGATTAACACATATTAAAAGTTAACAAACAGATTTGACAAAAAGTTAATTTCAGATTTTGCTACTAATGAGGACGAAAAAGTACAAATAAATTTTTATACTCACCAGAAATTATAAAACCACTTAGCCAAACAATAAGCAGAGCGATCGTATTGTTCGAGTGGTATGTTGAGCTGTAGGTGTATGGCTGGTTCATGGCTTGGTATCGCTCATAGCTCATCATCACAATGAGCCAAGCACTCACGTGCTGAGAGAGAACATCGAGGAAAAATTTCGGTCTAAAACACAGTGTAGGAAAAATCATCAAACATGTTCAAGAATTAAATACCTTAAAATAAGGCAAGAAAAAGCTGTAAATGTTTTGATTATATTAACCGTCAAAATTGGTAAAATTACTAGAATGCTTACAAAATTATATCATGTAAGCGAAAACAAAAACTCATGTTCAGCTTTGTATCAAAACGTCTTTCTTTTCTCAGGAATTAGGTAGTTGATAATTGTTGAAAGATAGTCGAGACTCACTTGCAGAGATATGGCGAGATGACATGCTGCAGCAATTGTTCCAAACTCATCACTCCCAATACAAGCAGGTATATAATGTCGGAAATAGCCAAATGAACAAGAGCGTGGCTCACAATGTGTTTCTTGATCTTTTTCCATTGGCGTCGCATTATTACCAAAGCAGAAATGTTGGCAACTTGGCCAAACGCAAACAGCATTGGCATCAAAAATCGTGTCATCAGCATTTTGTTATCTTGGAGATTTTCAAGCTTTTATCAATATAAAACAATCAACAAGCTCTGATTCACCAAATCTGAAAGAAAATTTGAACAAATAGGCAATTAGATTTGAGCTAGTTTTGAATTCCGAAGCAAATTATTTATAAGTTGCTAGGATTGATTCAATTTTTTCACGTATTTGTGAAACAAAATGGAAAAACAAGTTCAGATTCAAAAAACAAGAAATATAGTATAAAAAATGAACCTTCAGGTAAATTGGTTTGCCAATTGAAAGCAAAAGATTGTGAAACTTCTAGAATGATCTTTTTTGCTCTGTGATTTTTTTGAGCTATTTAAAAGGCAGTAATTTGCCTCAGAACACCATTGATACAAAATGAAAGCTTAGAAAACAAACACTGAACAGGAAATTATTATAAAATTAGGATAAAAGATAAGGGAGTGTCCTCAAGGCTCAAAACGTGGGGAGGGATTGGGTGTAACTGCATAATGCTAGGTAAATAATACGACTGGACCTTAAGACGACATTGCAATATGTGACAATTTAGAATTTATACAGATAATTTGAACTCTTCGAAATTAATCTATTATAATTCTCAGAAGTGTTGTCCCAAAGACCCACCAAAAACGGTTGTTGTCTTAACAGCTGTCGCATTATTTGCCGGATAAAACCTGCCTGATTTGCGCATTTTTGTTGTTGATATCTGATGTGGTTGAAAAGGTCAAAAAGGGAAGACATGCCTCCAGAATTGTTTCTTTTCATTTTTATCTAAAAGCTGAGATCTGAACTATTAGTAATGGCAAAAAAATTGAACTGATGTTTTTGTTTTTGTCAGCTTCATTTTAAAACAATTTGCCTGACATACAAAAAAATATATTTGTAGACACAGTTATTCTCCAGCGGTAGAAGCTGTAGAAAAAAAATCAAAAAGCTTTTGGTTAATTTTTCTTAATTGCAGTTAAAAACGTACATTTTTAGCTTGCAAAATATATAACAAGATAACAAGATAACGTTTTAGGTTTTTTATTCCAAACTCTTGTGTTTCTAAATGCTTTCGACTTTCAATTTTAATGAAAATTTTTCAAAAAACTTTATTTGAACAACTGAACTCTCAAACTTTTCCAAAACGGGTTTGAAGTTTAGTAGCGTGTTAACGTTTAGTAGCCTAGAAAATCAAAATTTATTCAAAAACAGTATAAAAATATACAGACAATTCAGCCTGAGACAATTCAGCCAGTTTTACAAAACGCTCATTTCGACAGAAAAAACATCGGAATTGGAGTTATTTCTCGGTTTAAGGTCGCCGGTGGGCGCGCTACGCGCGCGTCGCCGCGATAACCGGCTCTAAATTTTGTATAGAGTCCTACCCTCTGTTGGCAAGCTCGCAACACGTTTACGAGACTGCGGTGGTCACTATTATTAGCTGAATTGTCTTTGGTTGAATTGTCTGAATACTTTTAGCTGAATTGTCTGAATTTCAAATCGGCTGAATTGTCTTTGGCCGAATTGTCTGGACGCGTATAAAAATAATTATTATTACAAAAAAAACGGTACTGGTTAAAAACCTTCTGCTCCGCTCCGGTCATGCACATACAATTGACACGAATGATGATATTATATTAACTGCATGAAGCTTTTTCAGAATTGTCAGAGCCGCATATATGATTCCGTGTACTACATACATAAAAATTTAATTCTAACTTATTGTTCCGACTTTCGAGAACATATATACAGATCTGCGAACTCAACTGGGTCAATTTTTCTTACAAGATTTGAAAATATTAACAATGCAGTTTTTTTTGATCTACTGAATGCACAAATTGAAAGCGTTAAATATATAAATTTTTTTCAAAATATTTTCAATCAAACAATATTGGGCAGTTTACATGCATTTTAAATCTATTATTTGCACAAATGATTTCGTGTAGTGTTTATTGTTCCGACTTTCGATACAAAAGTAACGGAATATTTGTGCTCAAGGTGGGTTTTTTTTTCTTCAGACAAACTTCGACTTTTTAACTAGCCATTTTTGACGGTTTTTTTTATATCATTCGAAAGGTATTGTTGTCCTGAGCTGAAATTTGAAAAGATATTTCACCTGTGATCATTTTCCGTAAAGTTACGGGGTTTTAAAGATTGTCATTTTGGCCAATTTGGGACAATTAACGCGCGATACAATTCGCGCTATTAACGCGTAAGCGGAGAGTTAATCCGTCTTATAAATTGCTCCAAATTGGTTGAAAGAAGCTTATATACCATAAATTATTTGTTACAAGGAGGGAAATCTATCCTTTTGTGCTTTATATGGCGTGTGGGGGGATAATTTTCATAAAAATTTTTAGATTTTAGAAAAAACAAATTTCATTTTGTTTTATTTCATTAAATTTTTTAATGTTATCATTGCTCCATAAACCTTAAAAGGCAGTCGGAACATTTAGGGTTTCGCCCTGATACGAGCAGTCTTGTTAAGTTTCAAAACAAAACGTTTTTTTTTTTAAGAAAACTTGGTTTTGTGGAGGTTAGAAAACCGCTAATAGCTTGTGTTGCCTGCTACTTACCGATGATAATTAAGGGAGAAGAAATTGAATCAATGGCGCCAAATTTATTAATAACTGACTAGAAAAGAAAAATTGTTAATCTTTTTTGACGCCCAATTTGGCTTTCAAGAGTCGCTAATCTACAACTAATATAAATATTTAAAAACTTTCATTTAAAAATATCGTTTCCTCAAAAATTTTGAGAAACATAATTAGAATGCCTCAAAATTTCATTATCAGGGAGACTTATAATCAGTTTTGACATTTTGATTTGCTGCTAACAATCAGGGGTGGATACTTTTTGATGATTTTTTACTCAATCACTTTTCGATAACTCTCTTTTGCAGGTTTTTGGTACGCTTCGTTTAAAAACAGTTAACAAAATTTGGCTTTTTCTCTGCAAGTAGCATAGAAAATTCTGAGCTCAGAGAGACAATTTTGAAGCATATGTAGAAAAAGGAAAGCATTTGTTTTTTTGAAGTTTGATTTTTGAATTTGCTTTATTGCGAGGGGTATATGGGGGGAACCAAAACCGTAATGTGACGCTGCTAGCAAAAAAAGGTGACGTACTTTTAAAATTATATTACCATTCAAAGTTTTGTAAAAAGGAAAATACGCTTTTGTAAAAACAAGTCAAAATAGATGCACTTATATTTTTGAATATTAGGAAGTTGCTACGGCTCAGCAATCAAAATACTGATACCAAATTTAAAAATCCTGATTATCTAAAATTTCAGGAAGTTTTCAAAAAATGTCTAAAAACCAAATCAACATGGGCAAATTTGCACTCTGGAAAGCTTTTGAGATATAATTAGTAGTTGTGATAACTGTTGGATTTACTCAAGTAATTGTAAAACAGAATAAGTAAAACGTTTTAATTTAGACTGCTAACTTTGTCTTAATTTAGATCTGAGATCATGCTTGTCTTTTCATGTCTCTATCTCAACAGCAATGTCCTAAATGACTATTGCGCTTGGCCTGCATGAACGGCCTTGAATAGTAATAACAATACATAACAGAATAATTAATAGCACTATTCTCAGAGGTTACTGTGGCAGCAGTACTACACGGTACCACATTCCCCTGACAACAACAAAATTTTATATAATACTTTATGAAATTTTATAAATAATACGAGTTGTTCAAAGTTTACAGAAAATTGTTCTCCTTTTCCTTAGTCTTTTGTTATTTTCTTTAAAACTTCTTCTTTGTTTCTTGCGACGTTCCATGATCCCGCCTCGTCCAGTGACGTAGCACCAAACTTTCTCTTGAAAAGGTGTCTCTCTAGCCTGTCAAACGTGTTAGTTTCCGACGCTTCCTTGGTGTTTATGTTTAACTTCGCTAGTCGCAATCTATAGGCCTCAAGGGCTGCCAGGTTCAACTCGGTGACATCGTCCTCACAACCAATCAGTTTTATCGAGTGTGATACGGGACTGCCATACCTCTTCGGTCCCTGGTTTTTAGTTTGTCTATTACTCCGTCTGACTGTCGTGGTGTCTTCCTCCTTATCGGATTCGTCCGCAAATCCTGGTGTGGAATAATCTACTGGGTCCATTTGTCGTGACATTAGTTTCTCGGCTTCTTTCTGGACTCCGCGAGTCAACACTTGATTTGTTACATCTTCCCATTCTTGAGATGTCATGTTATTGTTTTGAAATGTGTCCAGAATTTCTTTTTCACTTGTCTGTTTTGTGATCTTCTTGGTAGTAGGAGCTTCCTTTGGTGTCGACGACGGTATGTATACTGCCTCGTTACTCGTATCACGTTGTTTAGTAACTGTTTTGGCAGCTTTCGTCGTTCCTGATTCTTGTGTTTTGCCCCTTGTCGGTTTTTTGTTCTGGACTATCGGTCCTGCTCTGTTCGGTTTTTCCCGTTTACCTCCTAAGTTAAGGCCTCCGCTGGTTCTTGTGTCTCTTGATGTGACTACGCTCGGTGAGTTTTGGAACTTTTCTTTTAGCTGACTATCTTCTAGATTTTCGTCTTGCAGCCCCCGGTCTTTCGCGTCATGTTCTTCGGCAGAATCGCTGTCTTCCTGTACTGGGAGTGTTCCTGTTTTTTGTTGTTTACTTCTCGGTTCCTCTCCGGTTGGGCTCCTTTTCTTCTCTGCACTATAGACTTTGGGCTGTGTGGACAGTTTAGATCGCGCAATGTCGCTTTTTCTATATACTGCACCCGCAGCCGTTTTGATGGTCGATGGTGTCGCTGATACTATCTTGGATTTTAAGGGTATTGTCAGGGCCTTCCCGCTCTTCCTTTGTTCGTGTTTCCGAAGGAAACTTCCAGACAAATCCTCCTTTGATTTGGTTTGTTTGTCTTCAATGAATCCACGTTCCCATGAGTATAGAAGTTCTTTCCTCAGTTCGGGATTTATCGTACTGGTTTCATCTACGACCCGGCGTAATTCGCTGTCTGAGAGGTCCCGTCTGGTGGCATTCCACTTAGCGTTTGCCTCTAGAAGTTGTTTGAGTTCTTTAGCTGTGGCCCTCTCTTTTGCTATCACCGTGTCGTGTCGAAACAAAGGGCTTGTATCCCTGCTATTTCGTCCTTTGCGAATGATTTTAACATTCTCCCTCGACTGATCTATTCGCCTTTTCAGCTGTGATGCTGTTAGTGCCGATCTCTCCAAGTGTTCTTTATCTAAACGATCAGAATCCATCAAAAATTTATCCCTTACAATCTTAAATTCGGTTTTCGGTAATCGGCCAAAGTGTGCTTCGAACGGGGACACTTTTATTGATTTCTGTTTATTCCATCTTAGGTCCCTAATTATTGTACTCAAACATAATTTAATCGATTGTACTTTCTCGTCGAGAAGCATTACCCCCAATCTTCTTTTAATGGTTTGTATTGTTCGTTCGACCAAGCCGCATCCTCGGTGATCCCCGACTGGACAGAATTTTTGTTCGATGTTATTTTCGGTGCAAAATTTTTTCATAGCTTTCCCTTTGAACCCCGAAAATTGGTCCGTTTTAATTGATTCCGGTATTCCATGAGTGTCTATGTAAGTACGGAGAAATTTTATTGTTGATTTTCCCCCTGTAGATTTTGTTACTTTGACTGATGGAAATTTTGAGTATCTATCAATAGCGACTAATAAGTATATCTTCTTCCCCTTATGATCTTCAAGTGGGCCCGCATAATCTAATTGTAGTTCTTGACCTGGCTGTGACAACAGTGGGAGTGGTTTAGTCGAATTTTTGGGAATTAAGTATTTAGCGTTCTTACCATAACGAGTACAGCTTCTACACTCTTCGGCCATATTGACTATGTCTTTATGCATATGCGGCCACCACAGGTAGTTTGAGACCTCCAACATTGCTTCCTGTCCAGGATGACCTTGATGAAGTCGTCGGAGCACTGCTTGTCTCAACTTTTCGGGCACGGCCAAACGATTGTCTA
Organism: Symsagittifera roscoffensis; assembly: GCF_963678635.1. Taxonomy (NCBI): domain Eukaryota; kingdom Metazoa; phylum Xenacoelomorpha; order Acoela; family Convolutidae; genus Symsagittifera; species Symsagittifera roscoffensis. The sequence continues at coordinate 3,694,580 of NC_087067.1, forward strand.
CTAGAAGGCAATCGTCTACCACCGACATCTGGTGCCACAGAGGATTTGTGTAGGGTCCCATGAGCTCGAAACCATGTCTGTCATTTCGTTCGACTACTCTTCTTAGCCGGTCCATCCAGGTATCTTCCGACACTAGTTCTGCAAGAAGACTTTTGTCAAATAATTTGACGAGTGAAAGTGGGTTATCTGACTCCATTAACTGTTCCCCCCGTTTGTACTCAGATTTTCGTGAATTGTGTCTTGTTTTTTCTGGTGTGATTACACAAGTCTCCGTTCCTGAACTGTAATCCCGGTCGTCACTATCCAGAGTTAAATCGACTTCGACGATTTGTCCCACTTCTGCTTCGTCTCCGGAAGTGGACAGACCTGGTGATTTCGGGTTTTGTATCCCCGAGGTAGCCTCTAACTCCATTGCTACAAATGGGGGTTCTGTACTCCTTCCTGAGCCCACCAGTTCCCAGAATGAGACTATTTTTGATTGAGCTGTTGAAACAGTTGAGGTCGATGGTCCTTTTTTTCCTGGGCTGACTGCTTGAGCAGTTGACGTTGATTGTCCACTTTGGGTGTTTGGCAAATACCACCTCGCCTGTGTTGTTTGTTCCAAGTCCGAATCCTCTGATTCTGATATGTGTGGTCGTATCATCCTAGTCCTGTGAAACGTTGTTGTCACTTCTTCTCTCAAGGTATTGTTGTTATTTCTCTCCTGGATCCTGACATTCTTTTTCTCTTTTCCGCTATTATTCAATTCGTCTGATTGCATTTTTCTCGATTTCTGATTTAAGAATTTGCTGGTTTTTTCTAATGACTGAACCGACTGTATCCGCTGACGATTTTGAGATATACTGATTTTTGGATTTTCGCGCTTTTCTCGTTGAAACGAACGCGAATCTTCATTTCTTTCGTTCCGGTCGTGCTTTGTCCATTTTGGACCGTTTTGGTTGCTATAGCAACGGGTAGATGACGTGTTCTTAATCGACATATTTTGATCAATTCTAGAATATTCTAGAACGTTTTCGTTCCGGTCGAGCCTATACTGATCATTTATCCGACTGTTTAAACAGTCGAGAGCTTTATGGAAACTTTCGATTGATGTAACTACGAATTTTTCATCCAATACTGACTCCGGCCAGGGTTCCCCCTTTGGATTTCGAGAAAGATAATCTACTATACCCATATCTTTTCCTGGTAAATGAACAACCTTAAATTGGTAAGGTAATAGTCTGTCTACCCATCTAGTTAATCTAGATTGGTACGTTTTATTTGATTTATTTTCATCCAAAGCAGAGACTAGCGCTTTGTGATCTGTAGCGATTACGAATTCCTTGCCTAATAAATAGTGTTTAAATCGATCAACCGACCATACAACTGCAAGCAGTTCAAGCTCATTTGTGGAATATTTTTTTTCTTGTGTATTTAGGTACCTGGAAGCGAATGCGATTGGTATCCACTCCCCCTCAGCGTTTTGTTGTTCTAGCGATGCGCCCAGCCCACTGTGACCTGGCATCACATTTCACCCTAGTGTCTAAACTGGGGTCATAATAATGAATTTTTGTTATATTCGCAACCGCTGTTTTTATTGACTCGAATATTCCCGAATGTTCTTCTTTCCATTCGAATTTTTTTACTTGAATTTTTACACTTTTGAGTTTCTTTTTCTCATTTTCTTCGCGTAATAGTGGTCTCAATTTTTCTGTTAGCGTAGCCGCATTTGGGATGAACTTGGCCAGATGATTTATACTGCCTAGAAATGATCTAAGTTGTTTCAGTGATGTTGGCGGGCTAAGTTTTAGGATCGCTTCTGTTTTTGTGATTTTAGGAGAGATTCCGTCCGACGATAACTTATGCCCCAACCAATTCACTTCCTGTTGAAAAAATTCACATTTCGACAGTTTTAATGCCAAATTCTCTTTATCTAGCTTTTTTAGGACATTCATAATCAATTCTTCATGTTCTTGTTCACTCCCTTTTGATACAATTAGTATATCATCAAGAAAACAGAACGTGTTTTCCGCATGATTTAATGTTCTGTCCATAGCTTTTTGAAAATCTGCTGGCATGTCTGCCAAACCATAAAACCCTGTTAAGAATCTGTATGTACCAGTGGCTTGCCCACCTATGATGTTGAAATTGCATTGTTTCGCTGTCTCTGCAGTCAACTTTAATTGACTGTACGCGTACTTCAAATCTAGTACTGAGAAATGCAGTTTCCCGTTTGTGTTCGCTGTGACAATTTGGCTAACACCGTCTATCAATTCATCCACATTTGGCATTTGATATTTGTTTTTAAACAATTGTCTATTGATAGGTTTGGCGTCGAGCGCCAATTTTATGGAATCATCTTTTTTCACTGTTATTACAATAGGTGCTATAAAACAATCACTAGTGCATTTGTCTAATCGTTCTATATGCCCTTCTTTTAACAGTTTTTCCATTTCCTCGTACACTTTCTCTTGTATGTGTATCGGAATGCGTCTCCCCTTTTCTTGTAAAGGGCAGAGTGGGTACTTGAACTTTGTGCTAACCACATGATTTTTTGAGCACCCTTGACGATCGAAAAGATTCTTAAATTTACTGTAAAATTTGTTTTTCCAACCTTCTGACTGTTCGCACAGTAAGACATCAAACCTCGTCTTTTCTTTTGGTGCCAACTTCTGTGTTGTGTGTATTCCCACTTTGCTCTGTAAATCCAGCCCCAAAATACACCGTGTGCGTCTTTCTGTGATTAAGAACGATGCTCCCACCACTTCCCACCCCGCCGAACGGATGTTCGTGGTGATTGCACCCAGTATGTTAATCGGCTGCTTGTTGTAGTCTACAAATTTTGTAGTCAAATTGAGATTCTCCCGTGGAATAAACTTGGTATTTTTCGAAGATTCTAGAATCATCTTTGCAGTCGCCCAGTTCAAGAAAGATACTGGACTACCCGTATCAATGGTCATATTTATGATCTGATGATCGATTCTCACCAGAGCCTTTAGTGACCTTATTTGTTTCGATCGGGTATTTCTTCTGATGTCAACCTTCTGTACATCCTTTCTGTGCTTGTCGGATTCTTTGTTTTTATTCGATTGCCCTTTTATATATTCATCAATTTCTTCCAGCGAAGATAGTTCTGATTCGATCGACATAATTTCGAATTCCTCACACGATTCGAATGACTGAATCAGGTTACACTCTTCATCTGAGCTTGATGATTTTTCTGCAATCTCATTCACTTGTTGTGATTTACACATTTTAGCGAAATGGTTCGGTTTAGAACAATTCTTACATGTTTTACCCATGGCCGGGCATTTCTTCAGATGTCCTTCTCCGAATATTCGACCACATCGGGTACACGTCTTTGAATCTGCAAAACTTCTCCCCTCCTTTCTGTCTGCAAATTTCTTTCTATACCCACTGTTTGCTTGTCTTCTTCCGCTAGCATTCTTGTTACCGATACTCATTATGGGTTCTTGTTTTATCTTCGCTGCCCCATTTATCTGAACTGTACTTGCAGTTGTTGCGTTAGTTTTCTGAAACGCCTGTGTTGTCTGTTTACTTTGTTCAAACTTTAACGCTCTTTTCAGTACTTCTTCCGGTGAAAATGTTTCAAATGTCAATGTGTCTTGTAATACCACATTCTTCATTTTCGAGATGAATAGGTCCCGCACTAATTGATCCTCCAGTGTTCCTAGCTCAGCTTTTGCTGCTTGTGCAGTTAGTGCTGCATGAAATGCCTCGAGTGTCTCTCCAGTTTCTTGTGATCGATTGAATAGTTTATAACGTTCATATGTAACGCTCTGTGATTTGTCAAATGACACTTTCGCCAAGGCCACCATCTCTCGAAATTCTAACTTTGACACTTCCACATGGGGGTTCTTTTGGACGAATTTCTTCTTACCTTCTGTACCCAACGCCAGGAATAGTCTGGAAGCGACTCTTTTCTGTACCTCGTTGTAGTATACGTTGTGACCAACCTTTGGACCTCTAGCTCTTCTTTCTTCATTTTCCAGGTTAATTTTATCTCTAGCTAGTTGGTCTCTGGCTTCTCTATCAGCAATCGCTTGTGCATTTTCGTTTTCCCTTGGAGTTTCGGGTCTTGGTAACTGTTCTAACAGAACTTCTTTTGGTTCTTGTAACAAAAGTTCCGGGTCCACACTCTCCTTCACGGTTACAGCCAAAAAAAATTGATCTAGCCATATCCTAAAATTCCAGGGAGGTTCAGAGTTCGCGGTTGTCCAAAATACTGGAATCCCCATGTCCGTTCTGTTGTCTTGGGACAGGAATCCTGCTGACTGCGCCATGTGATAACTGTTGGATTTACTCAAGTAATTGTAAAACAGAATAAGTAAAACGTTTTAATTTAGACTGCTAACTTTGTCTTAATTTAGATCTGAGATCATGCTTGTCTTTTCATGTCTCTATCTCAACAGCAATGTCCTAAATGACTATTGCGCTTGGCCTGCATGAACGGCCTTGAATAGTAATAACAATACATAACAGAATAATTAATAGCACTATTCTCAGAGGTTACTGTGGCAGCAGTACTACACGGTACCACAGTAGTAAATGTCAAATGTTTACAGTTCATTTAAGTTGGAAATTTCAAGGGTTTGAAAAATTACTCTTTCAGACCAAAAGCAATATAATGATCTAGACAAACTTGGACCAGTTAACAATTCTGCCAGAAAATATTACAGGGACCTTAACATGACTGGGAAGTAAACAACTAACCCCAAAGTTCTCTGCTTATTGCATTTTTAATCAATCTTAAGGTCATTTTAATCAATTTTTTTTATCACAGGTAGGGCAGTACCTGCTGGTTGTAATTAGGTTGTTTGATCAGATCTCCGTAAATATGGGTCAACAGTTCATTACATGGGCCATTAGCGGCCCTTCTTGTGATTAAAATTTATTTCTACTAAGGGTTTTTGGACCTAGTATATGGCTGAAGATTCAACCTTAACCCTACTTTGCGTGAATAATGATTATTAAAACAAATTTAGATATTTCAGCGCCTGGAAAAAATTTCGGAGAAAATTTCGGAATAGTGGTGCTCGATGTGGTTTTTTCTCCAGACAAATTTCGACTTTTCAGCTAGCAGTTTTTGAAAGATTTTTCATATCGTTTGAAAGGTAATAAAGTCATGGGGATTTGAATACTGCCAGTTTGAGCGATTCGGTATTGAAACGCGATTACAACAATTTGGACATTTTTGCTAATAGCGCGTAAGCGGAGATTTGATACGTCAAATGAATGGTTCCAATGTGAATTGAGGTTTGCTATTAGATCTATTTAAGATTTCGCTATTTATAAAAAAAATAAAAAAATCACTTTACATTGAGTGTGGGAGGAAATTCAAAAAAAAACAGTCATGGTTTTTCGCAAATTTTTTTTCATTTTTTTTTTTGAATAAAAACGTTTTACCTTTTAAGAGCGAACGTCACTCTATAGAGTTGGAATATTCAAGGTTTCGCCCTAATACAAGCAGTTTTGTTTTGTTGCACAGTAAGTTACAACAAACATCAAAAGAGTTAGCGTTTCCGAACAAGTGGTGATAACGTTAGTATGGAGTAATTTAAGAATTCCAATAAAATTGAGCTGGAAAAAATTGTCGTTCGAATAACCGTTATTTCATTTTTTAAAAATTGAAACCGCTTTTTAGTAAGAAGAAAGACAAAAAAAACAAAAAAAAATTTCAATTACAAAGTTACATAAATTTTGTTCCGACTTTCAGAAAAATGATAGAATATTTGTGCTACAGTCAAATTTGGACTTTTTAATAAAACTTGATCTTTGGAAGGGTAATTTTTGTTCTCTTTAATTCAATTTTAAAAAAATGGGGGTTTGAATATTACCATTTTGGTTAATTTGGGATAACTATTCGGTGCTAATAACGCGTGAGCAGAGAGTTATCCATCTTACAAATAAATCCAAATGAAAATGAAACATGCTTTTTGATTTATTTAACTTTCTGCTAAATATGCAAGATAAATCATTGCATACTTCACATAGCTAATGGGGGAATGATTTCCGAAAAGTAAATTTGAAAGTTCGATTTTTTTGGAAAAACTTGATCATTTTTTTTTTAATTGTAACAGTTTATCCATAGGCTCTAGGGTGCTGTCGGAACCTCAAGGCTTTGCCTTGATACGAAGATTTTACAGAAAAAGGATGGAAAGAGACGGAATGAATATGCTCTCGATAAATTTTTGTCCTTCAGATAATTTTCAACCCTAAGATAGACATTTTTTGCTGAGTTTTTTTATCATCGGAAAACCATTTATGCGTTCAGTTCAAAAATGAAAAGATGTTTTGCATGAGATCTTTTCAGTTTTGTTGGGTGGGTTTGGAAAAAATCAATTTGGAGGAAAAGTTTCAATTTTTTTTAATTAGTCGGCTCCAAACTAAATCACTCCAAACTCAATTTAGGCACTTGCTGGAATCAAATATTCTATTTACTTTCCATTAATATGTTTACAGATGCAAAAAAATGTATATTTAATTAAACTTTTTATTCGAAAGTATTTTTTTACGTGCTGAAGATCAGTCAGAACTGAAAAACCAGTCTAACAACAGTTTCGTATTGTTTACTATCTAAAAATGGACGACAACTGAAAAATAGTCTCAAGATTGTTCAGAACAAAGCAAAGGTTTTCCAATAAAATCTCTCAAGACACAGTGAACAAAACTGTGCCTAAAAAACGAAGCCCTGTTTTTTTTTGACTAATGGTTAAGATGACTGAACTAATTTTGTTGAGAAAAGAAATATTTTAAAAAAAAACATTTTTTTTTCGAAGTCTTCGCCGACTTGCAATTCCAAGTACAAAACAAGACTAAATAGGTTTCCCAGTTCTACTTGGATTAAATTTTATTGACTAAATTAGTTCGCTGCCTACTCTAAGCGTTGATTTAAAATGAGAAGTTGTTTAAGTATTTTTTCCAAATTGGCTAAATTGTCATATCTGAAACTCTTTTTACTTGTTGAAAACTGGTTTAAGGAGATCTATCTTTCTATTTTTGAGTGAAGCGCTTCAAATTTTTTTCAGACTGTTCAAAAACAAATTGACCAAAAACTGCTTGCTCAAAAGTCAAAAAGAGAAAAATTCGACCCCCTGCCGACCCAAAGGGTTCTCCTTTTGTACTATTTTGAGAAATCCCTTTTTGAATGACTGGGCAATTTTCAACATTTTTAGGCGCCTTTGGCGTCAATATATACATAGTGAGGGAAATAAGGTCTTCTTAGTGATTTGGGAGAGCTCCGGAAATCAATTTGGTCAACCGAAGAAAAAGGCGGCAAAATGTTTTCAAAGTTTGTCTCAAAGTATTAAATAGTTACTTACCTCGTTCGTTATTTGAGACTATGGTCGTTTCAGAGAAGTATAAAAAAACTTTTCTAGACTAGAAACCACAAACAAAATCAACCTCAGAGAATCAAAAAAGATCAATTTTTTTTGGATCAACAGTCTTCTATGTTCAACTTGACAAACGACTGTTTTCATGTAGTTTGGAAATGTACTCTCAATTTATATATCAATAATTCATTCTGCTGGTAAGAAACCATTAAAACTACAGCTCCGAAAGGCTTTTTATCACTTTCAGATCTGACAGGAACTGAATACATTTAATTAGTTCATTTTTCCCCTCCCACCGCTTGAATAATAAGATCATCCTACCCTACAAAAATAAGGGTTGGAGAAATCATCAACAGATCTCTTCAACCACCCCCCCCCCCCCCGCTTATTATTTAAGGGGTTCATTACTAGGTATAAAACCCACATTCTTACCGGTAAAATTAATTCTTTACAGGGGGGTTTCTTTTTAAGGTTAAAAAGATCCTCATCAAATTATGAAAGCTTCATCTCTTTGCCACTGACAGAAACCCCGGATTTTCTTTGTTTTAAGCCCAGTTTGATAAATTTTAATTTGCAGGCTCAATCATTTATAGCCTGCACGTTTGAAACTGCTTGGTTGAAAAAAATCAAAGCGCAAGAGAAGCCTTTGAGAACAATTTTTGCGAGCTAGGTTGTTCAACAAAAGAGACACAGATCATCATGTTCTTATCCGTTTTTTATTATTCCGAACAAACCGAATTTTCTATAGCACCTTGTCTGCAGCGCAAAACTTGTGGTCAAAAATTATTTTATGGTGCTTTTAGTCGATCTAAATAAAGCCGACAAACTTTTTCTGAAAATCCGTCCTGGCCAACTCGAGAAATTCCTAGATTCGCCTTACGACTTGCTAGCAACCGTTGAGTTTTTCTGAAAGCCTTTTCGGCGCCAACATGTTCGAATTTTAACGAAAGAGCGCATCAACTGCAAACATTTTGTGGAAGATTACGGGAGTTAGGAAATTGCCAAGTTTCTGGCACGCGAAGCGTATTTAGCTAATTAATTAGACTGATAAATCATTCCAATTTGAAAGGAGGAAAGCTGATTCACGCAAAAAAATTTAGTGCTGATTCAACTCAACCGCACAATCAATTAAATTCAGAAAATTGAACACACTTTTCTTTCAATACATTGGCATAGACCAAAAAAATTGAGCAAGAAAAGCTGCAATTTATTTTGTAAGAGTCAGACCCAAAAATTGGCACTCAAATGAGTTTTAGGCTGGTTTTAGTTTTTGAAGAACTACGCTAGGACGACAGTGATGATTTAAATTCCGGACAAAACAATTAACACTTGAAATTTAAATTACATCGATTTTAAATTGAGTTGATTGTGGACAAAAAATGATGACACAATTTTTATATATATTTTCAGCAGAACTAATACGGTGCATTTTAGTTTGCAAAATTTAGTCCATTTTTTAGTCAATTAGAAATAACACCAAAACAAATAGTTCAATTGCTGAGAAAAACATATCAAAGTGAGGCTTTACAACTTCACAACTTTATTTTCAATTTTACTGTATGAAGTATCAAATCCTTAATAAAAACATTTATTAGTCGTTTCGTTTTTCTAAATATTTTAGACTTAGTCAGATGCTCCTTTTGATACATTTTGCAGCAATTCAACCAATAGTTTTGACGTAACTTTTGATTGACTAAAAAAGCCGAATATGTCAGTTTTAGGGGTTATTTTTTGGACCCGATTTTCGAAAAAAAACACTATTATAATTTTGCTAAATTTTTAAGCAAGTTTTTTTTCATCATTTTGAGTTCAATGGTCCAAAGTCAAAGCATTTAAGGAAAACGCGTCTTAATTTTCAAATTTTATTAGCTTTGCACGGATAAACTAAATCAGTAGTTGGACTAATTCAATTATTAAGCAATATAATTTAGTGCAGTCTAAAATGGAGATTAACTGCTTACAGGAGACAAAATACTTATTTTGGATAGCGTTTTAAGTCCAAATTCTGCGAAATCAATTTGAGCAAAAAAACTAGTTTTTCCAGCATGTTTTTTCTTCCTTCCTTTTGTCTACCTTACGAAAATTTAAGCAAGTTTTATAAAAATTGCTTTTTGTGAAAGTTTTTTTCTTAAACTGCCAGTTTAGTTAGTCTTTTCTGGATAATTTAAATCAACACAACAAGTTGTATGGCAAGCGACTCGGGTTAAACAATTAACTAACCTCCGCAATTGAAATTTTTTTTTCAATCTTTCAAAACAAGTGACTGAATTTTGGGCCTTGATAATTTCTTCGGCAGACTAAGTTTTGTAACAAATATATATTTTGACAGGTCATTTTCTACATTTAGCTACTGGATATCATTGAGAAGCTGATTTTGTTTTTTTTTTCGAGTCGCAAACAAAATAATTGTTTCTTCTGAGAACATTTTTGTATAGTTATAGGCGATTTGACATTTGCCAATTTAACCGTTTTTGGATAGTTAACGAGCAATTTATCTTTTCCTATCAGCATCGAAGTTTCGAATTAAATTGAAGCGAGTAACTGGGTATGAATAGTTCAACTGAGTTTGGTCAATTTAACCTCAGACGCAGTTTTAAGCTGCTCTAGTATCTATAGAGCTTTTTTAAACTACTTAAATTGATGCTTTTTTTAAAACGTTTTGTAAACTATTCGTCAAACTTTCGAGTCGTCACGTTGTCGCTTCTTTTGAGTTTTGAAATTTGTTTAATTATGCGAAACATATTTAGTTGCAAAAGGTTGGGTTGCCCCGGTCGAGGTGTTTGACTCATGATTCGACCGAAAAAAAAAATCAAAAAAAGTTCGGTTTTCGACTCAACATGAGACAACCGAACGAAAACTCTGGTCGATTTTCAGTCGGATCATCAGTCAAACCATGTCGAATCAATGGTCGCGCGAAGCCGAGCGATGTCAAAAACGGATAATCATTGACAAAAAAGGTCGAAAACGAATATAGTGTGAACTTTTTGGGCGAATCACAATTTCAATAACATGATTTTTTATTGAACCCTATTTATATTGACAAACGAATCGGAGAATTTACAAACGAACGGGCAAAATGGGAGACAGAATTTATACTGATTGTTTACTAAGTTCAAAATCAATTCTGTGCAGAAAAATTTCTGCTGAAATTTTTCACCTTGACGGTAATTTGGGCTATCGATACAAACGGAAAAAAAAGAATTCAGGACATGTTTCAAATGTCGCAGGATAAGCTAAAATGTGAGAAAATTTGAGATAGGGGGTGGGCTTCTCTAGAACGAAACTACATAAAACAAAATGATAACTCACCAATAGGTTCTAAATGTCGTTTTGAACTAACAATAATGGTTTTCTGTTTTTTTTTAAAAATAAAATTGATAATTTCAGATTCAAAATTTGAGTAGCAGAAAGATTTAAACAAAAAAAAAAAAATAATTTTAGAGTTATTGGAAAAAAAAACATGTAAGAAATCTTTAGTTCAATACAAGAAATTTTTAGTTCAATACAAGAAGATTTGAAAAATATGTTTTAATATATTGAATGTGTCTATAAAATACCTCATTCATTATAGTGTGGAACACTTTTGAAACATTTTTAAAAATACTTTTAGAATTGAGTATCAGATGACTAAAAAAACCTATTAGAAGTAGGAGAATCAATAAGAATGGTTACTCGGTCAATTAGTGTGTGTGAATCAGCCATTAGAGTGAATACCCTTTAGCAAATTAGATCAGAATATTTTGTTTAAAATAGAACTGAAAAAAGCATTTAGGTTGAATTGGAAAAATTATACCAAATATGACCTGTTTCAATCAGCGCATTTTGTTAAAAGCGTCCATTTACAATCAAACTTAAAGAACAGCTTGTGCGAAATTGAAGACAACATTGGGTAACTTAAGCTTTTTAAATGTTCAAAGTAGGTCTTTTTTGTAAATTAGATTTTAACTACTGTTTTCATTTACGAGGGGGGCATGGTGTTCTACGGCTTGTTTTTTTTTACTTTCAAAAAAATGATCGAGGAGTTTTTCTAGGGCTGTTGAAAAAAAAACAACTCTTGAAATATTTTGCTGCCATTGGCTCCAAGGGGAAATGTTTTGCTGCCCAATGTGATTTTTTCAATTTTTTTTTTCAAAATTATCCAACTTCTTTTTGAAACTACGAACTCTAAAACACAGACCTTTAAGGGTGATCGGAACTTTCAGGGCTTCATCCTGATACGAGCAGTTTTTTACAGTTTCAAACAGAATGAGTTGACAAATCCGTTTGCTCATTTTGTTCACATAAGTTATTAATCAAACAGCTCCAATATGAGCAGGGATAGGATTTATATGTTAATACTTAAAAACATATGTATTTAAATATATCTTAGAATTAGAGTATAAACATATTTCTGAGAAATATCCACATATTTCTTAGAAATTCGTGCTCAAAGCGTCATTGTTGATCCCTGCTCTTCTGCCAACGTGACGCTTACCTAACGTTTCTAAGAAATACGTTACTTTTCAGTTACCGTGTGTATTGTTTGGAGCTATGGGACGTGATAAAGTATGCCCCAGTGTTATTTCAAACTTACCAGGAGGCAAAGAAATTTGGGAATATGTCTCTGGAAGCCAGAAACTTCGGTGCAAGCCTTGTGGTTATCTACTGGAACTCAACGGCGGGTTTTGATCCCGCAGCGAGAGAGACTTACAGTCGAAAACTTGAAATTTCACATGGTGATTATGTGGAACAAGCTTGAAAATATGTAAGAAAAATCACTCCCTGATGTTGTCAATTAACATATTTTTGAACATATTTTTAGTTTTTTTGAAGCATGTTTTAGTACATATTTTGCCTTATTTTTAAACATATAAATCCTATCCCTGAATATGAGACCCGATATAAACGTTGGCAATCAATGGTTGAACAAAACTGCTAGTCATATAGTTTCTATTTATGAAATTAATCCTCATTATACAAGTTCAAAGTTGATACAGTGTAAACCTTGCTTACTAGAACTTACATGATTAAGAGTGAAATATAAATTGTTCTTGTTTGTTAATTATAATTTCTCGTTATAAAAAGACTGCCTGACTACGGTATCAAATAAAATGAAAATTGATGCAAGTTTTCTTTGGAAATTGTTTATCTGAAAATGGACATGATTTAACGTCTAAATGAAAATTGAATTTTTTCCCCCATTTGTGATTTTTTGTATTGGAAATATTGGTACCAATAAATTTTCAAAAATGAAAACTTCTGTGCAGTTTTTAACAATTTGTAAAATACAAAGCTCTCATTTGTCGGAAAACGGCAATTATTTTATTCAAAAAATACTTTAATCATTTCAGAGGAAATTTGACTGGAAAATGAATAAAAATTGTAAGCTTAAGTTTTTTCCCATAAATTTTGTATGATTAGGAATTTTTTGCTTGAAGTCAACTCAAATTACAATTCAAACGAGTTGAAACATTGGCAAATAACATCACAAAAAAAGGAAAAATCTCAAGAACTGGAGTTCCATATCATTTGTTCCACTAACTTCAGTCCGAGCAACAAAAGAACTTCAAGTTTTGGAGTTTGAGGGCCCGATTCCTAATTCAAACAAGACTGCTCGTATCAGGGCGAAGCCTTGAATGTTCCGACTGCCTTTTAAGATTTATGGAGCAGTAATAACTTTAAAAAAATCAAAGAAATAAAAAAAAAGAAAAATTTTTGTTTTTCTAAAATTTGATTTTTTTTAAATGAAAATCATCAACCCACACGCCATATGAAGTACAAAAGGATAGATTTCGCTCCTTGTAACAAACCAATTATGGCAAATAGCTTCTTTTAACCAATTTGGAACGGTTTCTAAGACGGATTAACTCTCCGCTTACGCATTATTAGAGCGAAATATATCGTGCGTTAATTGTCCCAAATTCGCCAGAATTGCAATCTTTGAACCCCCTTAACTTTACGAAAAATGATTACAGGTGAAATATCTTTTCAAATTTGAGCTCAGGACAACAATACCTTTCGAATGATATTTAAAACTTTCCGTCAAAAATGGCTAGATAAAAAGTCGAAATTTGTCTGAAGAAAAAAAACCCACCCCGAGCAGAAATATTCCGTTACTTTCGTACCGAAAGTCGGAACAAAAAGACTGCTCGTATCAGGGCGAAGCCCTGAATGTTCCGACTGCCTTTAAAGGTTTATGAAGCAGTAATAAAATAAATATCATTAACAAATTAAATGTACAAAAAAATGAATTTTTTTTTCTGAAATTGGAAGTTTTTTCCATGAAAATCATCCCCCCACACGCCATATAAACTACAATAGAATAGATTTAGCTCCTTGTAACAAATCAATTAAGGCAAATAAGCTTCTTTCAACCAATTTGGAACGATTTCTAAGACGGATTAAATCTCCGCTTACGCGTTAATAGCGCAAAATGTATCGCGCGTTAACTGTCCCAAATTAGCCAAAATGGTAATCTTTAAACCCTCATATTTTAAATTCCGTCGAAAATGGCTACTTTAAAAGTCGAAATTTGTCTGAAGAAAAAAACCCACCTTGAGCACAAATATTCCGTTACTTTTGTATCGAAAGTCGGAACAATAAACACTACACGAAATCATTTGTGCAAATAATAGATTTAAAATGCATGTAAACTGCCCAATATTGTTTGATTGAAAATTTTCAAAAAAATTTATATATTTAACGCTTTCAATTTGTGCATTCAGTAGATCAAAAATAACTGCATTGTTAATATTTTCAAATCTTGTAAGAAAAATTGACCCAGTTGAGTTCGCAGATCTGTTTATCTGAACTCAAATGGTTGCTCATTAGACCTAAAAGTTTGAAAAATACAATCATCATTGATATGGCTTTCAGGCTCTTGAAATGTTTTTAGTTTTTCTGAGATCTATTTTAGTTTAAATTATTGCAAGTTTAGTAGTATTAAACAACGAAATAGGTATTTTAAAACTTATTATTGGACAACACTTGTCCTGAAGTTTGGTACCACACAACAAACGTGAAATAATGTGAACATAAGGGAAAAAAACACCATTGAAGTGGAAGGGAGTTTTATAGTTTTATAGAGAGCTCGATAAAAGTTTTCGAAAGGTATTTTCCCTAAAACGGTTATCAAGTTTTAAGAAAAAATATTAGATAGAAAACCTAAAAAGGAAAAATCGTGACACATGGAATTATTTTTAATAGATTTGCGCTACAATTGTCCCAATCCAAACCTTATATTAAAAAACTATGTTTTATAGAGCAGAAAATAGCAAAAATAGAGGAACAAAAATCTTTAAAAAACCAAAGCATATATAAACAAGAGTAATCCGATGTTGTGCGTGCTGAACAGAATGTTCCGACAACAATAACAAATACAGAAAAAAAGAAAACGTACAAAATAAAGTAATGCTATCTCTAATCGGAATTGGTGTTATCTCAGAATAGATTTAGAATTAATAATCTGAAATAGCATAAAGTTTTCTAAGAGAAGAATTGATGAATCAATAGGAGCCTTAAATCTATCAACCAATGTTGCGAATCAGTATTTAGAGCGAGTATCCAATCAAGTTCTGATTAAGTTGTGAATCATCTTACTTTTTAAAATTGAAAACCTAAAAAAACGAAATCACATAACAAATTAGAAGTGAATTTTACAATCTTTCAAATGACATTAAATTGAATTTGCACTTGATGAAATTTTTCCAGTTTGAGGTATGATTTTGCGCCACTATTATAATTTCACCGCTATTTAAGCATAATGTAGATTTGAATGTTTGATGCCCGAATTTAATTGGGCTAAGTCTAATAGCAGATTCCTTCACTTTAAACCACCAAAAAAGAAGTCTTGATTGTTGCATGAAGATGGCTTGAGTTTGAAAATGGCAAAAATGACAACTTAATTAGAAGGCGAAAAGCAGTTAAGATATAATTAACTAATAATTTACCAAAATATAAAATTGGTTTTAATACGTTTTTTTTTTCTTCAGAAAACCCAAGAAGCAAAATTTTTACTTAGGATCTAATTTGTAGAGTACTATAGCGTAATAATTTTTGACTAAGATTTTTAATTGTTTGATGATATATTTTCCTGCTTGGAAACTGAAATTCCTGAGTACAATTCGATAAGAACTGCCTCTACTTGTAATTAACTTTTGCTATTTAAAATCACAAAAAACCGGTTGGAGTAAGCCTGTCAAAAAAAATTTCAAAAGTTTTCTATGCACGCACTTTGCCCTGCTAGTAAGTTTTTTTTTTACTAGGAGGCGATAAAATCTAGAAGGGCTAAAGCCAGCCTTTCATATTTTTTGAAAATCAAAAATGGATCATCCATGAGTTACGGTGATTCTTGAGTAACCAAAGATTTGTCTCGTTCAAATAACGTGACATTCGACATTTATCATGCATAAATTAAAGACTTATTAAATCTGTACTTGTTATGATGTTTTCACGAATCAAAAACACAAAAACAAAGCGAGATTGGACGGGATATTTTTTTGATCTTCGTACTGACTCATCAATACACTTTTTGCTACCATTGTCTTAAAAACTGGGTGAGACAAAAGTTAGCTAAGTTTGAATGTAAAACATAACGAACTAATACTAAAATAATCAGACTTCAGTAGGCGAAAAAAAAAGAAAAAAAAAACTATAAATTTTCAAAATGATTCTGATCGGTCTCAAAGAAAAATAATTTCAATTTTTTTTTGACTAATTCGTTATATTAGAAGCAACGCGAGCAAAATTTTTGACCGAATAATTTCAATCTGGTATATCTGATAAATTCATTATGAAAATAAACCCAATTTAGGGACCTGGATGGACTAGTTTCACCTTTTGTTAGGGTTGCTAATTACCACTAACTAATAAAGTAACGAAAGAAGCAGGAAAAGACCAATTATGGTCAATAATACTAGTGACGTCAAGGTTTCAAGCAAAAACGGTAAACAAAAGCCGGTAGAACTTACTAAGTGATTTTTAATAACTCCTAATGACTATCTAAGTTACAAACGAATGGCATTTGGTTAGGAGCACAAAGCAGAGGAAGCTGAAAAAAGTCTTAATTGAAAAGCTGAAAAAAAGACTTATTTGGGTCATCATATAAGTGAAAAAATAAGTAATATTGGTCAACTGAATTCAGTGAAAATTTTCAAAATAACTTTAATGGCTTCTATTACGTCAATGTTTTTTCCTACGTCAAAGTTGAAAATTGTTGATCCGATTTTCTTTGTCTTTTTATGAAAATTTGTTGCACTTCTTTTTTTGATATTGGGTTTTTAAGCTAATGAATCGAATTGTTAAAACTTTGCCCTTTGCCAATTACTCCTTTGCCAACAAACAAAGACTTTTTTAACCAGCACAAAAATCTACGGTTAGGCAAAAATGCATTTTTAACTTAACAGCAAAGATCGAGAAAAAATAGTCCATTAAGTATATTCGTTGATTGTTTCTGTTAGTTCAAAAACCGGTTTAAAATAGCAAAATTTGAGTTTGAACAGAAATTTGATACCCGAATCTAATTGGACTAAATATGAGTTTAAAACAATGTACTTCTTGAATCTGAACTATTGAAAAACTGAAGAATAATTGATTTTGAAAATGGTAGAATTAACAGTTTAAGTGAACGACCAAAAACTATTTTCAACTAAAAAAAAAAACAATTTGAAATATAATAACTCGAAAATAAATTGAGATTTGATAAAGACAAAAAACGATTAACTAGCAGCATTGCAATATGTAACGAATTTTCAGCCCACAGGGCTACAATTGTCCCAATCCAAACCTTATATTAAAAAACTATGTTTTATAGAGCAGAAAATAGCAAAAAAAAAATCTAAATCCGATGTTGTGCATGCTGAACAGAATGTTCCGACAACAATAACAAAATTAGAAAAAAAAAGAAAACGCGTAAAATAACTAAATTTTGTATAAGTAATTGCGATCTCTAATCGGAATTATGGTTATCTCAGAAGAGATTTAAAATTAATAATCTGAAACAAGCATAAACTTTTCTAAAAGAAGGATTGATGATTAAATAGGAGCCTTTAATCTATCAACTAACGTTGCGAATCAGTATTTAGAGTGAGTATGCAATCAAGTTCTGATTAAGTTGTGAATCATCTTCATTTTTAAAATTAAAAACCTTAAAAAAACGAAATCACATAACAATTAGAAGTGAATTTTACAATCATTCAAATGATATTAAATTGAATTTACTCTTGATGAAATTTCTCCAGTTTGAGGTATGATTTTGCGCCACGATAATTTCACCGCTATTTAAGCATAATGTAGATTTGAATGTTTGATACCCGAAATTAATTGGGCTAAGTCGACTAGCAGAATCATCCACTTTAAACCACCAAAAAAGAAGTCTTGATTGTTTAATGAAGAAGGCTTGAGTTTGAAATTGGCAAAATTGACAACTTAATTAGGCGGCGAAAAGCAGTTAAGATATACTTTACTAATATTTTACTATAACATGAAAATGGTTTTAATAAGTTTTTTCAGAAAACCCAAGAAGCAAAATTTTCACTGAAAATCTAATTTGTAGAGTACTATAGCGTAATAATTTTTGACTAAAATTTTTAATTGTTTGATGATATATTTTCCTGCTTGGAAACTGAAATTCCTGAGTACAATTCGATAAGAACTGCCTATACTTGTAATAAATTTTTGTTTTTGAAAACTGAAAATCCTGAGTACAATTCGATAAGAACTGCCTCTACTTGTAATTAACTTTTGCTATTTAAAATCACAAAAAACCGGTTGGAGTAAGCCTGTCAAAAAAAATTTCAAAAGTTTCCTATGCACGCACTTTGCCCTGCTAGAAAGTTTTTTTTTTACTAGGAGGCGATAAAATCTAGAAGGGCTAAAGCCAGCCTTACATATTTTTTGAAAATCAAAAATGGATCATCCATGAGTTACGGTGATTCTTGAGTAACCAAAGATTTGTCTCGTTCAAATAACGTGACATTCGACATTTATCATGCATAAATTAAAGACTTATTAAATCTGTACTTGTTATGATGTTTTCACAAATCAAAAACACAAAAACAAAGCGAGATTGGACGGGATATTTTTTTGATCTTCGTACTGACTCATCAATACACTTTTTGCTACCATTGTCTTAAAAACTGGGTGAGACAAAAGTTAGCTAAGTTTGAATGTAAAACATAACGAACTAATACTAAAATAATCAGACTTCAGTAGGCGAAAAAAAAAGAAAAACCAAAAACTATAAATTTTCAAAATGATTCTGATCGGTCTCAAAGAAAAATAATTTCAATTTTTTTTGACTCATTCGTTATATTAGAAGCAACGCGAGCAAAATTTTTGACCGAATAATTTCAATCTGGTATGTCTGATAAATTCATTATGAAAATAAACCCAATTTAGGGACCTGGATGGACTAGTTTCACCTTTTGTTAGGGTTGCTAATTACCAATAACTAATAAAGTAACGAAAGAAGCAGGAAAAGACCAATTATGCTCAATACTACTAGTGACGTCAAGGTTTCAAGCAAAAACGGTAAGCAAAAGCCGGTAGAACTTACTAAATGATTTTTAATAACTCCTAATGACTATCTAAGCTACAAACGAATGGCATTTGGTTAGGAGCACAAAGCAGAGGAAGCTGAAAAAAGTCTTATTTGAAAAGCTGAAAAAAGCCTTTTTTGGGTCATCATATAAGTGAAAAAATAATTAATATTGGTCAACTGAATTCAGTGAAAATTTTCAAAATAACTTTAATGGCTTCTATTACGTCAATGTTTTCTCCTACGTCAAAGTTAAAAATTGTTGATCCGATTTTCTTTGTCTTTTTATGAAAGTTTGTTGCACTTCTTTTTTTGATATTTTGGATTTTTAAGCTAATGAATCGAATTGTTAAAACTTTGCCCTTTGCCAACAAACAAAGACTTTTTTTTAACCAGCACAAAAATATACGGTTAGGCGAAAATGCATTTTTAACTTAACAGCAAAGATCGAGAAAAAAAGTCCAATAAGTATATTCGTTGATTGTTCTGTTAGTTCAAAAACCGGTTTAAAATAGCAAAATTTGAGTTTGAACTGAAATTTGATACCCGAATCTAATTGGACTAAATATGAGTGTAAAACAATGTTTCCTTGAATCTGAGCTATTGAAAAACTGAAGAAAAATTGATTTTGAAAATGGTAGAATTAACAGTTTAAGTGCACGACCAAAAATTATTTTCAGTTTTAAAAAAGATTCCTTATTGCTTGATTCAAAAATTTAATCCTATTCGAGTCGGGAATGACTCCAGATTTGCATTGTTCTCGAACTAATTGTAGTATTTATCAGGTTGAAATTCAAAGTTCGAAAAAAAACTAAAATAAAACAATTTGAAATAAAATAACTTGAAAATAAATTGTGATTCGATAAAGAAAAAAAACTGTTAACTAGCAGCATTTTCAGCCCATAGAATTTGTCGCCTACACTTTTTTGATGAATTTTCAAATGAATTTGTTTTGATACAGCGGATACAAGACATGCTGGTTGATATCTTCATAATCAAAAATAAGTAGCATATTTGAAATTTTACAAAAAAGCTGCTCTTAAAACCCCAGCGATCTACAAAAATTTTCTAAAATTTTTATTATAGTTCAAATTTCAATTGAACAAGAATCATCACACCAAATTCTATGACAACCTTGCGTGGACAAGCAAAAGAAGAGCACAAAAGTTAAATAAAACTGTTTAAAAAAAACAGTTGAAAAAACAGAATAAAATAACTTGAAAATTTTATTTTCTATGATAACGATTTGAATTGCGCAGGCTTCCTGGCGGACAGTTCAAATCTGAAAATCAAGTTCAGATTTTTTTTGAGTTTCAGGCATAAAACTTTTTAGATTGAATGAAGTATTTCCAAGAAAGTTTCTTGTTCAATATTTAAAAAATCCATTCCTGAAGAATGTCCCGACCATAGTTCTACAAAAATACAAACAAGGATAGCTGGTAATTGTGCGTGTAGCACGGAACGTTCCGACCAGTCTTACAAAAAAAAACAAAAAAAAGTTGTTTTTTACAAGTTAGTGGTGTTTTTTTTCTGCATGTTGTGATAAAAAAATCTAAACGAAAAATAGAATTAAGGCATAGTTGAGAGTCATAGTAAAATAGGTCAATTCGAAAACTGTTTTTGAAAAAAAATCATTTGAAACACGAAAAAAAAAATTTTTAAATTTCAAATTAATTTCCAACTTTTTTTTGCAAAATTTTTTTGAATTTTCAAGTTTTTAATTCCCAAAGTTGCGCTAAAAAACTCTGCTCACTACCTTTCTCTGTTTAAAACTAAGTTTTCACGGCCGGAATTAGGCTTTAGTAAGCTATTGTAAGCATATACTGTCACCTTATTAGCTTGAAGTTAGCCCAAAAATTAGAACTTTCAAACCGGTTTTTCTCGACACTGTCAAAAATATTTTGAAACTTTTCAATGCCGTTCGAAGTGCTTCAACTTGGAAAATTACTTGAGCCATTCCGATTAGTTGATAAGTTGTGGTACCTGATTTTGCGTGGAAAACAAAAAAAAGAAAAAAAACTAAAACACACCCAAAGACAAAGTTCCTCCCCGTAGACAAAGTTCCTCCCCGAAAATTGGAACAAACCCCATTTTTTTCCCCATTTTCAATTGACCCTAACAATTAATTTTCCCATTTTTCAATTGACCCCAACAATTAATTTTCCTATAATGATTACCAAACCAGAGAACTTGAAAAAAGGCGCAAAGAAGTTGTTCTTCAGGAATTGCATAGACAATTTTCCGCAAAAAACTAAGAAGAATTATTTTCTTGCCGAAAAAAATCTATTGTTTATCTCCAAAAGCAAAAATTATAAACCAATTTTGTTCCTTAGTGAAACGAAAATTCTTCAGAATGACAATTGGTCAAAAGCGACTTTTGAAATGGCGAGGATTCGCATGTGGCAATAAGTAGAGCCGGGGGACACAGGGTTGGTGAAAATTTTTTCAAAAAAGGGTTGGGGAAAAAATCAATTAAACAGCGTTTTTTTTTCATAAAAACATGTTTCATTGTTTTTTTTTTGTATAGTTTGTTCAGTTTTAAATTTCTGCCCTCATACCGATGATCTAATAGATATGCGGCAAGAAAAACGGGAGTCAGATAATCATCTCTTTTTTTTGCTACAAATTGTTTAAGATTATCTGGTGCAGAATTGTAGAGATCGAGCCGACTCATTAAGTGAAGGCGGCTCATACCTCTAACGTAGCGGTTTGACCCTAGGCAAAGCTAATTTTTTTTGCGATAAAAGTTTTAAAATAAAAACACTGTTTTTTACTTCCTGTTCTAAAACGTGTTTTTTGCCTTGTTTTAACATTCCCAACCCTGAGTGGACAATTAGTAGTTTTAATTGGTATCGTGGGTTAAATACCAGTTTTCAGAATGCATATTGCACTTAACAATTTATATTGACAAGAAATTTAAAAAGTGCGACTGGATTATGCAAAAATGAAGATACTTTCAAATAATAAAATACAAATTGAAATAGCTTACTGTTGAGATAGCGGGAACTAAGAACAGTCACTACCACCAAAAATACTTATTGGGAAATAAGTTTATTTATTTTCATCTGCGACTTTGTTCTAATTGTCACTCAGATTCTGTTATTTGTCAAACATTCAAAAAAATCAAAGAAGAAATTCTGCAACTTGAAAATTGTCATTACAAAAAAGTCAAGCTCAATTGGTTCAACTTTTGCATAACAATCAAAACAATACCATTTTAAAGAAACTTGAGAGTTTATCCCACATCTTTGATTTCTAGATTGCGTGTCCTGTATTTTTTTATCACTTAACTGATTCTGTGTTATTTCACTGTTAAAAAAATCGGTCTCTGATTAAAATTTTTTAATTAAATGTGCTAATTGTCACTTGATGCAAACAGTTGCACTCTACGTGTCCTTGTTTTTTTTTAAATGCTACCGCTCGGCGCTTCCGATTAGCTGTCGTTTTTAACGAACTATCGGTTTGCCGTAGCTCAGACGAAAATTTTCAAATAAAAAACTCGAAAAAGACGTTAACTATGGACGTTAATTATACGATCTTTTCGATTACGCACCCTGGCTGTGCTGAAATATGAAGTCGATGATGTTGATGGTGATGATGAAGTTGATGGTGAGATTCAGGGTGTTGATGACTGTGATGGCCTATAAAAGGGCACTCGGAAAATCCAGGGCTTCGCCTTTATACGAGCTGTTGTTGTCTACCTTTTAATCGCAAAAACTTTTATTTTCACTCGAAGCTGACGGTGAAATTTGATTATATGTGCTTTTTACCCTGCACGAATTTCGTAGAGGACAAAAATTTTAAAATTAAGTACGGATGTCAGCAAAAAATTGAGGAAGTATCTGAGCATTTTGATATTAGATTCACGCTGGCGAACGAATTAATTAGAAGTTAATTGGGCAATTGACATGTATTCGAAAAGAAACAATATAGTTTTTGTAGAAAATTGGTTTTATAGCAGGATATTAATTGAATTAAAGGAAGAAAATAAGGTAATTTTTACAGGGGAGTTAATAACTTGGTTACAAACATCAAAGATGCAACGGATATCATCAAAAGTTAAACTTATATTGGTTTTGTTGGACTCTTTTCTCAGTTGTTGGCACTATAATCTGCTCCAAAATTTTATTTTGAAAAAATTGCACCATAAAAACTAAACAAGATGCTCGTATCAGGGCGAAGCCCTGAATGTTCCGACTGCCTTTTGAGGTTTCATGAGCAGTAATAACAAAAAAAATTAAATATAACAAAATAAAATGAAATTTTTTTTTTTAAAATTTGAAATTTTTTTAATGAAAATCATCTTCCCAAACGCCATATAAAGTACAAAAAGATAAATTTTGCTCCTATTATTATATAAATTATGGCATATAAGCTTTCTTGAAATAATTTGGAACGATTTCTAAGGCGGATTAAATCTCCGCTTACGCGTTAATAGCGCGAAATATATCGCGCGTTAATTGTTCCAAATTGGCCAAAATGGCAATCTTTAAACCCCCATAACTTTACGAAAAATGGTCACAGGTGAAATATCTTTTCAAATTTAAAATCAGGACATCATTAGCTTTCGAATAATATAAAAAAATTCTGTCAAAAATGGTTAGTTAAAAAGTCGAAATTTGACTGAAGAAAAAAAACGCACCCCGAGCACAAATATTCCGTTACTTTCGTATCGAAAGTCGGAACAATTACCATGGTAAACCATTACAGTGATATTGGTTATTACGGTAATTGTAACTCACATTAGTTATAGCACAAAAGAAAAGTTAAGAGTTTTTCATTTTCGTCTTGATATCAAAGTTAAGATTAATTCTTTGTGCCTTATGTAAACCTATAGCAGCAGTCTTTGGGGAATAACTTTGCTCGGGCGCGGTTCTGGTTTCTCGTTTTTGTTCCGACTTTCGATACGAATGTAACGGAATATTTGTGCTCGGGGTGGGTTTTTTTTTTCTTCAGACAAATTTCGACTTTTTAACTAACCATTTTTGACCGAAATTTTTTATTCGAAAGCTATTGTTGTCCTGATCTTAAATTTGAAAAGATATTTCACCTGTGACCTGTAAATTTTTCGTAAAGTTATGGGGGTTTAAAGATTGCCATTTTGGCCATTTTGACCAATTTGGGAAAATTAACGCGCGATAAGTTTCGCGCTATTAACACGTAAGCGGACTTTTAATCCGTCTTAGACATCGTTCCAAATTGGTTCAATGATGCTTTTATGCCATAATTGATTTTTAAATAGGCGCAAAATTTATCACTTTTTACTTAATATGACGTCTGGGGGGATGTTTTTACATAAAATCTCAAATTTTTTCAAAATTTTTTATTTTTATTTTTTCTATTACATTGAAATTTTTCATTTTATTAATGCTCCATAGACCTTAAAAGGCAGTCGGAACATTCGGGGCTTCGCCCTGATACGAGCAGTCTTGTTTAAAGAAAATTTAAAAAACGCTTAAGTTAATCCAATTCCAGTCCAGAGCCATATTTAATAAAAACGGTTCCTGTAAATTGCAAAGGAGCTGTTAGTCCGACATAATAGGACTGTTTGAAGACAACCAAGCAGTATTATTTCCCCACTTTCCAGACAGAGCTATTTTGATGAGCGAAGGCAACTTCGGCACCAAAAATATGAATTTTGATGCAGGAGCGCGTCAAAAAATTCAAAAAAATCCGGTCATTTTCAAGAATTTTCCTGCAGCACATAAATATTTGGCCAAATAGGTTTTAAGGAGCGCAGCAAATCAGCTCGGTAGAAATAAAAGAAAACATGTGTAGGTTCCGTTTTTCTTAAAAAGTGCGTTGACCTGAAGTAAACGTTTGGGATGTTTTTTAAAGTTACGCAAGCCTTTCATCAGAATAATTATTATTGAAAACTGAACAAACCCAATATGGACTTAATCATTTTAAGGGGATATTTTTCAAGCATCATTAGTCATCTGAAACCCTTAAGTAGCAACTCCCCTATGACGTAGCAACATTCACCTTGATATTTCGGGAACAACAGGAGCATTCAATTGGTTCTGGGCAAAATAAAAATTATATTTAGCAAAAAATTTAGAGCGTCCCGTAAAAAATACACAAAATGGGAAAATAACCCCACCAGCATGACGTTACCGTTACTCACCCCGCGTTCAACCAGTAACCAACGGTACCCCCTCTGTTATCTGAACGTGTGGGGGGGGGGGTTGAACGTGAGAGGTGGTAAACATTGGGAGTCGGGAGATCTGTTCACAATGGTTAGTTTTTTCAACATAAGTTTCAATGCATTATGACTACGCTAAAATAAGGTTTCAAAACTATAAATGAAATGTGAGGGAGGACGAAAAGAGCTCCGGAGGTACAAAAGAAAAGGAGAAGAAAGAAAAGTAAAGATAATATGAAGTATAATGCAAAATCTAAAGGCAAGGAACTGTAAATAAATGAAATGTAAATGGATTGTAATCGACTATTTTGTTATTTCATGGAAAACTGACAATAAAATGAAAATGTAATCGGTTATTATATCCATGGACGCTGTTTGCGCTGGTGTAGAACTTGATATAACGTATAAAGATTCAAAACTTACTGATTGAAAAAAAAAACATCAAACCGAGGGCGCACAATGTTTCTTGGAAAGTCGGACAATTTATCTCACGCTGCTTAATTAATTTTTAAACTCTTTTCCGACTCCCCTCGTAAAATTAAAATTAAAAATGATAAAACTAAGTCTGATAATTGTTCATAGGCAGTTGGCATATTGAAAATTTTGTAAATGTCTGTCTATTTGTTCACGTACACATGTTTTATTACAGTTTAAAACATCGTAAGTCATTATGATAATCGATATGTAAAAAGTTTTTTTTTTGCAAATCGATTTTCAGAATAAAATAAAGGAGGATGGCTGGAAAATAGTTTTCTTTTCAAAATTTCAGAGCATAGCAATCTATTTGAGCGCCAATTAGGGATTTTTTTTGTGATCATACAAGTGCTCAATGTGGTTTTTTGTAACAAGAGTTCGCATTTTCTAAAACCATTTTTCGCATGGTCTGATTAAAGGTGATCATACTACAAAAT